>NC_059169.1:79381632-79692132 GCF_019923935.1 Bubalus bubalis | reverse complement strand
TAAGGACTTAAGATAAATATCACCCAAGAATATGGACTTTCTAATCTCTAGGAAGAGTTTAGACCCTCCAAAGCAGTGGAAACCAGTTTATCAATTTTACCAGCATGTTAAAAATAGCAAAATAGAAAGGAGTGATACTCTATTTTTAGGGATGTCACATTACAATAACACAGAAAAAATTATATGAGAGTTATGTATACATGAGGTATGCTCAGTGCTCAGTCGTGTCCAACTCTTTGTGGTCTCATGGAGGGTAACCCATCAGGCTCCTCTGTCCATGGAGTTTTCCAGGCAAAAATACTGGAGTGGATTGCCATTTCCTCCTCCAGGGGATCTTCCAAACCCAGGGATCAAACCCGCATCTCTTATATCTCCTGCCTTGGCAGATAAATTCTTTACCACTGTGCCATCTGGAAAGCTCATACGTGAAGAATATTTATGTGCAAATAACCCAATTCTGAAACTGAACAAAAATTTCAACATAGTTCATAAGATAAATGGAATATAATGTGTCCTGAAACCTTCAACAAAAGTATGTATTGTCTGTTTCTGGGTCCCTGAGGTTCCTCACAAGGTTGTCAAACCAGAAAGAATTCCTTGCAGTGTAGAAAATGTAACAATTGCAAATTAGCAAGTAATTTGAACTACAAAATGAATTCTACTTCTCAAGGTTTTGACCAGAGGTTCTACTTTTACTACAACAACCACATTAACAGGTTCAGGAAAGAATCAATGTTCTTTGATCACATAGAAAAGATTTGAGAGAAGGAGACAAGAAGAGGTGGCTGCCTCTTACCATCCCGCCTTGTGTTTCCTGGCTCTACAGGTTATATGTCTGCTCTCTAAGACATGGCTTATAATTTCAGATGACATATACCTACATTTTTCAAAATAGGGAAATGGTAAGCTGCAAAGGTAAGTATGAAATACGTGAGCTCCGTGACTCTCAGCATCTGTGTGTACCTGTGCCTTTGTGTGAATAAGTATGTGTGATTTCTTGCTCTGGTAAGGATAGTCATAAAACGACTAATAACATGAGCCTATGTCTGCAGCTCACAAACACCTTCATATTCAATAAGGTATTATATTGTGAAGAAAATAAGCTTTATTTTAAATGGTTAATTCTTATTTCTTGTCATTGAGTATTTTCCTGCTTATACAATAAACACTCAAATTGTCTCTTCCATATAGCTTGACTCAGATAATAAATGTCTTTTTAACAGTTATTTTTCTCTCTTACTAAAGGTCAAAAGGAATTCAGAATATTCTGTAAAAATATAATAGCAGTACTTCTTATCCAACCTCAAGTATATCTAAGTTTGGTAATCTTTATAAAATTTTACATTTGTTTCATTTTGAGAGAAGATTCAACCTCTCACAAAAAATTAAATACCATGGAATTTGCTTGTAATATTAGTCAAATCATGAGAAATATCTCTGTATCCCTCATGCAGTACTTGGATGCAATTTCAAAAATGACAGAATGATCTCTGTTCGTTTCCAAGGCAAACCGTACAATACCACAGTAATCCAAGTCTATGCCCCAATCACTAAGGCTGAAAAAGCTGAAGTTGAATGATTCTATGAAGACTTACAAGACCTTCTAGAACTAACACCAGAAAAAAAAATTTCATTTTCATCATAGGGGATTGGAATGCAAAAGTAGAAACTCAAGAGATACCTGGAGTAACAGGCAAGTTTGGCCTTGGAGTACAGAATGAAGAAGAGCAAAGGCTAATAGAATTTTCCCATGAGAACGCACTGGTCATAGCAAGCACCCTTATTCAACAACACAAGAGAAGACTATACATGGACATCACCAGATGATCAACACCGAAATCAGATTGATTATATTCTTTGCAGCCAAAGATGGAGAAGCTCTATACGGTCAGCAAAAACAAGACTGGGAGCTGACTGTGACTCAGATCATAAACTCTTTATTGCAAATTCAGACTTAAATTGAAGAAAGTATGGAAAACCACTAGAGCATTCAGGTATGACCTAAAATCAAATCCCTTATGATTATACAGGGGAGGTGACAAATAGATTCAAGGGATTAGATCTGATAGACAGAGTGCCTGAAGAACTATAGATGGAGGTTCCTGACATTATATAGTGATCAAGAACATCCCCAAGAAGAAGAAATGTAAAAGAGAAAATGGTTGTCAGAGGAGGCCTTACAAATAGCTGAGAAAAGAAGAGAAGTGAAAGGCAAAGGAGAAAAGTAAAGATATATCCATTTGAATGTAAATTTCCAAATATAGCTAGGAGAGATAAGAAAACCTTCCTCGGTGATCAATGCAAAAAAATAGAGGAAAACATAGAATGGGAAAGACTAGAGATCTCTTCAAGAAAATTAGAGATACCAAGGGAACATTTCATGCAAAGATGGGCACAATAAAGGACAGAAATGGTATGGACCTAACAGAAGCAAAAGATACTAAGAAGAAGTGGCAAGAATACACAGAAGAACTATACAAAAAAGATCTTCATGACCCAGATAAGCATGATGGTGTGATCATTCACCTAAAGCCAGACATCCTGGAATGTGAAGTCAAGTGGGCCTTAGGAAGCATCATTATGAAAAAAACTAGTGGAGGTGATGAAATTCCAGCTGAGCTATAAAAGATGATGCTGTTTAAGTGCTGCATTCAATATGGCAGCAAATTTGGAAAACTCAGCAGTGGCCACAGGACTGGAAAAGGTCAGTTTTCATTCCAATCCCAAAGAAAGGCTTTGCCAAAAAATGTTCAAACTACTACACAATTGCATTCATTTCACATGCTAGCAAAGTAAGGCTCAACATTCTCCAAGGCAGGCTTTAACAGTACATGAACAGAGAACTTCCAGATGTTTAAGCTGGATTTAGAAAAGGCAGAGGAACCAGAGATCAAGTTGCCAACATCCGTTGGATTATTGAAAAAGCAAGAGAATTCCAGAAAAAAAATCTACTTATTCTTTATTGACTATGCAAAACCTTTGATTGTGTGGCTCACACAACTGTGGAAAATGCTTCAAGAGATGGAATACCATATCATCTTACTTGTCTCCTGAGAAACTCACATTCAGGTCAAGAAGGAACAGTCAGAACTGGACATAGAAAAACAGACTGCTTGCAAATTGGGAAAGGAATACGTCAACTGTATATTGTTACCCTGCGTATTTAACTTATATGCAGAGTACATCGTGCAAAATGCTGTGCTGGATGAAATACAAGCTGGGATCAAGACTGCCAGGAAAAATAGGAATAACCTCATGTATGCAGATGACACCACCTTTATAGCAGAAAGGGAAGAAGAATTAAAGAGCCTCTTGATGAAAGTGAAAGAGGAGAGTGAAAAAACTGGCTTAAAAATCAACATTCAACGAATGAAGATCATGACATCCAGTCCCATTGCTTCAAGGCAAATAGATGGGGAAACAAGGGAAACAGTGACAGACTTTATTTGGGGGGGCTCCAAAATCACTGCAGATGGTGACTGCAGCCATGAAATTAAAAGATGCTTGATCCTTGGAAGGAAAGTTATGACCAAACTAGATAGCATATTAAAAAGCAGAGACATTACTTTGTCAACAAAGGTCTGTCTAGTCGAGGCTATGGTTTTTCCAGTAGTCATGTATGGATATGAGAGTTGGACTATAAAGAAAGCAGAGTGCCAAAGAATTGATGCTTTTGAACTGTGGTGTTGGAGAAGACTCTTGAGGGTCACTTGGACTGCACAGAGAACCAACCAGTGTATCCTGAAGGAAATCAGTCCTAAATATTCATTGGAAGGACTGATGCTGAAGCTGAAACTCCAATACTTTGGCCACCTGATGTGACGAATTGACTCACTGGAAAAGACCCTGATGCTGGGAAAAATTGAAGGCAGAAGGAAAAGGGGAAGACAGAGGATGAGATGGTTTGATGGCATCACCAACTCGATGGACATGAATTTGAGCAAACTCTGGGAGCTGGTGATGGACAGGGAGGCCTGGCATGCTGCAGTCCATGTGGTCTCAAAGCGTTGGACACGACTGAGTTACTGAACTGAACTGAACCCTCATCTCCAAAACATGGCTACCAGTTCAGCTTTTATATTTTTCTGATTGCTATCAGAACACAGTAAACGTACAATAGACCCACCATGCACTGGGCTGCATAAATGTAGACATTAGAATCATAGCAGTCATGATACCAGAGTGTTAATCTACTTTAAGAGTCACCAAAGAGAAATATGGACCTCCTGGTGAAACTGAATTTGAAAGTCACTCAGTCATGTCTGACTTTTTGTGACCCCAAGGACTTCTCCAGGCCAGAATACTGGAGTGGGTAGACTTCCCCTTCTCCAGGGGATCTTCCCAACCCAGGGGTAGAACCCAGGTCTCCTGTATTGCAGGTGGATTCTTTATCAGCTGAGCCACAAGGGAAGCCCAAGAATACTGGAGTGGGTAGCCTATCCCTTCTCCAGTGGATCTTCCCGACCCAGGAATGGCAGCAGGGTCTAGTCTACTGCATTGCAGGCTAATTCTTTACCAACTGAGCTAGCAGGTGGCACTAGTGTTAAAAGCCTGCCTGCCAGTGAAGGAGATGCTAGAGGCATGAGCTAGATCCCTGAGTCTGGAAGAGTCCCTGGAGAAGGAAATGACCACCCACTCCAGTATTCTTGCCTGGATAATTCCATGGACAGAGGAGCCTGGCAGGCTATAGTCCCTACGTTACAGTCAGACACAACTGAAGTGAAGCAAGCCAGCAAGAAAAGAGATATTTAGAATGCTAACTGGAAATCTCTCTGGAACTAATGCATTGTCAGTGTAATTTCCTTTGGTCTAAACTGCATGTTAAAGCTATATCTTGAGGAAAAATCAAAATTAGTTATCTTTATGAATCCATGGCTACTGTGAAGATTATAAAAACACACATATATACATATTATGGATATAATTACATAAAATCAATGAAATTTTGTTGTAAAATTTTTATCAAAGACCATTTTAACCATAAAAAACTAAAAATACAACATATGCAATTGATCAGACAATAGTTTTTGTTAGGTAGAGAAGAAAAGTTGAGAATTAAACATACATAACAATGCACCAAGGATGAAACAAATCACACAAATTAATTGGGTATATATCTCTTCATAAACTATAGTTCTAGGAACTTGTGTTTTCAAATAAAAATTACATTATATTCCAAAGTGCTTTATGGAGCATCTAATTAAAATATGAGGTAATAGAATATTTTTATGCAGGTAAACTGCTACTCACAGTCATGAATTAGTTGCAAGTATGTCACATAACTAATGTTAACAGTCAGAGAAGAAATAAAGACTAAACAAAAGTCATTTAAGGACCATGACAAGAAAAATATTGAAATCAATGTATAAATTGACGAATGTTACCAATGACTTAAAATTATTCATTCTTAAATGTGTCATTGCCAACTTATCTCACTTTCATAAAGACCACTTATGTAGTCTGTAAAGAAGCATTACAGATTTTGGAGACTTGTTTGTACCAAACCCAAGTAAGAACATGTTTTCTTTTTGTGTTGTTTTTCATGACAATGCTGTGTTAGTTTCTCTTGTACGACAAAGTGGATCCGCTACATGTATACACACATCCCCTCGTTCTTGGACATCCCTTCTACCCTCAATTCCACCCATCTAGGTCATCACAGAGCTGAGCTTCCTGCGCTATAGTGAAGGTTTCACTGACTATTTTACACATGATTTCTTTTGGATGATGGAGTAATATGAAACCATGCCCTTTGCAACAACATGGAATTATCTAGAGGATATTAAACTTAGTGAAATAAGTCAGACAGAGAAAGACAAATACAACGTGTTTTCATTTATGTATTGAGTCTAAAAAAATAAAATAAACAGAATAAAACAAAACAAAAGTAGACTACAGAAAACAAACTAGCAGTTACCACAGGGGAGAGGGTTGGGGAGAGGAATTAAATAGGTGAAAGGTATTAAGGTGAACAAACTACCAGTCATAAAATAGATAATCACAGTAGTGACTCACAGTAGTGACAACACAGGGAATAGAGTCGATATTTTACAGTAACTTTTTAGGCTGTATAATCTATAAAAATATTGAGTTCCGATGAACTATGAACCTATTATATTTGGTTCATACCTGAACCTAATGTAACACTGTAAGTCAATCCTATTTCAATATATTTTAGAAAAGAAAGTAATATTTCTATATTCTATTTTATAAATTCAGAAATTGTAAAACTGCAAACAGTTGATAGTTCCATAAAGAAGAGCTCATTGCAAAGCAGCTAAACTCCAATAAAAATTAAGTTAAAAAAAATAGAGCTATCCTTCAGAATTCTTTTAAAAAATTATATAGACAATAATATAGAACACATATTTAAAGTTTAAAATTTGCTAAGATTTAGCATGTGCCGTGGCACCCCACTCCAGCACTCTTGCCTGGAAAATCCCATGGATGGAGGAGCCTGGAAGGCTGCAGTCCATGGGGTTGCTGAGGGTCGGACACGACTGAGCGACTTCACTTTCCCTTTTCACTTACATGCATTGGAGAAGGAAATGGCAACCCACTCCAGTGTTCTTGCCTGGAGAATCCCAGGGACAGGGTAGCTTGGATGGGCTGACGTCTATGTGGTCGCACAGAGTCGGACACGACTGAAGCGATTTAGCAGCAGCAGCATGTTTAAACCCTGTAAAACCATCTCTCCAATTAAGATATGAACATATCTATGATCCACATAAGTTTCTTAGTGTCTCTTTGCAATCACTGCCTTATGGCAGTACCCAGGCAAACACTGATCTGTCACTATAGATTTGTTTGCAGTTCTAGAAATTTATCTAAATGGAATCATACACCATAAGCTCTTTTTTGTCAAGCATCATTCCACAAAACTGTTTTGAGATGTATTTATGCTGTTGGCTTCTACAGACAGGTTGTTTTTGTTTGGGCTTGATTTTTTCTATGTAATACTGCATTGTTTGGATACAGCAGAACTTGTTTATCCATCTACCTGCTGTGGACATTTGAATTGTTTCCAGCTTTGTCTGTTTCAAATAAAGCTGCTATTAATGTGTTTTCAAATCTTTGTCTAGTCATAGGGTTTCATTTCTCTTGGGTAAATACCTATGAGCAGAATAGCTGGGTCATGTGGAAAGTTATGTTTAAAATCTTTAGAAGCTGCCAAACTTCAACTTCCAAAGTAACAGTATCATTTTACCTTATTACCAGAAATATATGAAAGTTCCAATTGTTCTACATCATTGCAAACAAGCCTGATAGAATGATTTACCTTCAAAAACTTGGCTGTAGACAAGTGCTGGAAAGTACCTGAAACAAGCCTGAGCTTTGGTCAGTTCAGTTCAGTCGCTCAGTCGGGTCCAGCTCTTTGCGACCCCATGGACTGCAGCATGCCAGGCTACCCTGTCCATCACCAACTCCCGGAGCTTGCTCAAACTCATGTCCACTGAGTCAGTGATGCCATTGAGTCGGTGAGCTGTGGTAGCTGTGTCCACTTTACCAAAGGTGAAAAATTTTGGCATAAATTTGTTCCAGATTGTTTATTTTTCCTTTGTGTGTGTGTTTAAGTTGCTCAGTCATGTCCAACTCTTAGAGGCCCCACATACTCCATGGACTGTAGCCCTCCAGGCTCCTCTGTATATGGAATTGTCTTGCCAAAAATACATGAGTGGGTAGCCATTCCCTTCTCCAGGGGACCTTCCCAATCCAGGGATAGCACCCAGGTCTTTCACATTGCAGGAATATCCTTTACTATCTGAGCCACCAGGGAAGCCCATTTTTTCCTTTATTTCCTCTTTAATATTTGTAGTATGCATAATACAATTCTCTTTCTCATTCTTTAACCATTGGCAATTTTTGTCACTTCTCTTTCTTTTACGTTCTATTTTCCTAGCAATTATCATCTTTATTGACCTTCACAAAGAACCAACTTTTAACTTCATTGTTATTTCTCTACCATTTGCCTGCTTTTATTTTGATATCTTTATACAGTCAGCAAAAACAAGACCGGGAGCTGACTGTGGCTCAGTTCATGAACTCATTATTGCCAAATTCAGACTTAAATTGAAGAAACTAGGGAAAACCACTAGACCATTCAGGTATGATCTAAATCAAATCCTTTATGATTATACAGTGGAAGTGAGAAATAGATTTAAGGGACTAGATCTGATAGAGTGCCTGATGAACTATGGATGGAGGTTCATGACATTGTACAGGAGACAGGGATCAAGACCATCCCCATGGAAAAGAAATGCAAAAAAGCAAAATGGCTGTCTGAGGAGGCCTTACAAATAGCTGTGAAAAGAAGAGAAGTGAAAAGCAAAGGAGAAAAGGAAAGATATACCCATTTGAATGCAGACTTCCAGAGAATAGCAAGGAGAGACAAGAAAGCTTTCCTCAGTCATCATTGCAATGAAATAGAGGAAAACAATAGAATACGAAAGACTAGAGATATCTTCAAGAAAATTAGAGATACCAAGGGAATATTTCATGGAAAGATGGGCTCAAAAAATGACAGAAATGGTATGGACCTAACAGAAGCAGAAGATATTAAGAAGAGGTGGCAAGAATACACAGAAGAACTATACACAAAAGATTTTCACCACCAGAAAATCATGATGGTGTGATCACCCACCTAGAGCCAGACATCCTGGAATGTGAAGTCAAGTGGGCCTTAGAAAGCATCACTATGAACAAAGCTAGTGGAGGTGATGTAATTCCAGTTGAGCTATTTCAAATACTAAAAGATGATTCTGTGAAAGTGCTGCACTCAATATGTGAGCAAATTTGGAAAACTCAGCAGTGGCCACAGGACTGGAAAAGGTCAGTTTTCATTCCAATCCCAAAGAAAGGCAATGCCAAAGAATATTCAAACTACCACACAATTGCACTCATCTCACACGCTAGTAAAGTAATGCTCAAAATTCTCCAAGCCAGGTTTCAGCAATATGTGAACTGTGAACTTCCACATGTTCAAGCTAGATTTAAAAAAGGCAGAGGCACCAGAGATCAAATTGTCAACATCTGCAGGATCATGGAAAAAGCAAGAGAGTTCCAGAAAAACATCTATTTCTGCTTCATTGACTATGCCAAAGCCTTTGACTGTGTGGATCACAATAAACTGGAAAATTCTGAAAGAGATGGGAATACCAGACCACCTGAGCTGCCTCTTAAGAAACCTACATGCAGGTCAAGAAGCAACAGTTAGAACTGGACATGGAACAACAGACTGGATCCAAATAAGAAAAGGAGTATGTCAGGGCTGTATATTGTCACCCTGCCTATTTAACTTATATGCAGAGTACATCATGAGAAATGCTGGACTGGAGGAAGCACAAGCTGGAATCAAGATTGCCAGGAGAAATATCAATAACCTCAGATATGCAGATGACACCACCCTTATGACAGAAAGTGGAGAAGAACTAAAGAGCTTCTTAATGAAAGTGAAAGAGGAGAATGAAAAAGTTGGCTTAAAGCTTAGCATTCAGAAGACTAAGATCATGGCATCTGGTCCCATCACTTCATGGGAAATAGATGGGGAAACAGTAGAAACAGTGGCTGACTTTATTTTTGGGGGGTCCAAAATCACTGCAGATGGTGACTGCAGCCATGAAATTGAAAGACACTTACTCCTTGGAAGGAAAGTTATGACCAACCTAGACAGCATATTAAAAAGCAGAGACATTACTTTGTCGACAAAGGTCCATCTAGTCAAGGCTATGGTTTTTCCACTAGTCATATGTGGATGTGAGAATTGGACTATAAAGAAAGCTGAGCGCAAAAGAATTGATGCTTTTTTGGTGCAACTGTGGTGTTGGAGAAGACTCTTGAGAGTCCCTTGGACTGCAAGGAGATCCAACCAGTCCATCCTAAAGGAGATCAGTCCTGGGTGTTCATTGGAAGGACTGATGCTGAAGCTGAAACTCCAATATTTTGGCCACCTGATGCGATGAGCTGACTCATTTGAAAAGACACTGATGTTGGCAAAGATTGAAGGCAGGAGGAGAAGGGGATGACAGAGGATAAGATGGTTAGCTAGCATCACCGACTCAATGGACATGAGTTTTGGTAAACTCCGGGAGTTTGTGATGTGACAGGGAGGCCTGGTGTGCTGTGGTTTATGGGGTCGTGATGAATCGGACACAACTCAGCGACTGAACTGAACTGAACACCTAGAAACACTTTTTTCTATCAACTCTAATTGCTATTAATATAGTTCCTTCAGCTTTTTTTTTCTCCAGCTTTCTTTTGATCAAAATTATTTTTACCCTATTTATGTCTATATAGGGATTGCATTTTTGTAGGCAACTTTTTATACAATTGATTGTTTCTGACTTTTAGCTGTTACCTCTTTCTTTCTCTGTGCTGCTGCTACTGCTGCTAAGTCTCTTCAGTCGTGTCCGACTCTGTGCGACCCCATAGACATCAGCCCACCAGGTTCCACCATCCCTGGGATTCTCCAAGCAAGAACAGTGGAGTTGGTTGCCATTTCCTTCTCCAATGCATGAAAGTGAAAAGGGAAAATGAAGTCATTCAGTCGTGTCCGACCCTCAGCGACCCCGTGGACTGCAGCCTAACAGGCTCCTCCATCCATGGGATTTTCCAGGCAAGAGTACTGGAGCGGGGTGCCATTGCCTTCTCCGTTCTTTCTACTATCATTTAAATTAAGTATGAGTTAAATTCTATTTTATCTGCTTGGGTTATTATTTATAACTCATCTTAGTTGTAGCTTTAGTATTTGTAGTTTACATTTTTAACTCAGCACAACCTGTCTTCAAATTATATTATACCACTCCACATACAAATTTTACTATTTTACAGTTGAATACTTCCATTGCTCCAGTGCAGATCTCTGGGCTCCTACTGTGTATGTTTTACATAAACTACATAATACATTGTTATTATTGTATTCATTCTTATTTTTGCATTTTGAAGATATTTAAAGAAGTAATACATGTACCTAAATTAGCTGCTGTTTTCATAACTCTTTACTTTCTGTATATCTAGATTACAATCCAGTATCATTTTTTTCTGTTCACTTGGCTTTCACATATTTCTGAGAGATATGCATTGTTTCAGGTTTTCTCTGTCTGAAAAGCTCATACCTTTGTCTTTGTTTTTGAAGTATCTTTTTTCTGGGTGCAAAAATTTAGCTCTGTGCATAGCATATATGTCTTTAAATATATATTTAATATATTAAAATATGCATGTAATATTTTATGTACACAATATTATTTTACATTTTATACATGTACTTCATATATATATATATATATATATATATAGAGAGAGAGAGAGAGAGAGAGAGAGAGAGATGGGCTTCCCTGGTGGCTCAGCTGTAAAGAATTCACATGTCAATTCAGGATATGCAGGCTTGATCCCTGGATTGGGAGGATCCCCTGGAGAAGGAAATGGCAAGCCACTCCAGTATTCTCGCCTGGGAAATCCTATGGACAGAGGAGCCTGGCAGGCTACAGTTCATGGGACTGTGAAAGAGTCAGACATGACTTAGTGAATAAACAACAAACAACAACATTACATATGCAATTGTATACAATATATACATTATTTATACACAATATATAATATATATGTGCATACATATACACACACACATACATGCACCTTCTCTCTCCAATCCTCCAATTTCATGGATACTGCTTCATGCTAACCCACAGCTCATGGATACTCGTCAAGCTTTTTGTTTGTTTTTAATTTTTATTACTTTCTCTTTATATTTTACTTTGGATTGTTTCTTTTGTTATGTTTTCAGTTTACTGAACTTTTTATTTTCTGTAGTGTCTGCTTTGCCTTAAATTTCATCCAGGTTATTTCTATCTCTAGACGTTTAATGAGGGTCTTTGGGTTTTTCAATTATCCATGTCTCCAGCAAAATTTTGAACATATAGTATTCAGTTATAATGACCATTTTAATGTTCTTGTTTGCAAATTTTAACATCTGTGTCGGTTTTAAATGATTGATCTATCTCTTCATTGTGAGTCATATTTTCTACCTCCCTGTCCGCTAACAATTTTTGTTACCAAACATTGTGAATTTTACTTTTTTGATGCAGGGAATATAGTTGAATTTCAGTAATTATTTCAGTAAGTATTGAATTATTGAAGAATTAAATATAAATATTGAATGAATTTCAGTAAGTATTCTTTGTTCAGGGACGTAATTATGTTACTTGGAAACAGCTGATTGTTACAAAAATGTCTTTAATTGTGTTACACAAGACCAGAGTTGAGTAATCTATCCAATTCCCCATAAATAATGGGGCTTCCAATCTGGTTGGTGAGAACAGAGACTTTTTGTAGTGATGTGTGAGCATGGGGCACTGTTTCCTCCTACTCTTTCTGGCATGTTTTCCCCCCAATCTTGTGTAAATTCATCACAGGCATGTATGGTTCAGTACTCTGTTGGATACTCAACTGCACCTTCTGCACAGCTCTGGAGCGTAGCGTGGCTGTCTTGTCTCCAGGACTCTGTTCTGTAAATTCTAGTTTCCTCATTCTCCTCAGACTCTTCCGAGCTCTCTCTTCTTAACCTCAGGATTCTCCCAGGCTCCACATGGGTTACCTCTTTGTATGCCGCATCTAATAATGCTCTCAAATCAGTCCACTGGGGTACCTCATTTCCCCCTATCTCTCAGTTATAGCTGTTTTCATTGCCTAACACCCAATGTCTTGAAACCATTATTTCATACATTTTGTCCATTTCTTAATTGCTTTAAAAGGAAGGCTGAATATGAAAAATTCACTCCAACTTGGCCAGAAATGTAACTTTCTTTCTGGATTTTAACATTTTTGGTGGAAAAGATTAAGATCTACCTTTCACATATACAAATGGTAAGGACCAGAAAATTTTCCACGAGATTTTAGAATGACAAAAATAGAACCATTACTGGCTCACATATGTTAACAAATCAGATGATAATTTTCTGCTAAAAAATTTATTCTGAGTTTTTTGTCTCTTAGCTCTACTTTTTAGGTCATTTAGAATTTCTCTGCTATCAGAAGATTGACCATATGGATTCAAAGGATATTGTTATATTGTTGTTGTTTAGTCCCTAAGCCATGTCTGAATCTTTCGCAACCCCATGAACTATAGCCCACCAGGCTCCTCTGTCCCTCTTCCATGGGATTTCCTAGACAAGAATACTGCAGTGACTTGACATTTCCTTCTCCAGAGGATCTTCCAACCTAGGGATTAAAAGCACGTCTCTTGTCTTGGCAGGCAGATTGTTTACCACTGAACCACCAGGTAATCTCCTCTTGTTACAGTACTCACACACACACAAAATCTCCTAGTATTGAAGGTTTTAAACATTTTATTCATGTTGTTTTTATGATCAACCTTTCCAGATAGGAGGCCTCATCTTCTGCTGCCTTACTACTACTACTACTAAGTCACTTCAGTCGTGTCCGACTCTGTGCGACCCCATAGATGGCAGCCCACCAGGCTCCGCTGTCCCTGGGATTCTCCAGGCAAGAACACTGGAGTGGGTTGCCATTTCCTTCTCCAATGAATGAAAGTGGAGAATGCCTTAGTACAATTCAAATATATTTGATTTTTAATATCATTTTTACCCTCTTTGTCTAACAATGAGTGTACTTCTAATAACATTTTCACATAATAATTTAATTGCTTACTTCATTAGCTGTGTTCAGCAGTGGAAATTTTTCCAAGATTTATCACTACTGAGTAGTCATTTACGTATCTAAATTCTCTGATGGTAGAGAAGTTTGGGAGAGAATGGATTTATCTATATGTATGGCTGAGCTCCTTTGCGGTCCACCTGAAACTATCACAATACTGTTAATCAGCTATCAGATCAGATCAGTCGCTCAGTCGTGTCCGACTCTTTGCGACCCCATGAATCGCACCACGCCAGGCCTCCCTGTCCATCACCAACTCCCGGAGTTCACTCAGACTCACCTTCATCGAGTCAGTGATGCCATCCAGCCATCTCCTCCTCTGTCGTCCCCTTCTCCTCCTGCCCCCAATCCCTCCCAGCATCAGAGTCTTTTCCAATGAGTCAACTCTTTGCATGAGGTGGCCAAAGTACTGGAGTTTCAGCTTTAGCATCATTCCTTCCAAAGAAATCCCAGGGCTGATCCCCTTTAGAATGGATTGGTTGGATCTCCTTGCAGTCCAAGGGACTCTCAAGAGTCTTCTCCAACACCACAGTTCAAAAACATCAATTCTTCGGCGCTCAGCCTTCTTCACAGTCAAACTCTCACATCCATGCATGACCACAGGAAAAACTGTAGCCTTGACTAGATGAACCTTTGTTGGCAAAGTAATGTCTCTGCTTTTGAATATGCTATCTAGGTTGGTCATAACTTTCCTTCCAAGGAGTAAGCGTCTTTTAATTTCATGGCTGCAGTCACCATCTGCAGTGATTTTGGAGTCCAGAAAAATAAAGTCTGACACTGTTTCCACTGTTTACCCATCTATCTCACATGAAGTGGTGGGACCGGATGCCATGATCTACGTTTTCTGAATGTTGAGCTTTAAGCCAACTTTTTCACTCTCCACTTTCACTTTCATCAAGAGGCTTTTGAGTTCCTCTTCACTTTCTGCCATAAGGGTGGTGTCATCTGCATATCTGAGGTTATTGATATTTCTCCCAGCAATCTTGATTCCATCTTGTGCTTCTTCCAGTCCAGCATTTCTCATGATGTACTCTGCATGTAAGTTAAATAAACAGGGTGACAATATACAGCCTTGACATACTCCTTTTCCTATTTGGAACCAGTCTGTTGTTCCATGTCCAGTTCTAACTGTTGCTTCCTGACCTGCATACAAATTTCTCAAGAGGCAGATCAGGTGGTCGGGTATTCCCATCTCTTTCAGAATATTCCAAAATTTACTGTGATCCACACAGTCAAAGGTTTTGGCATAGTCAGTAAAGCAGAAATAGATGTTTTTCTGGAACTCTCTTGCTTTTTCCATGATCCAGTGGATGTTGGCAATTTGATCTCTGGTTCCTCTGCCTTTTCTAAACCCAGCTTGAACATCAGGAAGTTTACGGTTCACATATTGCTGAAGCCTGGCTTGGAGAATTTTGAGCATTACTTTGCTAGTGTGTGAGATGAGTGCAATTGTGCAGTAGTTTGAGCATTCTTTGGCATTGCCTTTCTTTGGGATTGGAATGAAAACTGACCTTTTCCAGTCCTGTGGCCACTGCTGAGTTTTCCAAATTTGCTGGCATATCAGCTATACCTCAATATAAAATAAAAAGCTAAAAAAAGTTCTCTGATACATGGTGTGGTTTTTTAAAATTATGTCTTAACCTTTAATGTGATCTATGCAAAATGTGAAATTGCAAAAATTAATTCAGCATTTGTTTCACTTGCAGATTTTTTTAACAGACAGTTTTACATTTTGGTCAATTTATATGATTCTGTGGTTGTTTATATTTATGAAAATATAAATCCCTTTAAGACAAATTTAATTATTTATATTTTGGTATAATTTTGAAAATTTTAATATTGACAATCACACAATATATTTAAAAATGCTAATTGCATGTTAACCTTGAAGAACTATTCAGATACTATTAATATAAAAGCTGTTTGTGAGAGATAAATTATATGACCTAGGTATTGAAAAATACCCATTGAGATTAACTTGAAAGTACCTAGGAAAATACAGTTTAGTATTTATCTTTTAAAATGTCCCCAATGTATTATTTCTATAATATTATTACTATAATTTAAAAAATCATATATAAATGTATAATGTTCTTTCTTATTTCTAACATTTCAAGGCTAAAATTTCTTTGCATGAAGGTAAACAAAACTAAGAGTTAAAATTTTCTTCAATTTTTCCAAATTTCATACACACAAAAATGTTCCATAACTCTTTTGAGTTATTTAGTGATTCATCTTGATTTAGGGTACATGCTAATCCCAAAATAATTGTTTAAACTGTAGTTGCAACAAATACAGCTATATCCTAAGTATTTATTTGCCAAATATTTACTAGGTAAAGGCAGAATATGAGTTAATGATTCTTGATCTTAGCAAATAACTTTGGAAATGTCTTAAGGAAATCATCAGCCATTCTCATATTTATTGTTTGAAAATAAATAGTAAGGAATATTTGATCACATTGTGGCAAAAAGGGGGGAGTTGAAAGGAGTAGGGTAAAGAGACATCATTCCTCCAAAGAGGGTGGTTTGTTTAACAAGCAAAATTGTAATTTACAACCTAAGGGGTAATTTGGAATTATGAGAAAAATGTGTGCTTATGAATGGAATAAACTGCTAACATTTTCTAGTTTTTCTGGAAACTTCCAAAGTTACATTTCATGTTTTCTTCAAGTTTCATTTCAGCTTCAAACAGTCACCAGCCAAACTTATTGAATGTTTACTGTGTATCAGGCACACTACCAGTTATAACTTTCACTAACCCATTAAGGTCCGTCTAGTCAAGGCTATGGTTTTTCCAGTAGTCATGTATGGATGTGAGAGTTGGACTGTGAAGAAAGCTGAGCGCAGAATCGATGCTTTTGAACTGTGGTGTTGGAGAAGACTCTTGAGAATCCCCTGGACTGCAAGGAGATCCAACCAGTCCATTCTGAAGGAGATCAGCCCTGGGATTTCTTTGGAAGGAATGATGCTAAAGCTGAAATTCCAGGACTTTGGCCACCTCCTGCGAAGAGTTGACTCATTGGAAGAGACCCTGATGCTGGGAGGGATTGGGGGCAGGAGGAGAAGGGGACGACAGAGGAGGAGATGGCTGGATGGCATCACTGACTCGATGAATCTGAGTTTGAGTGAACTCCGGGAGTTGGTGTTGGACAGGGAGGCCTGGTGTGCTGCAATTCATGGGGTCGCAAAGAGTCGGACACGACTGAGCGACTGAACTGAACTGAACCCATTAAGATTCCACAATCCTTGGAGTTAGGAATCAAGTCTAGTTTTTTAGAAGTACAAAAAAAGGGTGAAAATTGAAAGTGGTTTGGTCGCACCTGGTTCTTTGTGACCCCATGGACTGTAGCCCACCAGGCTCCTTTGTCCATGAAATTCTCCAGGCAAGAATACTGGAGTAGATTGCCATTCCCTTCTCCAGGGGATCTCCCTGACCCTGGGATCACACCTGGGTCCCCTGTGTTGCAGGCAAATTCTTTACCATCTTTGTCACCAGGGAAGCCCCATAATAGGGTAACTTACCCTTTGCAACTTAACAAGAGTATTAAGTGATGGGCCTGAATTTGATTCTCGGCATGCTTGAATCTGCTTGTAACTGCTATATGATCCTGAACTCAAGACTCATCTCTCTATACCCTGAAATAAAACACCAGGTTATGGTGACATGAGTAAAAATGTCATGGTGTACCTTCTTATGATAATAAGGTTCCAGATGCCTTTCAACATGATAAAAAAAAAAATCATCCTGATGAAATGAAAAAGCAAATAGAATGAGTCAACTTTTTTTCCACACCTGAAAATCTGTTCTTATCCAAACTACTGGAAATGTTACCATGCTCTACGTTTTCAAGGTGAACAGAAATGGATTACTAATGTATTTTTAAGTTTTTTTCATTGTTCCATTAAAAGTCAGTGAACCAGGAAATTCATAATGTTTTTCTATTTGTTTTATGTTTTATTATAAAATTATGCAAATAATTATAAAGATGCAAATGGGTATGGAAGATTGAAAAGTCAAAAAGTTCCCTTCCTTCACATTCCATAGTTAATCCCTGCTAATATTCTGTCATTTTCTGAAAACTTCCAAATGAGAAAATATCTAGAACAAGAGATTTGGGTAAATTTATTGCTATAGGTATTTCCTTCCCAGGATTATGTCAAATCTTGTTAAGTAAAGATATAGATAAGAAGGCAATCATTCTAAGTGAAGGCTGGCAGAGAAAGAAAAATATCATATGAAATCACTTACATGTGAAATCTAAAACATGATACAAATGAGTTCAGTTCAGTTGCTCAGTTGTGTCTGACTCTTTGCAACTCCATGGACTGCAGCATGCCAGGCCTCCCTGTCCATCACCAACTCCCGGAGTTTATTCAAACTCATGTCCATTGAGTTGGTGATGCCATCCATCCATCTCATCCTCTGTTGTTACCTTCTCCTCCTGCTTTTAATCTTTCCCAGCATCAAGGTCTTTTCAAATGAGTCAGTTCTTTGCATCAGTTGGCCAAAGTACTGGAGTTTCATCTTCAGCATCAGTCCTTTCAATTAACCCTCAGGACTGATTTCCTTTAGGATGGATTGGTTGGATCTCCTTGCAATCCAAGGGACTTTCAAAAATCTTCTCCAATACCACAGTTCAACAATATCAATTCTTCAGCACTCAGCTTTCTTTATATTCCAACTCTCACATCCATACATGACTACTGGAAAAGCCATAGCCTTGACTAGACAGACATTTGTTGGCAAAGTAACGTCTCTGCTTTTTAATATGCTGTCTAGGTTGGCTGTAACTTTCCTTCCAAGGAATAAGCATTTTTAAATTTCATGGCTGCAGTCACCATTTGCAGTGATTTTGGAGCCGCAAAAATGAAGTCTGCCACTGTTTCCCCATCTATTTGTCATGAAGTGATGGGACCAGATGCCATGATCTAGTTTTCTGAATGTTGAGCATTAAGCCAACATTTTTACTCTCCTATTTCACTTTCATCAAAAGCCTCTTTAGTTCTTTTTCACTTTCTACCATAAAGGTGGTGTCATCTGCATATCTGAGGTTATTGATATTTTTCACGGTAATCTTGATTCCAGCTTGTGCTTCATCCAGTCCAGCATTTCTCATGATATATTCTGCATATAAGTTAAATAATCAGGGTGACAATATACAGCCTTGACGTACTCCTTTTCCTATTTGGAACCAGTCTCTTGTTCCATGTCCAATTCTAAATGTTGCTTTCTGAACTGCATACAGATTTCTCAAGAGGCAGGTCAGGTGGTCTGGTATACCCATCTCTTTAAGAATTTTCCACAGTTTGTTGTGACCCACACAGTCAAAGGCTGTGGCATAGTCAATGAAGCAGAAATAGATGTTTTTCTGGAATTCTCTTGCTTTTTCGATGATCCAGCGGATGTTGGCAACTTGGTCTCTGGTTCCTCTGCCTTTTCTAAAACCAGCTTGAACATCTGGAAGTTCACGGTTCACATACTGTTGAAGCCTGGCTTGGAGAATTTTGAGAATTACTTTACTAGCGTGTGAGATGAGTGCAATTGTGTGGTAATTCGAATATTATTTGCCATTGCTTTTCTTTGGAAATGGAATGAAAACTGACCTTTTCCAGTCCTGTGACCACTGCTGAGTTTTCCAAATTTACAAAACAGAAAAAAGATCACAGACTTAGAAAATCAAAGAAAAAAATTGGGGGGGAATAGGTTAAATTAGGAGGGTTGGTAGGCTTAACATACACACCCTACTTAACATATATAAAACTGATTATAAACAAGCACATAGGACCTACTGTATAGTACATGTAACTTTACTCAGTACTCTGTAATAACCTAAATGGGAAAAAATCTGAAAAACAGTATATATATATATATATATATATGCATAGTTAAATCACTTTGCTGTACACCTGAAACTAACAACATTGTAAATCAACTATATTCCAATATAAAATAATTTTTAAAAGGAAAGTAAGAAAAACTCAGAAGCTAAGGAGAAAAAAAGGAAATGGATTGAAATGTCTCATATTTTCTTTCCAAATATGTAGTAGTGAATGGGAAAAAATGAAAATATTTTCTGTGTTCTCAAGTCCTTTGTGGTTTGTTTGTTTGTTTGTTTGTTTTGTTTTGTTTTTTATCACTCAGGATCAGTTACATTCAAGTCAGCTTGTCTGGGCAAGAGAACCCAGTCAGGCATAACCTTTCCTGCCCACCACTGTGATTAGTTCATTCTGAACACGTGACTTCCTTCTGCTCATTAGGTCAGCTCAGAGACTTCTGTCTGATCACGTATGGCAATTGCTAGGATTATTTAAGCTCTAGAATATATTCAGATTTAAGTCATAGTCTGCCACTCTGCCTGGCATTGAATTAAAATTATTCCCAACATTCTGCCTCTTGGATGACTGCCTATGGAGCTACAAATTTTGGCTCAGGCTTCTGCACCCAAATCCCTAATTCTCTGGGCAGTATTTTGCCTGAGATGTGTTAACAACACTTTATCTGTAAGTTAATGTTTTGGACGTGAACCGAAATTGCACTTTATAACTTTCTCCCAGAGTCCCATATTGAGACATATTTGAAAAGTTTTGACACATATGGGAAAAACACAAAATCAATGAGAGTAGTTGATACAATAACTTCAGAAATAAGAGTGGATAAAGACCTACATTTTATAATAAACACACACCAAAAATCTAGAGTGAAATTTCAGTAGAGATAATTGTGAACTTGTGGCAGGTAAATATATTAACATTTCATTTAAATTCATTGTGACAAATAAGATTTGTTCCATTTCATAGACAAATTAAAGAAAAAATTTACTGGCCATGCTGAATAGTAGCAGAGACATAAATCAAACTTAAATATGTGGCTGTGTGCAAGGACAAAACGAAGATATTACTATTATCTCCACATAATCCTCTTTTTAATCATCAAGTGTCTATATTTTATAGGAGATATTTCTAAATCCTGTGAGTCATTTTCAGATTTTCAAACCACAGTGTTTCTCATCAAATGACAGAGCCATTTACATTCATGGCAGCTGAAAGGAATTTTTTTTTTTTTTTTTTGCACACATGGCCTTATGCCTGAGCTTCTATTATTTTTGTTCCAGAAGAATGTAATAAATATGTCTAGAGACAAGGGACAAAGTTAATAAAAGGCTGTCCTTTCCTTTGCCTAAGACCCTGGTTTAAAATGAGCTATTTTCCCTGAACACCATATATTAATTGGATGGCTTCAGCTTCAGCCACAGACAAAAGCAGTCCAGATCATGATTATTTGCAATACAATTCTTCTTGATAGGATGAGCAGTCACAGAGCATAGATATTAAAAAGTAAACTTTTTCCATGATAAGAAATAGATCCTAGAATGCAACCTCCAGGTAGGTCAGTTAAAGGAGCAACACTGATAATATTTCTGGCACTGTGTGTCTCCCTCTCAAAGATTCAGAGATATTTTATAATTGTAGAGACGTCAAAACGATTAGACTTCTAATTGGCTCAATCTTTTAAAACATCAGTTGCTTCAGTAGAGTATTTTCTGTTTGTTTTTAAAATTTTTTTTTTTATTTGTTTGGTTCTTTTATTTATTTTTTTTAATTTTTTTCTTTTTACTTTACAATATTGTATTGGTTTTGCTTTTTAATACATATTTGGTCTTCCTTGGTGTCTCAGAGCTAAAGAATCCACCTGCAATGCAGGAGATGCAGGTTCGATCCCTGGAGTGGTAAATGGCAACCCACTCCAGTACTCTTGCCTGGAAAAGTCCATGGGCAGAGGAACCTGGTAGCCTGCAGCTCATGGGCTCACAAAGAGTCAGACATGATTTAGAGACATAACGGACATGTACTCAGGATGTCCGTTATGACTTTTACAACTTGTAGAGGGTGGACAGTGTTTAACAGATAGCACACTCACTGGAGATGTTTGTTAATTTTAATTAAACAAACTAATTGTTCTGTCTCTGTATGATTTGTAAAATATAAAGTTGTTGTTGTTCAGTCGCTTGTCTCTTGCTTGGCAGGCAGGGTCTTTACCCCTTAGCCACTTGGGAAGCCCCAAAATAAAGTACTTACCTTCTTTTTCAAATATGAAGGTGCTATTCTCAGGACCTTTGGTTAAAATACAAAAAACAAGTTCTGAATCTAAATTAGACATGTTTCAAGTCTTTAATCCTAGATAGCTTCTGAAATTCAAACTTCATAGTGATCCAAAGGACAGCAAACGACTGTTTGCATAGTGCAGTATCCACTATGCTTTTGGGGAGTCATTTTAATCTCCTAATGACTAGATTCATAGCTCAGCATCAGTGAAATATAATCACTCTTGATCAGGTAATCAAGGATGTCAAAAATAGCAAGTACTCCCACTAGCCCCTCTTGAAAAAAATTGGGGGAGCTAAATGTTTGTGGTTCTCAGCTGGGGGTGATAGTACTCCTCAGAGAGGGTTTGGCAATATCTGGAGTCATTTTAAATTAGCATTACTTGGGAGTTGGGGTGTGCTAGAGTGTAGAAGCCAGAGATGCTGCTAAAAAACATCCTACAATGCTCAGAACAGCTCACAAAAACAAAGAATGATCTGGTCTGAAATGTCAATAGTGCTAAGGTGCAGAAATCATGACATAAATGAATAAAGGTAACAGAAGGATGGAGAAGGCAATGGCACCCCACTCCAGTACTCTTGCCTGGAAAATCCCATGGACAGAGGAGCCTGGTAAGCTGCAGACCATGGGGTCGTGAAGATTCGGACACGACGGAGCGACTTCACTTTCACTTTTCCCTTTCATGCATTGGAGAAGGAAATGGCAACCCACTCCAGTGTTCTTGCCTGGAGAATCCCAGGGACAGGGGAGCCTGGTGGGCCACCGTCTATGGGGTCGCACAGAGTCGAACACGACTGAAGCGACTTAGCAGCAGCAGCAACAGAAGGATAGTAGAGAATTACCATATTTTACACTCACTCCATTATTCTTGCCTGGAGAATCCCATGGACAAAGGAGCCTGGTGGGCTAGAGTCCATGTGCTTACAAAGAGTCAGACACGACTGAGCGACTAATACACACGCACCATATTTTATATTGCTAAGCTCTGTTCTCCAAGCCTAAATAATTGTGTATATTTCTACTTGTCTAAATTTAAATAGCTTTCATTACAAATATGCACTTATGCATTCAGACATTCATCTTTTCATTCATTGATTCATTTAAAAGGACAGTGGGGGAAGTTCCTAAAATTCAAATTAAAATAAATATTAGAATATTTAATACATAAAGGAGCAACAAAACAACAGAAGTATGAAGTGACACTCCAATATATACTTTTCTTAGACTTAAAATGATAGGATAAAGCAAAATCACAGAAGAATTTCAACTTGACAATGCACACAGATAAGATCTCTGTTTCAGAAGATTATCCTAGTTGGAGGGGAAGTTTATGCAGAGTCAGAATCCAAATAGGCCTCTCAGGTGGCACTAGTGGTAAATAACCCACCTGCCAACACAGGAGACACAAGAGATGTATGTTGGATCCCTGGGTTGGGAAGATCTCCTGGAGGAGGGCACGGCAACCCACTCCAGTATTCTTGCTTGGCAAATCCCATGGACAGAGGAGCCTGATGGTCTACAGTCTGTGGATCACTAAGAGTCAGACACGACTGAAGTGATTTAGCATGCATGCAATGTTCCAGCAAAAGTATTTAATGGTTTGGCATAAAACATTGTTCAGGATATGAATAAATAGGCTGATTACAGAAGTTGTTTAGGAAGTAGAATCAAACATGATCATTAAGGAGCTATAGAGATTATGAAGATGCTGACCAGTCAAGGACTATGCCTGGATTCCTTCTGGTTTAAACAGTAAGGAAATACTGGTATCATATAGGAGGTAGAACATAGCAAAGAGGTGCTGAGGGTGAGAGAGATAATAATGTCAGTTTTAATATCTTAAACTCAAAAACTTGTGCAGCACCTTTGGAAATCTCCTTAGCTGGTTATATTAGATTAAAAACCCTGAACTAAAATCTGGATTGAAAACAGAGAAATCTTCAAGAAAGTGGTAAAAAATTTGGTTTGGCCAGAATTCAAATGCACTGAGAAGTCACAGAAGAATATATTTCCCTGGGGGAAATATATTTAATCAGATTCGATAAAGTCATCAGATACAAAGAGGCCACAGACAATAAAGTTCCTCAGTCAAGAAAATATAATGGAAAAACCAGTGTCTGAAAGAGACACAGATTCTGCCTCTTGATGCTGTGAAAATAAAATGCAGTTAATATTAAAACTATCATTTGTGTAGTGTTTTAAAGTTTACAAAGTGCTTTATAATAATTATTAATATCTTATTTAATTCAAAGAACCTGAGTAGAAGAGGACAGATATTATTGTTCCATTCTGTAAACATAGATACTGAGGCAATAGAGGTTAAAGTGCATTTCTTAGTATCACGTAGGATAAAAGTGCCATTGCTGAAATGAGGCAAGTTTTCTCATCCTAAGCTCCATGCATTTTTCAACACAGACACAGACACACATACACACACACATATACACACACAAGAGCAATGACTGAATATAGATTAAAAAAAAAAAACATGTTATTTAGAACACAGTTTTTTTTCCCCCTTAAGTATTCCATATATGCATTAAAAATAAATCAGAGCCTATTTAAGTGACTGTAGCATAATACTGAAGTGTGTTTCTATATCATTTATCTAACTGGAGAATTTATTTTAAATATTAATAATGAACATACATAATAATACTAAAACAGGTCATTGCTCTCAATAGGAATTGATCACACACAGCCTCCAAACCTACAAAATTTGAACGTGCTTCCGTAATAGGTAATTTTACAGTTTACTGCTAAATGTATATTTCAAGTGACCTTGGGTGTCAGATTTGAATAGCGAAGGTTTCCTGGAATAGGGAATTCAGAAGTAGAGGAACTTTAACATGCACTCTGGTTTCAATGGTGCACTATCTCGAATAAAAACTGATAATGACCCCAGGACTGGAAATGCTTTATCAGTCCCAGCGGCTTGGTCTCTTCACACCTGATGCAGGAAGTTGCCTGTATTCATTAATATCCTTCAGTGAGGTCACAGGTAGGGAGAGAAGGCGCTCCAGGGGGGATAGCTAGTGAAATAAAAGCAAGAATACTGAGCTTTGTGTAGTAAAGGAAGGATGCAGGTTTATAAAGCTCTCATTGTCTTAAGGTCATGAATAAATTGAAAGTCAAGTCCACTGAAAGGAACATGTTGTCACTTACGCCTTACTATTGCAGCCAGGAGAGACAGCCTCTGTTCACAGAGACTATGGCTTTTTGCCCCTCTTTCTCTCTTAGCCTACCTTGTAAAATTACACACACACACACACACACACACACACACGGAAACACACACACACACGGAAACACACACACACAAAGGGATTAATTGCTCTGGCTTTGCTACTTTGTTGTTTGTCTTGGAAAACCTTGGATTGGTGAAAACTGGAATTGAAACCAGTGGTCCTCTTTTATGACTCTTTCTCTGTCAGCTTTGTTTCTCAGAATCAAGCTTAACAGATTCAAGTGAATCTGTGTGCAAAAGTGACTCCTGAGGGAACAGGCAAAATCCTTCGAAAGGATTGCTACACAGCTTCAGCCACAAGCGCTGAGACCTCCTTATCCGTCTAACCCTGCTTACATATTTCAGAACTGAACCCCATCTTCATCCGGGCACAGCATCCCCCTGGTGATTTGAACAAGCCTTGTTAACAGTTTCATCTAACAGGCTCAGCGGGTTCAACATTTGATTATCTTTCCCTCAGGTTCACGATCAAGTCTTTTCCCTTCGTTATGAACTGACAGAACACTGTGCTCAGGTTCTGTGTGTGTGGAGGTAGCTTCACAGACTGAACGTGCAGAAAATGCAGAATCGACAATCTGGATGAATCTCGTATTCAAGGAATTTAATTGTATTATTGAAATTCAGGGCTGCGCCCCTGAGACATTGATCCGGTATTGTCAGTTTCAAATCCTGGGCGCACTGGCAGCAGGGGCGATTTGCTCATGGAATTTGCAATTGAGGTAATGAGGAATCAAAGCTCGCGACAGGATCCCTAACTGACAGAAAACAGGGGAACCCAACGCCAATCGATAGGGACCGGCCCAATGGTGCCTGCCTGGCAGCGTGCAATCTTGGCCAAGTTCCTGGGGTTCCAATTTAGGAAGAGGCTCAGGACTTCGGAGAAGGACACAGTTGGAGGTGCAGGCTGGGGAAGGTTTTCTTTCCAAAGCACAGAGACTGTTTGCTCATAAGCTTTTATTGCCAAAGGCAAGGCACTCTAGCTTCAGCAGCCAAATAAAACAAAGAGGGATTAAAACAAAACAGCAGAATACAAAATATAAGGGGGAAAACAGGAAAAAGACTTGTGACAAATGATTGCTTTTTGCTCTGCAAGAAGTTAGGTGCAGTCTGCTCTGTTGGGGGAGTCTTGAACAATTTCAAAGGTGAAGGCCCTCAGTGGTATAAGGAGGATGCATTTTAATCATAAACTTGGAATTTTTTGTTTATTTTTTAGAACTGAGAGAAGCTCATTGTAATTTCAGAGCAATGGAGCTTTAGGTGTTTCTCAGACTAAACCAAAATAGACTGCTGTTGCTGTTGGTTAGTCCCTAAGTCCTGTCCAAATCTTTTGCAACCCCATGGACTGTAGCCTACCAGGCTCCTCTGTCCTTGAGATCTCCCAGGCAGGAATACTGGGGTTGGTTATTTCCTTCTCCAGGGATCTTTCCGACCCAGGGATTGAACCCACATCCTCTGTATTATACTGCTGAGCCAGCTATTATCATCCATAGGCCCTTATGTTGAATAACCAATTTTCCCTTTCGGTTTACAGATGCCCTGAGTTACAGTTGTAAACATGGAGAAAAGGAATCCACTGAGATAGCTCTTTCACACAAAATGTTTTTATCTTATTCCTAGATGTTTACTCTCATGAGATAACTATTAAATTACATGGATGTTCCTCAGCCCAATAAAACATAGGGTGGGTTATAGTTCTAATTGTGGAAAGAACTTGATTTAAACTTGTCCTGAGAGCATTAAGAAAAGCTCTCTTTTATTTTCAGAATATCTTGGTTTAGAGAATAAAAATATGGTAATGTATAGACACCTCATCTCGAAAACCTAAAAGAATTATCAGTTCAAAAGGAGAAGGGTTTTCCTTTTACCAGGCAGCATTCTTGGTACCGTATGCTTACATGTTGTAGCTTGATACCTACTTTGTTGTTTTTTTTTTTAATTTTATTTTATTCTTGAACTTTACAATATTGTATTGGTTTTGCCAAATATTGAAATGAATCCTCCACAGGTATACATGTGTTCCCCATCCTGAACCCTCCTCCCTCCTCCCTCCCCATAGCATCCCTCTGGGTCGTCCCAGTGCACCAGCCCCAAGCATCCAGTATCGTGCATCGAACCTGGACTGGCGACTCGTTCCATATATGATATTATACGTATTTCAATGCCATTCTCCCAAATCATCCCACCCTCTCCCTCTCCCACAGAGTCCAAAAGACTGTTCTATATATCAGTGTCTCTTTTGCTGTCTCGTATACAGGGTTATTGTTACCATCTTTCTAAATTCCATATATACGCATTAGCATACTGTATTGGTGTTTTTCTTTCTGGCTTACTTCACTCTGTATACCTACTTTGGAAAAAACATCAATATGACTACCTCAGTTTCTTCCAGAGTTAAAGAACAAATGCTATGTTAAAGACTTTAGAAAAAAAAATGACTGTTCTTTAGCTGGATTTTAATGGTACTTAAAATACTCCTTAGATGTTTTATGTTCTCTAGAAGGTACAAGGATATACTTGTGAAAGAACAATATATTTCATTGCTGCCTGAGAAATTGCTAGACTGCTCAGTGGCTGTCAGAGTCACCTTTTCCTTACTATATTCCCACAACAGTGAAAATACTGTGTTTTGTGTTTAAATGCCAAGAAATCCAGTCAAATAGAGACATCTATTTAAATTATTCAGAACAAACCTTTTAGATAAGTGGGGAGGTATAATTATTTTAACCCTTTTGGATAAAAATAAGTCTCTAACATATGTGGAAACTTTCCAGACCTGATGATCAAAGCAACACTGAATAGTTTAAAGTTCCCAGGTGGCTCAGTGGGTAAAGAATCCGCCTGCAGTGCAGGAGACACCAGAGACTCAGGTTCGATCCCTGGGTTGGGAGGGTCTCCTGGAGGAGGGCTTGGCTACCCACTCCAGTATTCTTGACTGAAGAATCCCCATGGACGGTGGAACCTGGTGGGCTATAGTCCATAGAACCTCAAAGGTTCGGCCAAGACTGAAGTGACTGAGCATGCACAATTGCTTAATTCCCACTGTGTGCTAAACAGTTAGGAGCACATGAAAGAGCATGTCAGGGATAATATAAAGATTGTCCCTGCCTTTATTGGGGAGGCAAAAATAAATAAATACATACAGGCAAAGGAAAGGCAAAATGATTCTAATTTCCTGTTCTATCTTCCTGCCCTGTTTTCCTTCTCCTAGATCATAAAAGCTTAAATACCTTCTTATTCCTTATATATATTTCTAGAGGGTTTTACTGAATATCATTCCCAAAAAGAAAGCACAGAGATAATGCCAAGTTTTCATGCAGCTGATGAAATTTAAAAAAAAAAAAAAAAAGCCTCCCCCTTGTTTTGTTTTGCTTTTAAGTCTAGTTTTTTTTTTAATTCCCTACTAATCATTGTTCAATATTCATTCTACTATGAAGAAATTATTATCCTATTGCACAAATTGCTCTCACTCCAAAATGACATGATTAGAAATTTTCAGCTAATCAGTAAGTGGTCTGTAGTTTGATTCCCATTCATCAGTGATAGGAAAGGGGGAGAGATCAAGGAACAGGAGCAGTGCTTTATCAAGCATTCCCTATTAGGAAGTGAACACTGAAATTGATTAACAATTGAGAAACGAATTAAAATTCTTTTCTTTCGGCCATATTAGAGAGAAGAAACCGCTATATTTAATAGCAATTATGTGAAATATTCTGGGTAATGAAGCAACTTAAATAAACTTTGCAGTCCCCACTCATATTACAAATAGAACAAAATGGTAATTTGAATGTAATATCACAATTTGCATTTAGGATTATGAGGAAACTCAGTGCTTGAACTAACTCAGCTTATTAGGCAATAACAGTTTCAGTAATTCTAAGTGTTATTATTATTTCTAATAATCATAATAACACTCTGTGCTTAGTTGCCTTTAGTTTGACTAGCTCAGCTTACAACTTTTTTTTTAAATACAGTATAAGTGGCAACTTAAAACCTATTCTTGAATTTTTTTAACAGGATGCAAACATCTTAGGGGTAGAAGTGAAGCCATTAATATTTCAAAATGTATCCTTTCAACTATTATCTTATTTGTAACTTAATTTTTGTGTGTCATTTATTTATACATGAGAAATTTGTCCTTGATCCCCCTTAGGCAAGAATACTGGAGTGGGTCGCCATTTCTTCCTCCAGGGAATCAAACCCGCATCTCCTGTGTCTCGTGCATTCCAGGCAGATAAAGATCATCTGAGCTACCAGAGAAGCTACACTAAAGCCTTTTACTATGTGGATCATAATAAACTGTGGAAACTTTTAAAGAGATGGGAATACCCGACCATCTTACCTGTCTCCTGAAAAATCTGTATGCGGGTCAAGAAGCAACAGTTAGACCTTATATGGAACAACTGACTGGTTCAAACTTAAGAAAGGAGTACTATAAGGCTGTTTATTATCACCCTGCTTATTTAATTTTTATGCAGAGCACATCATGCAAAATGCTGGGTTGGATGAGTTACAAGCTAGAATCAAGAGCCAGGAGAAATATCAACAACCTCAGATAGGCAGATGATAACACCTTAATGGCAGAAAGCAAAGAGGAAACTAAAGAGCCTTTTGATGATGGTGAAGGAGAAGAGTGGAAAAGCTGGCTTAAAACTCAATATTAAAAATGCTAAGACCATGGCATCCGGTCCCATCACTTAATGGCAAATAGAAGGAGAAAAGGTGGAAACAGTGACAGATTTTCTCTTCTTGGGCTCCAAAATCACTGCAGATGGTGACTGCAGCCATGAAATTAGAAGACAATTGCTTCTTGGCAGGAAAGTTATGACCAACCTAGACAGCACATTAAAAAGCAGAGACATTACTTTGCCAACAAAGGTCTGTCTAGTCAAAGCTATGGTTTTTCCAGTAGTCATGTACGGATGTGACGGCTGGACCATAAAGAAAGCTAAGCACTGAAGAATTGATGCTTTTGAACTGTGGTGTTGGAGAAGACTCTTGAGAGTCCCTTGGACTGCAAGGAGATCCAACCAGTCCATCCTAAAGGAGATCAGTCCTGGGTGTTCATTGGAAAGACTGATGCTGAAGCTGAAATTCCAATACTTTGGCCACCTGATGTGAAGAACTGACTCATTGGAAAAGACTCTGATGCTGGGAAAGATTGAGGGCAGGAAGAAAAGGGGACAGCAGAGGATGAGATGGTTGGATGACATCACCGATTCAATGGACATGAACTTGGGCAAACTCCGGGGAAGGTGGTGAAGGACAGGGAAGCCTGGTGTGCTGCAGTCCATGGGGTCACAAAGAGTCAGACATGAGTTGGTGACTGAACAACAACAAGATTAGTTCATTGAATTTGTACTAAATGAGAATATAGACTCGTGTTTTATACATGCTATAAATTTCATGATAGTCTAACATTTAACTCTCCTTCATCCCTGTACATCTTTTCTGAATTCTTAGCTATTTAAATAATCAAAAACCTATACTCTGGCATCTGGTGGTCTCTGGGGTGAAGGCCCGACAAGAAGTATCCACCATCTGAGGCTCACAAGGGGCTCCCCAGGACCACTGCTGGCATTATTTGTTCACAGATAATGCTAGCAATTTTGGATAATAGTTTAGCTAAGATATCTAAAAACTGGATTTCCATTAAGCCAACATCAGTGTACCAGTTATCAATTATTTTGTGTTTACTCTCTTCCCAGTCAACTAAATAATCAGGTTTGCAAAATAGGGTTTTCTCATTACACATGATCATGCAGTACATGATCAGAACTATGTGAAAATATACACACAGAAAAAGGAGCAGGAAGAACTCAGAAGTCTAAAGAGTACTTTTTCTCCAAATGGCACAACTGTGTTTTCATGTGTTGTGGCAAGATAGTCTTACCTTAGACCTTAGCTAATATAATACTGATATTATTGCAATTATATTTTTAAAATTTAGCAGTCCACTTTCAGGACTTTGAAATATGATTTAGGAAAAATATTTTCTGAGCATTGTCAAATGCTAAATCATTTCTGCAGTCACTACCTTGTGCCTTTGCCATCCTAAACAGATATTTATTTCAACTAAGTCATTTTTAAGAGAAAAATAATCTCTAGAACTTTTAAGTCTTTACCATCTTTATTAAATGTTGGTCAATGACTTTATACAAAATTTTGGAATTTTTTTTCCCGACTCATTAAACTATGAGAAACAACATTGACATTCTGTGAAAAATCCCCTAACGCAAATTTTTTTTGAAAGAATCATTGCTAAGTTAAAGAAGCTTCCAGTTTTCCCAGGATTTCTCAAGATGTTTTGTTATTTTTGTAGTGTTTCATGGAATCAGTGATTTCTTCACAACTAGGTTCCCTGGAGTTAATCTGAGAGGAGAAAAACAGCAGTATGAACTTACTAATATTTTGTCATCTCGGTAGTCTATTTAAACAGAAATTTTGCTTTTAACATGAGGCTATTGATTTCCAGCTAAATCTTTGCATCCACTTTTGCTACCAATACTGTTTTCTTGGATTAGTAAAATGAAAATTGTTGAAGGCTTGTTACTGAAAGGAATAAAATTAAAGAATACACAAGAATTTACTTAGTGTAGCTAAATAAGGGCTTAACAGAAAAGCTATTAAAAATACAGTATATATGCATACAGTTTGATTTATTAGATTTATTTATAGCACATGAATGTGTACTTTCTTCAGGAAAGACATACAGATCTTCAGAAATGTTAAAAAAATTAAGTGTGTAAACTCAAATGTAAAAGACTTCTAACAACTGAAAATATAGACAACTTACGTACATAAAACTAAATAAAATTAAACATAATTCTAACTTTTTTAAAGTTCTGAAATTAAAACAAGAGGTAATCCAAGATAAAATAAGTTATTTTCTTCTAAATTAACAATACATAAAGGAGTTGATTTTACAATAATTTTGAAATGCCGTGTATAAATTGTCATAGTACTGTTATCTTGTATAATTCTATTCTCAAACATGACTTGCTTCCTTTCACTTCATTTTCTCTGCTGTCAGCTTCATGCAAGTATCTACCTTTACTTCGCCTGGCCAACTGCAGTAGGCTCCTTAATTTTGCTGCCCATCTATTGCATTTAAACTCTTTTCTCAATCATCTTATTTCCTTCCATACATAAAAATGTTCTAGTTCCTTTCAATATATCATTCTTGACCTTCTATATCTCTTTCTCTCCATATCTTCACAGCAAGGTTCCCAAAATTTTGTACTTTTTGTCTGTCCTGCTTCAAAGCTTTTATACTCTTAATTCATAGCATGATTAATTAATTCATAATCCTACTGTAGCAAGCAACTAGAAGTTTACTTCCTGAGGTCATTGAGAGCCTCCTAACTGTCAGATCCAATCTGACCTTTCTGCCATATCTACCACTGTTGACTATTCTTGTCACTTGGAAACTCTTTCACACTTGCCTTTTGTGGCACATTTCTTCTTTCTGCATCTCTGCTTGTGTGTCAACCAGGGTCATGACAGGAAACAGATGGCACACATAAATTGGTAAATTCAGAAGATTTAATACAGGGACTATTTACAGAAGTGGAGCAAAGGAGATGAGTAGGGCAGTGTAGGTCCCTAGGTTTAATATTTGTGAGTGTCGCTACTCCTAGGCATAGAGTGCAAACGAAAGAGGTTACCAGGACTTGCGGACAGAGAGGCTTTTGCTGAGCTCTATAGAAAATGTGACCTTCGGTTATGGGATATGTCAGTGCTTTGAGAACCCACAAAGATGGATGTGAGAAAATAAAAGCTCTGAACTATTTCTCTTTCTACTGATTTTTTTTTTACAAGTGCCTCCTCCTCAATTGGGTAAGTGATACCTAACACTAGAGGCCAAGGGCACCGTCACGTGTGGTCCAAACAGGTCAGCTCAGCATCTCAGGCAAGAGCAAAGTGAAGAAGATTAGAGAAGAGAGTGATTCGGTCCAGCCTCTATTTTTAAGTGGTGGTTTTTCTCCAAGGTTCCAATCTGAAACCTGAACATCCTTCTAATCCTGGGAACTTCTAATTTTTAATCCTGACTTCTATTAGAATTTCTATGCTAGTGATTACCCAGTATATAACTCCTTTATAAATGCATTTTCTGAGGTCAATCTCATACATTCTAGTATCTCTTTCTTGAATTCCACATCAGAAAATTAGAACTCATTTTCTTTGCATCTACTTTACTTTTCTATATTAACTTTTTGAAACTGACACCTAAACCCACCCAATCCCCAAATTCCCAAACCCAGAATTATCCTTGACTGATTTTTTACTCACCAGTTAGGTATGACCAGCTGATCACGGGGCTTTATAGAGTCCTCCCAACAGATGCTTAGTGCACCTGCTCCTGTTCACCGTCACCATCATTGTCTTAGTGGTGTGGCCAAAATAAACATAGCAGAAGTCATGGCAACTGTGCATGTGAAGTGCTCACCTGGTCTTCAGACTAAGCAAAGTTCTTCCAGAGGAAAGCCTTTGTTAGCTGAGTCCTGAAGGGTAAGTAGAGTACCTGGGCAACTGGAAAACGTTTTGGATACAAAAGTAACAGCTAGGGGCAATAAAGAAATTAACCACTGGAGAGACTAAAATAAGGAAAATATAGCTGGAGTGTGGAGAACTGATATAGGAGAATATCTTAAAATATCTTCAGCTGAGAATGAGGAAGTAGGAAGACAAAATTGAGAAGACTTTGGAAGTGAGGATGGATTTGGGACTCGATGCCTACAGTACTCAAGTTGATGAAAGAAATAAAGAATTTAAGAAAAGACTGAAAAATAATTATTCTATTTAAGCTTGAAAAAGTCTTACAGTCTTAATCTATACGGTAGGAGGACATACCAGACAGTTGAGAAAAGATGATCTGATCAAATGTAACAGGTAAAGAAATCTTTAGGAGCAGCATGTCTGCCTATTATTCACATAATTCTCCAACTGCAATTCATCTTTGTGCCTTGAACATCTGTGCATACTCAGGAATCTTCAGATTACATTGTGAGTCAGGAATGTCTCTTTGAAGGGAATTCCTTTGCATTTATAATTCATTCCAAAATTCTGAAAACATATTATGATAGTCATCATATCCTCTTTCCAAGAGGCAGGGTAGAAAGATAATTTATCTAAGAGTTAAAGATCTTACACATCATTTTTCATCGTTGCTGTTATTGTTTAATCATAACCGTATAGACTGCTGATAATTGCAACAAACCATTTAAGCACCATGCTGTCATTTCTTCTCTTTTAAAATATGAATTGAATGAGATAACTACCAAGAGCCTTTCAAGCTCTGAAATCTTGTAAATCAAAATAAACCAAAATCATGAGAATGGGTAAAATGATCCTTGTAAGATTAGTTCCAATCCTCTAAGCCCTAAAATAAATACCATACAATAAGCGAAATGAATAATCATGAGAAATGCAATCATCATTGCATGATTCCAAGGAGATCAGTATTCATTCATGTTGAACAACATTATTTAATCCATAAAGCTTGGAATCAGATTCAGATCTTCTATCTCCCATAGTGGTTATTCTAATGTTGAAATTCCATGTCCAGAAAGATATTTCTAATTAGATATCAGATAAATTCCAAGTTAATGCACAAGAGAAATTCATCTGACTCTTAGAAGAAGCTCCATATAACAATATACACACACACACACACAATTCTTGTCAGAGGCTAGACTATAGTTTGTTCACAGACAAAAGAGAATAGGAAGAATGAAAATAATGAGAAAATGAATAATTAAGAAAAAATACATTGTTCTTTCTAATTTTTACATCTTGAACTATGGTAAGGAATAACTTCTGACTTTACTCTTAATTTTCTTTTATCACCTCTTGACTTCAGCTTAACACTGTCCAGTGGAGAATTATTCATCTCCTAAAGGATCTTAAGGCTTAATTAATAGAGGAGCCAGCCAAAGGGATAAAGCTAGAGATATCAGAAGTAATTACAATTTAATGAAACAAGAATGAACAAATTACCACAAAGCCCAGTAGCCTAGTAACTGACCTGAAATGAAAATGTGGTCATCAAACTGATTACCTCTTTTTTTTAACCTCTCCCTGAAATACCATTTCCCTTTACTATTTCTTTACATTGCTTTCTCATTTTAGTGAATTTTTGAAATGATCATAGTTGTGACTACAAATAAAAATAATTTTAAAAATCATATATTATGTCTTCAACATAAGCTCACCACATTCAAAAAGTAACAACAAGGCATGGTCTGCAGGGCAAAAATAAAGTTCAACCTTTTGACATAATTTTGGAGAAAGAAATGACTACCCACTCCAGTATTCTTGCCTGAGAAATCACATGGACAGCGGAACTTGGTGGACTGCAGTCCATGGGGGTCACAAAGAGTCGGACACAATTTAGCAACTAAGCAACAACAATAATAAAATGACATAATTTAAGTCAAAATTAACTTAAAGGACTGTTTGGATGGAGATTTCCTTTTATTTCAGATATACCATAATGTTTTCTGAATATTTAGCATATTTCCAAGCCTGCATGCAACTCACCAATGTCTCCCAAACACAGGTTGCAGGGTGGTTCTCAGCACACAGCCTCACTACAGTATATCTTTTCTGCTCAAATTCAGCCTTAAAAAATGTTTGGAATACTGGGAATGTTTACAGTCCCATGCTGTTTATTTTGATCAACACAATCTCTTTTTGCACTGCAGGCAGGAAAGAAAAAGGGATCCAAAAAAGAGAATCTTTGTTTTAAGTCAGTTGCTATCTAACGTTAAGAAGCAAAAAGGGGAAATTAACTCCCATCCCTCTCATGAGAAGCAGCAGCAGGATGAACTGAACTGGGAAGACGGTCACTGTTCTTCTTAGGCTTCCTCTGAGGCTGAAATGAAAGCCTGCTCTCGGGGTCCCCAAGTCCCTCTCCCAGAGATGCAGACTCGCTCTAACACCCGTCAATATGCCTGAATGTATTACATACTACAAAGGATTTCAGTTTGTGAGGAGAGGACCATGGGTGAGCAAAGTCTGCTGCTGCTGCTAAGTCACTTCAGTCGTGTCTGACTCTGTGCAACCCCATAGACGGCAGCCCACCAGGCTTCCCTGCCCCTGGGATTCTCCAGGCAAGAACACTGGAGTGGGTTGCCATTTCCTTCTCCAATGCATGAAAGTGAAAAGTGAAAGTGAAGATGCTCAGTCGTATCCAACTCAGCGACACCATGGACTGCAGCCTACCAGCCTCCTCCATCCATGGGATTTTCCAGGCAAGAGCACTGGAGTGGGGTGCCATCGCCTTCTCCGTATGTATATACATACATACATATATACACACACACACACACACAGTGCAGGCTATGGCATTCTTTATTACAAAGCTGGCTATGAGGGAGCAAATGATCTCCCTCTTCCAGCCAGCATCAGAACAATTTAATCTTGCATTTTCTTGTATCTATCAGTTCACTGCCTCTGTGGACAGATTGGCTTTCACAGAAAAAGAAACTGAGGCAATTAAATGGGGGCTTAAAATTTACCTCAAATCTCTGAGCTATCTAATGAACTTTAGACTAAGAAATTAATTTAAGTCAATATTGCAAAATGGACAGTTATTTCATTGTGTGCAATATTTTCTTCTGATAATAGCTGGCTGTAAAAATGCATTGAAAGTAGCCTTATCTAATCACATCCTTAAAGAATTATATTTATTAGATAGAAAAATAATGCTAAATTATGGCAAGATTGGTAACTGTGTGTGAGGGGGATTAGGTTAAAATGAGTCAGAAAAATGCTCAATAAATACAATAAATAAATGCAGTAAGTGGAAAGAAAAGTAACCAAATGAAAACACATTGATTTGTATAGTAATGTGTTATAACTATGAAGGAAACTGATATGATACTGAGAATAAAAGATGACATATTAAAGTGATTTATTAATAATTTATTTAAAAATTGAAGATTATTTAGGATAAATATTAAATGTACCTAGAAGAATAAGACTTCAAAAAGAAAGTAATAGATACAGCTTTCAGAGTATATGAAAATAAATGAAAAATGCGTGTAAGAACCAACTCTAAAGTACTACATATGTGTGCATGTACGTGTGTGTGTGTGTGCTCAGCCATGTCTGACTCTTTGCAAACCATGGACTGTATGTATACACATTATATATGTATAAAAATGTAGCAAGGATTTGTAACGAATGAACTGTTCTATCAATGAGGAATTCCCTGTGCAACTACACATTAAGCTATGTTTTCAAATTTTACACAAATTCATCCTTCCTGCGCAGGCATAAGGCCAGATGGAAGCTTATGGCTGCTATGTCAATACCTACAGAATGTTGATGTCCTCTTAGCTAGTCCAAATAGAGCCATTCCATCTGCCATAAACACTGGGCCCAAAGGCCACATTTATAGATTGTACTAAAAAAAGTTAAAATTATTTTTACAGTGAGGCATTTTTATAGGCTCTAAGAAAAAAGAAGCTCGATGTGTGTTCCAAAATTCATATTCTCTGGCGACTGTGAGTGTCTTTTCATATGTGCATGTATAGAGAAATAATAAAATAATCTTAATAGATGATTTTTATGGATGCCAGAGCTAAATTAACTATGCAGTATTATTGTTTCCCTGGGGGTGAGATCTAGCTGATTCTTTTTACCTTCTGCATCATCAGTCTTCCCAAGATGATGATTGGTTTTATTTCTTTTTAAAGAAATTCTAACCACTTGATGTTTTCCTTCTCTGAATGGAAAATGTAGGGTACATCTTTGTTAATCTACCAGATCAAATTCAGTGAGCATTTTCGTTTGTTTCCTTTCAAAATGAAAGTTTCACATTGCCTTCAGTTCAGTTCAATCGCTCAGTTGTGTCCGACTCTTTGCGACCCCATGAATCGCAGCACGCCAGGCCTCCCTGTCCATCACCAACTCCCGGAGTTCACTCAGACTCACATCCATCGAGTCAGCGATGCCATCCAGCCATCTCATCCTCTGTCGTCCCCTTCTCCTCCTGCCCCCAATCCCTCCCAGCATCAGAGTCTTTTCCAATGAGTCAACTCTTCACATGAGGTGGCCAAAGTATTGCCTACAAAGGCTAAACCTCCAGCACCAGATTCCTTTTTTTTAATTTTTTTCAAAGTTTAAATTTTTATTTTGTATTGGGAGTATAGCCAGTTAACAATGTTGTGATAGTTTCAGGTGAACAGTGAAGGGACTCAGCCATACATATACATGTATATATTCTCCCCTAAATTCCCCTCCCATCCAGGGTGCTACATAACATTGAGCAGAGTTCCCTGTGCTATACAGTAGGTCCTTGTTTGTTAACCATTTTAAATAGAGCCCTGTGTACAGGACCTTCTCAAACTCCCTAAGTATCCATTCCCCTCAGCAACCATAAGTTCATTTTCTAAGTCTGTGAGTCTTTCTGTTTTATAAGTAAGTGCATATATATCATTTATTTTTAGATTCCACATATATAAGGATGTCACACAATATTTCTCTTCTGTCTGACTTACTTCACTCAGTATGACACTCTCTAGGTCCATCTATGTTGCTGCAAATGGCATCATATCATTCTTTTTAATGGCTGAGTATGACCTAAATCAAATCCCTTATGCTTATAAAATAAAAGTTAGAAATAGATTTAAGGGCCTAGATCTGATAGAAAGAGTGCCTGATGAACTATGGAATGAGGTCTGTAACATTGTACAGGAGACAGGGATCAAGACCATCCTCATGGAAAAGAAATGTAAAAAGGCAAAATGGCTGTCTGGGGAGGCCTTACAAATAGCTGTGAAAAGAAGAGAAGCAGAAAGCAAAGGAGAAAAGGAAAGATATAAGCATCTGAATGCAGAGTTCCAAAGAATAGCAAGAAGAGATAAGAAAGCCTTCCTCAGCGATCAATGCGAAGAAATAGAGGAAAGCAACAGAATGGGAAAGACTAGAGATCTCTTCAAGAAAATGAGAGATACCAAGGGGACATTTCATGCAAAGATGGGCTCGATAAAGGACAGAAATGGTATGGACCTAACAGAAGCAGAAGATATTAAGAAGAGGTGGCAAGAATACACAGAAGAACTGTACAAAAAAGATCTTCATGACCCAGATAATCACGATGGTGTGATCACTCATCTAGAGCCAGACATCTTGGAATGTGAAGTCAAGTGGGCCTTAGAAAGCATCACTATGAACAAAGCTAGAGGAGGTGATGGAATTCCAGTTGATCTATTTCAAATCCTGAAAGATGATGCTGTGAAAGTGCTGCACTCAAGATGCCAGCAAATTTGGAAAACTCAGCAGTGGCCACAGGACTGGAAAAAGTCAGTTTTCATTCTAATCCCAAAGAAAGGCAATACCAAAGAATGCTCAAACTACCACACAATTGCACTCATCTCACACGCTAGTAAAGTAATGCTCAAAATTCTCCAAGCCAGGCTTCAGCAATACGTGAACCATGAACTTCCTGATGTTCAAGCTGGTTTTAGAAAAGTCAGAGGAACCAGAGATCAAGTTGTCAACATCTGCTGGCTCGTGGAAAAAGCAAGAGAGTTCCAGAAAAACATCTATTTCTTCTTTATCGACTATGCCAAAGCCTTTGACTGTGTAGATCACAATAAACTGTGTAAAATTCTGAAAGAGATGGGAATATCAGACCACCTGACCTGCCTCTTGAGAAATCTGTATGCAGGTCAGGAAGCAACAGAACTGGACATGGAACAACAGACTGGTTCCAAATAGGAAAAGGAATACGTCAAGGCTGTATATTATTGCCCTGCTTATTTAACTTATATGCAGAGTACATCATGAGAAATGCTGGACTGGAAGAAACACAAGCTGGAATCAAGATTGCTGGGAGAAATATCAATAACCTCAGATATGCAGATGACACCACCCTTATGGCAGAAAGTGAAGAGGAACTAAAAAGGCTCTTGATGAAAGTGAAAGAGGAGAGTGAAAAAGTTGGCTTAAAGCTCAACATTCAGAAAATGAAGATCATGGCATCCAGTCCCGTCACTTCGTGGGAAATAGATGGGGAAACAGTGGAAAAGGTGTCAGACTTTATTTTTTGGGGCTCCAAAATCACTGCAGATGGTGACTGCAGCCATGAAATTAAAAGAGGCTTACTCCTTGGAAGGAAAGTTATGACCAACCTAGATAGCATATTCAAAAGCAGAGACATTACTTTGCCAACAAAGGTTCGTCTAGTCAAGGCTATGGTTTTTCCTGTGGTCATGTATGGATGTGAGAGTTGGACTGTGAAGAAGGCTGAGCGCTGAAGAATTAATGCTTTTGAACTGTGGTGTTGGAAAAGACCCTTGAGAGTCCTTTGGACTGCAAGGAGATCCAGCCAGTCCATTCTGAAGGAGATCAGCCCTGGGATTTCTTTGGAGGGAATGATGCTGAAGCTGAAACTCCAGTACTTTGGCCACCTCATGCAAAGAGTTGACTCATTGGAAAAGACTCTGATGCTGGGAGGGATTGGGGGCAGGAGGAGAAGGGGACGACAGAGGAGGAGATGGCTGGATGGCATCACTGACTCGATGGACATGAGTCTGAGTGAACTCTGGGAGTTGGTGGCGGACAGGGAGGCCTGGCGTGCTGTGATTCATGGGGTCGCGAAGAGTCGGACATGACTGAGCGACTGAACTCAACTGAACTGAATATTCCAATGTATATATGTACCACAGCTTCTTTATCCATTCCTCTGTAAATGAATATTTAAGTTGCTTCCATATCTTGGCTATTATAAAGAGTACTGCAATGAACACTGGTGCATATATCCTTTCAGATCATGTTTTTCTTGGATATATGCCCAGGAGTGGGATTGTACGGCAATATGGTGGCTCTATCTTTAGTATTTTAAGGCACCTCCATACTGTTCTCCATAGTGGCTATACCAGTTTACATTCTCCACAGTGTAGGAGGGTTCCCTTCTCTCCACACCCTTTCCAGCATTTGTTTATTGTGGATTTTTTGGTGAGAGCTATTCTGACTGGTGTGAGGTGATATCTTATCAAACCTTTGATTTGCATTTCTCTAATAACCCGTGATGCTGGACATCTTTCCATGTGCATATTGGCCATCTGTACATCCTCTTTAGAGAGATGTCTACTCAGGTCTTCTACCCATTTTTTGAGTAGGTTTTTCTTGTTTTGAGGCTGTTAAGCATCATAAGATGTTTATAAATTTTGGAGACTAATCCCTTATTCATCACAGTATTTGCACATATTTTCCCAACCTTTGGGCTGTGTTTTCTTTTTGTTTATTGTTTTCTTTATTGTGTGAAATCTTTTGAGTTTAAGCAGGTCCCATTTGTTTATTTTTGTTTTTATTTCCATTATTCTGGCAGAAGGACTCAAAGAAACATCCCTGTAATTTATGTCAGAGAATGTTCTACATATGTTTTTCTCTAGGAGTTCGATAGTGTCTGGTCTCACATTTAGGTCTTTAATCCATTTTGAGCTTATTTTTGTGTATGGAGTTAAAGAATGATCTAATTTCACTTTTTTACATGTGACTGTCCAGTTTTCCCAGCACCCAGGTTCTCATAATCTGTTAATAACCCAAGGGTTCTGAAGGTAAAAAATGACCATAGGTCACTAACTGTCCCTAAACCTATTTTGTTGTAATACCCCAGCCTCTAGGGGACAGGAGGAACCATTGCCTTGCACACTTGCTTTCCTTACTACAGCCAAGATCCTGAACATTCGTGTGTGAAATGTAACATACAACCGATGGGAACCTCTTGCAGTTTAGGATGATAGCCCTCAAACAGGAGTCATTTGTCTTTGCTCATATTTTTAATCCTTTGTCAGTGCTATAGAATTTCGTAATAGTTAAAAGATATCAGATTTAAATTCAGTTATTTTTATTTCTATAAACGATAGATAAGCATGCATAATTGAAGGGAAAAGAAGAAATAAAGAGGATTACTGGAGGCTCTTGTATTATAAAAAGGCATCAGAAACTAGATTCTGTTATTCTATAATCACACTAGACTCCAAAAGGAAAGTTAGGAAGGGAAATCAACTCTGGCCTCATCTTTCCCTCCACCTACACTTCAATGCATTTGTTATCAATTCTTGGTCGGTTTGTTTGTACAAATCAAATTCAGTAATCCATTTTAAGGGATTTGAAAATCCCAAAGTGCTATCCAAAGATAAGTTGGATGGGGAACAAATTTAAATATATTTAGTGCCATAGGAATGTACATTATCCATGAGTATCCCCACTACACTCAGTACGAAGTGGTGAGGAAGGGAGGGGCAGGAACTGCTGAGCCAGGCAACCGAATTCGCCCTGGGAAGGAGAGATTCAGCAGAAGAGAGATGTCAGCTGTATGTCACCCTCTGTGGCACACGTGGTGATTGACCTTCCAACTCCTCCCTGTTGGTGGAAAGTCTATCACTCAAAGCTGCCGGAACAAACCGTCTAGGTGTCAAATGATCTCAAGGACACTGACTGATGCTGATTGGCATGAACCTGTGAGCAAACTCAAAAAATCTCAGGCAGATTCTCCCTTCAAGAAATCTGGAATTAGGATACTGAAAAATATAATGTGTTGATAACGATATATCCCTAGCTGAAAGCTCATGTAGTCAAATTAAAGTTAGCACAATGCTATATACAAGCCGAAATTCTAGAAAAGAAGTGAAGATCAAACTACCGAGAGGTGGATTAGGGAAAAGAAGATGAAATATAAGCAAAGAACACGCCTATGGGCCTCTAGAGAACAGGGAAGATAGAACTTCAATTTCTTTCTACTTCCAATCTTGAAACAGCGTGCTTGAACTTCTGCTGTGGTGTTGATTTAAAATACGCACCTTTTGCATAAACAATTTAAAATGATTTTTTGTACACAAATATGCCATGTCTATAACGTGAGCATATCCTTCTCTTAAAGCTCTTCACACACATAGCCTACATCACACTGCTGTGTGTGTGCAAAATACTGCCATCTAGCTCTGTCATGTCTGTTCACATTGGTTTCAACATTGTTTACGAGAAGGATCTATGCCATCTATATTTGCACATATACTATAGATCCTAGCATTCTAGGCACACTAGTGCCATTTTAAATATAGATTCATTTGACAGTCATTTTAGCCCAGTTTTTCTCAGTCAATGCTAGTTGCAAACTATGAGGAAATTACTCTTCACCTAGCTTTCCTCTAAAGCATAAATTATATCTGGGACTGGATGGATGTGGAGGCCTATGAGTTACTACTTCTTTGCTCCACCTCAGTGTCATCTTTATTTCATCTTATACACAAGACTTTTGCTCAGAAAGAACCTATGTTATTTGAAGAAGCACCAAAGGAAGAAGCTGGCTTGATATTTACCTTAGGACTAAAGTAGACAATCAAAGAAAGTAAATCAACAGATATAGAAAAGTACACTGATTTTGGAAGCCTTCTGCAAGATTCATAATCTGGCTATATTTATTGTTGGCATCACTAAATTTTTCTTTGTGGAAATTAAAGATTAAGTTTGTAAAGGCAAGCAAACCTACATATTTTTTCTTCAAGGATTAAAAGGAAGACGCAACACTGGGAAAATTTTTGAAGTTAATCTTGATAGAATAAGGAACTCCAAAACACGGATGATGTGGTGTTTGATGAGACAGCAAGAGTGAGTCAGGCTCAGAGACAGCAGTTGAGAGGGGTTGAGACAGAGGCAATGTGAGAGGGGTGGAGAGGAAGAGAGACTCTGAGGTCGCTGTCACTCCAGCAAAATCACCAGGATTCCTTGAAGCTCCAGGAATCTTCAGGAAGGTCAGGTGAGCTTCTGCTTTGTGTTTTCCCAAGTGACAGGCTATTTTTTAATTGGTAGGAAAATTTCAGACACTTAGCTTTCAAACCCTGATTAAGAGGGACTGTGTGGGAGATTCAGCCGTTTCTTCCTGCAACTACCTAAGTATAAAATATGTGTGTGCATGTGTATATATGTGTGTGTGTGTGTATGTATGCTTGAAGTATTTGAAGTTCCATTTTTAAGCCCACTGATGATGATTCATGTGTTTGAAAATATTCCTGAAGAAAAATATGTTTTAAGTTCAAGTTATGAATTGTGAGTGATGGAGGCCGAATGTCCCTATTTACATAAACTGCATAGGATTTTTATGCTGCCATCTTGGAAACAACAGAGTTTGGAAAATAAACAAGGAATAATAGTCCAGTATGGGTACCGTCAGCTCAGCTGGTAAAGAATCTGCCTGCACGCCAGTATTCTTGGGCTTTCCTAGTGGCTCAGATAGTAAAGAATCCACCTGCAATCCAGGAGACCTGGGTTCAATCCCTGGGTTGGGAAGATACCCTGGAGGAGGGCATGGCAACCCACTCCAGTATTCTTGCCTGGAGAATCCCCATGGACAGAGAAGCCTGGCAGGCTACAGTCCGTGAGGTCACAAATAGTCAGACCTGACTAAGCACAGCACAGCATAGCGTGAGCAAAAACAATCTCACTTCACAGAAAGTCACATTTTTAGACAACTTATTCACTTTCTCCAAAGATGATCCATTGAAAACATCCACATATATGAGAAATATTTTATACTCTAACCTTATATAATGCAAGTGCCCAATGCTGATTCTCTAAAATCCTAGCAAAACAAGCCTTTATCAGAGGGAAATGCTTTGAGAAACTTTTGTTTCCTTGAGACATGATGCTTTTTAACCACTCCTGGGCACCAACCCTGTATCTTGATCCTCCAATGGAGGTTGAGTAAGGGATAAAATTTTTGGAGGTAATAAATGCTGGTCCAAGTTTCTCTTCTGGAAGAAATAACCTGTAAAAATTCCTGAGCACAGAGATTTCTGTTTCCCTTCCTCTTCACTTGGTCCAACAAGAGGAAATTACGTGGGTTGGTGGTGGTGTTCAGTCACTAAGTCGTATCCGACTCTTTTGTGATCCCCAAGGACTGTAGCTTGCCAGGCTCCTCTGTACGTGGGGTTTTCCAAGCAAGAATGCTGGAGTGGGTTGCCATTTCCTTCTGCAAGGAATCTTCCCGACCAGGGAGGCCCCATGGCTGGCTTGTCAGGAGGGATTGGTGCTGTTGCTGTTCTGAAAAGTCAAATATTGTCTTCATGCAGACTATGACAATTTGAAATGAAGTTGGGAGAAATGAAGACTGCAGGCAGGTTCATGATGGCACTCTCGCTAATACCTCCAATTCGCCCTTCACTGGCAGTTAAGGTGATGTTTGGGCAACTCGTTTGCTGATCTTTTTTTTTTTTTCTATTTTTTTCCAAAAATTCATCAGGAAAGAGAGCACTTCATTTGATCCTGTAGACAGCCTGGAGTATAAAGGAAAGTGTATTTGTATATGAATATGAAAATACAATTTTGGATTGCCAATTAAATTCTATAAAACAAGAATTCCTAGTATTCAGCAATACTAGGAATAAATGACTGATTATCCATAAAGAACATTGATGCATTCATCTAGCATGCTGTCAAAATTATTTTTAAAAACAGCAGAAATTTATACATAATTCTTTGAGATTACAAAACAGATACTCCATAACATTTGGTGTAGTCAAACACAAAGCCATATTTAAATCCTGAATTATGAATTCAATTAATAATTAAAGGATTATGCTAGTAGAGAAGGTATATATAAAACAGTAAATGGCTTTTTCAGGTGATTAAACATCTCAATGATGATTCACATCAAATAAAAAAGAAAGTTTATTGTGACTTTATTCCTTAGCTCGAATAATATTCCTCCAACATAATAAGAACATAATTCAATGAAGCTAAAATAACGGAAGAGAGAGTGAAGTTCCTTTGGGGGTTCTGAATGGCTGACCTGACTGCTTTCTGCAAGTTACCAAGGATATCACAGTGACGGCAAGCCAGGGGTGACAGGAAGAATGAAGCAAGGGCAGGTATGAAAATGGAATAATTATGAGAGGCTGGATTAAAGAAGTGAATAATTTTCAGTCGAAATGATCTGTATAGAAAGGCAGTGATATAATTAGGCATTTTAAAGCCAGTAAGAATTTCAGGGTCATTTTGTGAGTGGGAGAATCTTTGAATTTCCTAGGTTAGTCTTGCCTACATCCTTCTCTTGATGTCCTGGAACAATTATTCTCCCATAAGCCTGCACAGGATACAAATTGGACAGTGTACAAGTAATTACTGATGAATGTGAATGCACTGCTCAGTGATGAAATGTTTTCACAGAAACAGAATGAAGTAGATGGAAAAGGTACTCTCAGTAACTTTGAATAGATACCTCCAAAGATAATGCGCCTACCACAAAAGATTTGAAAAGAGGTGTTTCAGTAATGTGCTCATAAAGGGGCATTTCAAGGAGAGTTTTGAAAAACGCTCTTCTTGTTGAAACATAGAAAGGTGATTGTATAGAAAAAATTTACAAATACACATTACAGCTATTTAAGGAAGGATGGATGCTACCTAAATGCATTCTATTCATTTTAATACTTGGATTTTTTTTTTAAAAAAACTCCTGTGGTTGGAAATGCACAAGTTCACACCATAAAGATACTGCTATATCTGCTGCTGCATCACTTTAGTCGTGTCCGACTCTGTGCGACCCCATAGACGGCAGCCCACTAGGCTCCTCTGGCCCTGGGATTCTCCAGGCAAGAACTAATGGAAATTAAATACTGAATTTCTTTCAGCATCAATAGTAGTCTTTTTAAAAGGTGGGCATAATTTATAAGTTCCTTGAAAAGTATCTATATATTTTCAGAAAATTAACACAGATATCCACATAGACTAGAAACATTGTTATTTGGCCATATTTGGTCTCCCGCTCTTGCTTCCTTATTACCTCTTAATCCTTCGTGGGTTCCCTTCTCACAGGGAGGGAACCTGCAATTTCACAATTCTCATGTGCAGTGACTCTGCAGCACCACGCTTGGCCCAAGCAAAGGCTCCTGCATCTTGGACCCTTTCTGCCAGAAGGACAGGACATGTTCAAGAATTAAACTGCGTTTTCTGCATTGGCCTAAATCCTGTGCACTCTTCAAAGAAATACAAATAAAAATCACAGTCCAGAAGACTGAACATGTTCTACATTTATGGTTTATGTCACAAGATACTTAAATTATTTATCCTTTGATATTCCACTTGAATAATGCATGGTATCAGCTGCAGAAATATATCCTGGGCCCAACTTCTCTTTCTCAGAGCTTTTCTCGTTAGCTTCCTGAGAGAACAGCATTATGAGTTGAAAAGGGGTAGAACTTCAGAAATATCTGGCAATGTGTGAAAAGGCCGATAGAATAGCACAGTGGGAAAGAGCTTGGTCTCACACTCCACCCTTTTCAAGATGAACTACCTTGGGAAGTTTAACCTATCTTGGCCTGTGGGGGTTGTTGTGGGAATTAAATAAGATGTTGACAAATACTCAATTTGAATACACTGTTACTTCCCTTGGCTGCCACAGCCCTCCTAGGAGTTGTAGGAATGCTAAGCTAAGAAAGCTCAACATTCAAAAAACTAAGATCATGGCATCTGGTCTCATCACTTCATGGGAAATAGATGGGGAAACAGTGGAAACAGTGTCAGACTTTATTTTGGGGGACTCCAAAATCACTGCAGATGGTGACTGCAGCCATGAAATTAAAAGACACTTACTCCTTGGAAGGAAAGTTATGACCAACCTAGACAGCATATTGAAAAGCAGAGACATTACTTTGCCAACAAAGTCCATCTAGTCAAGGCTATGGTTTTTCCAGTGATCATGTATGGATGTGAAAGTTGGACTGTGAAGAAAGCTGAGCGCCGAAGAATTGATGCTTTTGAACTGTGGTGTTGGAGAAGACTCTTAAGAGTCCCTTGGACTGCAAGGAGATCCGACCAGTCCATTCTAAAGGAGATCAGTCCTGGGTGTTCATTGGAAGGACTGATGCTAAAGCTGAAACTCCAATACTTTGACCACCTCATGTGAAGAGTTGACTCATTGGAAAAGACTCTGATGCTGGGAGAGATTAGGGGCAGGAGGAGAAGGGGATGACAGAGGATGAGATGGCTGGATGGCATCACCAACTCGATGGACATGAGGTTGAGTGAACTCCGGAAGTTGGTGATGGACAGGGAGGCTTGGCGTGCTGCGATTCCTGGGGTCGCAAAGAGTCGGACAGGACTGAGCGACTGAACTGAACTGAAATGAACCCCTTGCAATGGCTGTTTACCACAATTGTCTGATATGGTTTGTGCAATTTGAAGTCTAATGATGATGCATCAATATTTGTAACTTATCATATTTTTAATAACAAAATGGAGAGATTTCAAGGTGTAGGCATAAGAGAGTCACTTTCAAGATGCTGCTTTGAATGAAGATGAAAAGGGTTAAGTGAAAACTACCGCACTGGGAGTTTCCCAAGTTCCTGTCTCCTTTGAGGCAGAGGTCTCACAATGGATGTAAATGTCATTTGTCCGAGTGTGAGTGAAAGTCACTCAGTCACATCCGAATCTTTACAACCCCGTGGACTGTAGCCCGCCCAGGTTTCTCTGTCCATGGATTTCTTCAGGCAAAAATACAGGAGTGGGTTGCCATTGTCCAGGTATATTAGATTCAAAAGATTGAAAACACTCCTCCAAAGGATTGCCCTTAAATTTCCAAGTTAATATTAAGTTATGGAAAATATGAGAATACTTTGGCAGAGCAAACAGAGAAAATCCAAGGTAAGCTTAAGAACAATAATTTGAAAGTCCAGAAAATTAACCTGCTTTGTTAGTTGCCTTTCATACTTTTCATGGGAATCTATATTTGGAAATATTCTGGGTCATAGGAAGAAGCTTAAGGGAATTGAATATATCAGGTTATATGGTGCCCTACACAAATAGCACATATTCATTCAAAAAATGGTTATTAAACACCTTCTATAAGTCAGACACTACTCTGTCCTGGATGATAGTAATAGAACATTTAAAAAATGTTTCTTTGTTCTCAAAGTATATATTCACACATCCATGTGTAGGCTTTCATGGGATAAAAGAGATAGCCTCTCAGATAATGGGGGAAAATAAATTATTTAACAAACAGCACTAGAAAACTGAGTAGCAATTTGAAATAAAATAAACTTGAATTGAAACATCTCATTTTACACACACACACACACACACACACAAATCCAGATGGCTCAAAGATCCATTAAAGATGCAGATGTCATGAAGTTAAATAATACATAAAAATAAATAAGCACTTTGCATTGGAAAATGCATCATAATCAAAGTTAAAAGACAAAGGATACATCTTGTTTTCTTAACGTGTAAAAATCACCTTGACATCAATAGGAATAAGACCAACATCTCAGAGAAAATTATAACAATGGAAAGATTCTTTGTAGTTTACATATATATATATATATACACACATATACACACATATAAAATATATGTATATATTATATATATATATATATATATATATATATATGCTGCTAAGTCGCTTCAGTCGTGTCTGACTCTGAGCGACCCCATAGACTGCAGCCCATCAGGCTCCCCCGTCCCTGAGATTCTCCAGGCAAGAACACTGGAATGGGTTGCCATTTCCTTCTCCAATGCATGAAAGTGAAAAGTGAAAATGAAGTCCCTCAGTCATGTCCGACTCTTAGCGACCCCATGGACTGCAGCCCACCAGGCTCCTCTGTCCATGGGATTTTCCAGGCAAGAGGACTGGAGTGGGGTGCCATTGCCTTCTCCGATTTTTATATATATATATATAAAATTATAGGATTATCTGAATGGTTGGAGTGGAAACTTTCAGTATAAAGATGAAAAAAAAAAAAAACACTGAACAATCTTTTTTTCTATTTATATTTGAATTCTGATTGGCTTATGTTTCCATTTGCTTATTGATAAAAGAAGGTATTTTTGAAAAGGAAATGCTAGTTATATCATTTTGAGGATTTGGGATTCTGGAGAATTAATTTATGTTTCATTATTTAAATTTTACTTTGGTTTGCTTCTTTTTTATATCAATAAACAAAGTGTTCATTGAACTTAAAGTGAAATCTAACTTCGTTTTATTTGTCAAATATTGCTTTAAAAATTGTTTCATCCCAGCAAACTATTGGATTAAATATGCAATAGTCATAAGTGAGGAAAGTATCCAATGTTAAAACATATTCCAATGTTAAAACATATTAATACCTTTCCCTTCAGTACAAATGCTGACCATAGCCTCTAGTCATTTTTCTATATAGTAAAATATAAAGCAAACACCAAGATTACAGGAAGTCGTTTCAAGCAGTCTCCTGGCTGTTACTCATACACAATACAAAGATTTTACATGGCTGTATCACATTTAAATAATTGTAATAACTACAGCACTCTTTTATCCACAAAGACAACAAAATAAGATTACTAGTTAGTATTTTTCAGTCCATTTTTAGAATTCATTTTACTTATATAACTGATAAAAGGTTAAGTGATAATTCCAGTTATTCTCATCATCAGTAAATTTATAGTGCTATGTGTGAGTGCACTTTTAAGAATCATAAAGACTACGAAGTCACTTGGCCAAAAATTCATGATTGAGACATATATAATAAGCTAAGCAAGGCCTCAAACACCAAGAGTAAAGGCAGTTCTTAGGAGAAACTTTAATTTTAAACCTTTAATTTTATAAACCTTTAAGCAATATTCAAAAGAAATAATGTGTATTGCAATATTTCAAAAGTGAAAACCCCATGACTTGTCAAAATCTTAAATTATAGATTGGTGTCCTACATTTTATTAAATTCGCCATAATGCTTTACTTAGGCAGCTTCAGAAATGAAGTCCAGAAGCCTCATAGAATATTCAGGATTCTAGCTATTGCAAGGGACAAAAGCCCAGTTCAAGCTATCTTTAAATAAAAAGAACAAGAAAAGGAATGTTTGAGGCATTATGGCTCCAGAAAGGGTTGCATCCAGGAGCTAAAAAACTGTCACGGGTACTCAATTTAGTCCTTTGCATATTACAATCTGTCAGACATTTGTTACATCATAGCCTCCAGCAGCTCCACGTTATTCTACCAGCTCTCAGCTTATAGACCAAGAGTAAGAAACAGAAAATTCCTGGGACTGAGTATTGCTAGACCAACCAAAGCACACGTCCATCTGAGTTTAACTCATGTGTGAGGTCTAAGTCATAATCTGAGCCCTGAAGCCAAACTGAACCTTGTCTGCTTAGACAGGGGAAAGAGAGTTTTCTTATTAGTAATTGGAGCTGTTGTTTTCAGAAGAAAAGAGGACTGGATGTGGGACACACAGATGTTTTCCCTTCAAATATGCATAATTCTCTGTTGTTGTTTAGTTGCTTAGTCACATCTGACTCTTTGCAACCCCATGGACAGGGGATCTTAATGGTGCAGGGATCAAAGGGTGAGCGCTTTTACCACCAGCACCAACTGGGAAGCCCATACATAAGGTTAAACTATTAAGATTGTAAACCTCTATATCCACTATTAAGATTGTAAACCTCTATATCCACCTCCATGCTTTCTATCAGTACAAAGAGATCTGTGCTATCATCATTCAATAATGTTGGCTTATAGGCTTATGAAGGGGCTTCCCTGATAGCTCAGTTGGTGAAGAATCCACCTGCAATGCAGGAGACCCTGATTGGACTCCTGGGTCAGGAAGATCCCCTGGAGAAGGGATAGGCTACCCACTCCAGAATTCTTGGGCTTCCCTTGTGGCTCAGCTGGTAAAGAATCCGCCCGCAAGGCAGGTTCGATCCCTGGGTTGAGAAGATCCCCTGGAGAAGGGAAAGGCTACCCACTCCACTATTCTGGCCTGGAGAATTCCATGGACTGTATAGTCCATGAGGTCACAAAAAGTCAGACATGACTGAGCGACTTTCACTTTCACTTTATAGGCATATGAACACTTTTGCACATAATAAAACCATAGCATTATTGAATTCCATTGGATAGTTTTAAATTGTCAAAGTGCTTAAAACATTGTAATCATATTTTTCTGTCTTCTCAATGACCTAGAAACACAAGAGAATATCTCCACTTAACCTATAATAAGATTATTTTTTAAAATGAGATTTGTTAATGCCTTGAAATGTTGGGCAATATTAATTTTGTTATTCATATGGTTCAATGTGTGCCTAGTGTATATGTGCATGCTAGAGAGATAAAAAATGCAAAATTTTGGTCAATAATATTGTGCAAAGCCACGTCATCACACCACAGTTTAACATACTTTCATTTGATTTAGAAAAAGCAATTTATGAAATAGCCACAAAATCTAGTAAGCCTGAATCAAATAGAGAAAAGATATACTTGGGGAATTTCCACAACAGATACTTTAGTGCTTTCACCTCTTATTGATATATTGATAATAGTTAATAATCATCATTTTAACCTGCCATCTTAACTTTGCATATGGTTTACCAAGTAATTAACATCATGAATTCTGAAGTACGTGGTTTCAAAAAACTGGTCTTACCACTAGCTTCACATTTTTTTGAAAATTATTGAACTTCTCTGTGTCACCATTTCTTCATTGATAGGATGGGAATAATACCACTTACTTTACAAGATTGCTGGCAAGTTTATATGGCATTATACCAGCAAGGTGCTTAGACAGAATTGCACGCGCATTATACACTCGTATATATTTAAATACCATTGTTTATGCAATGAGCTGGTATGGAAAGGGACTTCTCAGACTCTAGTAACAATATCAACCAAAACTAGCAAATAAAGGCAACAGTTCAGGCTCCACATAAGCGGGTTCACTGCATATGCGTGAGTGCTCGGCCACGAGTGCCCAGTGTTCTTCGTGACCCCATGGACTGTAGTCTGCCAGGCTCCTCTGTCCATAGACGTCTCTAGGCAAGAATACTTGAATGGGTTACCATTCCCTCCTCCAATGGATTTTCTCAGCTCAGGGATCAAGCCCACATTTCTGGCATTGGCTGGCAAATTCACTACCACTAAGCCACCCGAGGGGCTTCTCTTGTGGCTCAGCTGGTAAAGAGTCCGCCTGCAATATGGGAGACCTGGGTTCAATCCCTGGGTAGGGAAGATCCCCTGAAGAAGGGAAAGGCTACCCACTCCAGTATTCTGGCCTGGAGAATCCCATGGACTCTATAGTCCATGGGTTTGCATAGAGTCCTACATGACTGAGTGACTTTCACTTTCAAGTCACCTGAGATGCCCTGTAGTAGGCTCAGGAGTAATATAGAATACAGTAATTTGCATTGATGATAATAATACATCAGGTGTATTATTTGTATGAAAGACAATGCATTTTTTTGAAGTATGAATTCATAGAACACCTAGGATACACATATTCCAATATATATTTTTCCACTGTGTTCTGTACTTCATCTTCAGTTTTCAGAAAAGAAGTGAAGGGATTGACTTTAGGTTGGAGGTTACACAAGTCCGCTCTTATAGCAAGAGACAGAGAGCAGGGGAGTGGGCAGCTATGTGAAACCCTGAGGTCTGGTGACAGGAAATTAGAGGTTTATCTGCTCACTTAGTTTGGTGGCAACATTCCCAAGAAAGGGTAATGTGTTTGCTATTTCTTTAATGCTATTCTCTATTTCAATGACACTTAACTAAACTCTGCACACTTTGAACACTCCACAAATAATCTGGGGTTTTCTGAAGTTTTCATTACTCTAGGTCATAAAATGAAATATCAGTAGTTATAAATTAATGAATATTTTCTATAGTTTATAAATATCTACCATTCTGATGGAGTTGTCAGAAAGGACAGAATAGAATTTATTCCTCTTTCTCATTACCTACATAGGAGCACTCAACTGAATTTTGGGATGAAAACAGTACTATAAAATTTACTTTTAGGTAGAAATCATTAACAAATATTATTTTTGCTTTTAGACTGTGAAGATCTGTACAGCACCAAGTCAAACATTAAAATAACATTTGATTGTTATTTGAATTTAATATCTATTAATTTGAATCAATTCTTGATTTTCATTTTGCTTCTATTTTTACATACAGCGTTCTGAAATGTCCACATAATCCTTGAAGTATTTTGTTTAGCTTGAGAAGGTACAAAAGCTTTTAAAATGAAGCACAAATAGCTTGGCAGATTTCACAAGAATATTTACTGTTAAAAGATCTATTTTCAGAAAGCATTAGCTTTGTCATTTCCCTCAGATTAGAATAAAATATAATCATGTAAGGTAGAATGTGTCATCTCTTAAAAAATAATTTACTTTTATTCCTTACTTGACTCCCATTCTCCTTTTTATAGCATCTTTTTTATTTCAACTTCAACAAAGAGCCTTAGCATCCTTCAGTAAGCCAGAATGCACTCATCAGATAAACTCTGTATATGAGCCTATAGTGCATATTGTCAATGTAAATTTAAGGGTACACACAAGAAACTAAAAATTTTAAGAAAGGCCATTTTTGTTTTTCTCCTCTCCATTAGCCCAACCAGCAGGAAGGTGATGAAATAAGGCAAGGCTTCCGGCTTAGATAAAGGCTAGAGAGGAAGTCACCTGCACTCTCCAAAGGTGTTCTTTTGCAAGGTGAGAGGAGGGGGAAGCTTTTCTGCTCTTTGGGGTAATTCTTGTGAGAATGGGATCTCAGTGATCCATGGAGTTTAAGCCAAAGCACTAGTGAAAAGTTAATCAAATATAGCACTGCAAGTGTGAGATATTTTGACCACGTATTACCAAGTGACTCTGGCTCTCCTATGCTCACTGAGCCTAGGTCTTCTTATCTTTAAATCAGAGAATGTCTACCTGTGGCAGATTATATTTTCCAAAAAGGGCCACAGCAACATTTTGGGTCTCACATGCTCTTCTAGAATCTTGTTGTTTCCTGTAAAGAGGCAATCTGTTCCTTGTTCTTCTCTTGAATATGGGCGGGACCTTCTGACTGCCTTTCCAGACAGAGTGATGCAGGTGATACCACATGATGGCAAGGTTGGATCCTGAAAGGTTACATCGCTGTCAGCTGGCTCTCAACTTTGGGACATGAAACTGTGGCTCCCTAGTCCATTGTACACAAAGTTCAAATCTCTTGAGTCCACCATGAAAGGAAAACATGGAGGGACCCCTCACCCCCACCCCAAAGAAAGAGCTGTTGGATTTTTCCGGACAAGGCACAAGCTATCAGAATGGAGATGACTTCCGACTGTGTCCTCCTAAGGCCAGAAACTCCTAGCCAAACTACTCTTGAATTCCTAACCCACAGAGACCATAACAGGTAATAAAGAATTATTATTGTTTTCAGCCGCTAAATTTTGTGATGATTTTTCATGCAGCAATAGATAGTTAATACACTGCAATTTAGTCAGCTTGTGAAGATTTAGTTCAGTTCAGTTCAGTCGCTCAGTCATGTCCGACTCTTTGCGACCCCATGAACCGCAGCATGCCAGGCCTCCCTGTCCATCACCAACTCCTGGAGTTCACTCAGACTCACATCCATCAAGTTGGTGATGCCATCCAGCCATCTCATCCTCTGTCGTCCCCTTCTCCTCCTGCTCCCAATCCCTCCCAGATTAGAAGGCATATTTTAACTTATTCAGAGTAGATACTCAATACAAAGCAGATGTTTATTAATACATTTATATATGCTACATGCATTTTACAGACCATCCTTCCATTCCCTGTCCCCAATAATTTTAATAGTAATAATAATAAAAGAATAAAAAGAGGAAAATATTACCACCTTCTGTAATTTTTTTCTACTTTTTGAAATTTTGTAGAGAATAATAAAAGAACATTTGGTGAGGAAAGACATAGATCCTTTCTTTTTAATATACCCACTAAACTGAACTGAATGAATAAATTTTATCTCTGATGCCAGCATTATTTTCCCATCCTTTATCCCTCAAGTTCTAAATCTACAAAGCAAGTTATTTTGTTAGGGTGAGGAATATTATAAGTATGGTAGCACACCAAATATAATTATTAGAAGATTCTTCATAATAACAATGATAAGCACACTATAATTAAATTAATAATCATTTCTTGGCATGAAAGACCATGCTGCTAAGTCGCTTCAGTCGTGTCCGACTCTGTGTGAACCCAGAGATGGCAGCCCACCAGGCTCCCCCGTCCCTGGGATTCTCCAGGCAAGAATACTGGAGTGGGTTGCCATTTCCTTCTCCAATGCATGAAAGTGAAAAGTGAAAGTGAAGTCGCTCAGTCGTGTCCGACCCTCAGCGACCCCATGGACTGCAACCCACCAGGCTCCTCTGTCCATGGGATTTTCCAGGCAAGAGTACTGGAGTGGGGTGCCATTGCCTTCTCCAATGAAAGACCATATACTGTTGCAAAAATCAGAAGATAATGTAACCAGTGGAATAAAATTGCCACATGCTAGAGCTTGACTGGGCATTTAGTGGAAATCAAACCTTCATGTTTTGGCCATGCTAAGGGCTTCCCAGCTGTTTCAATGGTAAAGAATTCTCCTGCCAGTGCAGGAAAGCAAGAGATGCAGGTTTGACCTCTGGATCACGAAAATCCTCTGGAGGAGGAAACGGCAATCCATTCCAGTATTCTTGCCTGAGGAACCCCCCGGACAGAGGAGTCCGGCAGGCTACAGTCCAGGGGGTCACAAGGAGTCAGATATGACTGAGAGACTGAGCAAGCAAAGCATTCAAACATGGACTAAAGACAGTTGAAACTGTTCCATATAAGAAGTGGAAGAAGTGGGAGTTTTGCTTCTGAGAATAAGGAAACAGAAATTTGGGGAAGGGGAAGGAGTGGAAGAACAAAATCCAAAACAAAATGATAAAATGACTCCAATCACAAAAACCATAAAAAAGCTAATGTCTGAAATTCAACATCAGATTTGTTTGCATAGGTGCTATATTATATCCTTCTATCTCTACAAACACAAAATTAAGTTCCAAATGCCATCCAGGTAGCTTATCAATTTTGGATACTGAAACTGATGCTGAAACTAAAACCAAAAGTAATACTCTCTCAGGAACAAAGCTGGGTAAGTGAGAACTGCACTCATTACCTTAGAAATAAAACAACTCCCCATCTCTTGCAAATTCCATTTAGTTATTTACTACTCAGACAACTTTCTCTGTCTACTATTTGGAGACAGTTCAACTATGCTGAACTAATATTATGGCAGTCTGATAGTTTTTGCTAGTAATAACGTTGTTTTCCCAGCTACTCACAAAAGAGACAGCATAGTGATTAATACTAAACCATGCATTGTTCAGTCACAAAGTTGTATCCAACTTTTTGCAACCTCATGAACTGCAGCACGCCAGGCTTCCCCGTCCTTCATTATCTCCCTGAGTTTGCTCAAACTCATCTCCATTGAGTCAGTGATGTTATCTTACCATCTCATCTTCTACTGCCCCCTTCTCATTTTACCCTCAGTCTTTCCCAGCATCAGGGTCTTTTCTAACGAGTCAGCTCTGACCAAAGTATCGGAGCTTCAGCTTCAGCATCAGTCCTTCCAATGAATATTCAGGGTTGATTTCCTTTAGGATGAACTGGTTTGATCTCCTTGCAGTCCAAGGGACTCTCAAGAGTCTTCTCCAGCACCACGGTTTGAAAGCATCAATTCTTTGGCACTCAGCCTTCTTTATGGTCCAACTCTCACATCCATAAGTGACTACTAGAAAACCATAGCTTTGACTCTATGGACCTTTGTCAGCAAAATGATGTCTTTGCTTTTTAATACACCATCTAGGTTTGTCATGGCTTTTCTTCCAATACTTCATCTTAAAATCTTCTTCAAAATAAAATTGTAATGGTGCCATGCTCCACAAACATGGCTCCTTCTGTTTCAAATTAAAAATTGTCAACCTTGAGAGGAATTGGTACATAGATTCAACAGTGGCTGTAGAGTCAAATGATTTGTGTCTACCATTAAGTACAATGTTAGCTGCTGCTGCTGCTGCTGCTGCTAAGTCTCTTCAGTCGTGTCCGACTCTGTGCGACCCCATAGACGGCAGCCCACGAGGCTCCCCCGTCCCTGGGATTCTCCAGGCAAGAACACTGGAGTGGGCTGCCATTGCTTTCTTCAATGCAGGAAAGTGAAAAGTGAAAGTGAAGTCGCTGAGTCTTGTCCGACTCTTAGCGACCCCATGGACTGCGGCCCACCAGGCTCCTCCATCCATGGGATTTTCCAGACCAGAGTACTGGAGTGGGGTGCCACACTATACCCTATCTCAGGAGCATTAAAATTCTTGTTTTAATTGAGTTATTATAGGTTATTTTTAAAATGTTAGAAGGATTTTTATAGCTTTACATTCTGAATGTCACTTTATAATATACTTGGAGTTACAATTCTAAATAGCATGCAGAGCTAAAATCTTTGCACTGAAATTGGATATATCTGAAGCCAAGTTCTAGCTCAGCCATAAACTACTTAACCTCTTTAGGTCTTGTTTTTCTCCTCTGTAAAACATAGACAATAACAGTACCTATCCAAGGGGTTGTGGCAAGGGTGAAGTGAGAGGATTCATGTTTCTGGCCCAAATAAATGCTGCTTTTTAACTCTATATGTTTAAAGCTGTTATCCATGTCCACAATAACATACTAGCAGAGCGTAGAGCCAACATCTTCTAATGACTAATACAGACAACTGCCACAACTTAGAGGATTTTATACTTCACAAATATTTTCACATGCTTTATCATATTAACTTTCACACTAACCCTAGCTGCTGGATATTCTTACTATCTTCAGTTCAGAGATTTAAAAATAATAATAATAACATCTCAAGGAATTGAAGTGAATTTTTCCAAGGTGATTCATGTCATTAGAAGAAGAATCAAGAGCTGCTGCTATTGCCATAATAATTCATCTCAAAACATAAAAAGCAAAAAGAGAAATGTCTCAAACATTTCAGGTTTTCTTTTTTTAAATACAAGAAGTCAAGCTTATTCAACTTTAAGGGCTGTCTTTTTTCTAATTGAAGTATGGTTGATTTACAATGTTGTGTTAGTTTCAAGTGTACAAAAAAATGATTCGGTTTTAGACAGATATTCTTTATAGATGTATAAAGATAAGTAGATATATTTTATATACATATATTTTTTTCAAATTCTTTCCAATTATAAGTTATTTAAAATGTTGAATAGAGTTCCTGGGCTATACAGTAGGTCCTTGTTGTTTATCTGACTTATAACAGACATTTCAGCTTAAAGCATCACATGCTCATTTGCAGTCCTGACACCCCTATAGTCTTCTCAAGGAGGCATCACTGTAACCTCACTCACATCACTTGCTTTCTTGCCCTTCCTTGTGATGGCTGTGCCTTCATTTACACACACGTCTATGTCCTTCCTCCACCATCAGTTCACCCCAGTGGAGTTCTACATCCTCACTTTGGGCATAACAACCATGCTCAAAAGGTTTGCCAAAGCTGGCTCTGTACAGGCCTTGAAGACAACAGGGGATACGCTGTGTGTCAAGAAGACCCTGATTCACAAAATGCAGTCTGTAAGTTGTCCAAATCACCAGCTCACTCAGGTTCACACGTACTTTACAGAACTTGGTCCAAAGTACTAGACTGAAATATTGGGTAAGCAACAGATAGAGCAACAGCCAAGGGAAAGATTTACAAATCTTATTGGGATTGAAAACACAATGAAAATTAAACTTTCACACCTCTCTTCTGATCAGAGCACAAGCTTACTTTTATCAGCTAGACATCTTGTTTGTCTTGAGATTGCATTATGGTGGAGTCAACTCATTTGCTGACCTCTGTCTTATTCATCCTGAATATTTCACCTTAAATGCTAGACTGGTTTTCAAAAAGATCCATAATACAAAGCAAGGTTTAAAAGGTGAAGAGACAAGGGTCCTTGAGGAATTTTGAGTAGGACAGTCAAGTAACAAGGGCACTGGAAGCTACAATTAAGTAGCTTGAGGAACTGTAAATAGCTGTGAACAGCAGCCTGAGGGGGCTGTCCGTCTTGGAATCATAGCTGCAAAGTACTGAACATTTTTCCACAAAGAGATGGTTTTCTACCTCAGAGAATTGTGTGGTCCATATGTTTTCTTATAAACTCATCCTATAATATCCTTGGCTTTCACTACCTCCAGAAGGATCTAGATAGTCCTTCTAAAGAGAGAGGGGGACTCCCACTCTATGGCAGCAATGCCTTAAGTGACTAATAGCATATTTCTTATCTCTGCTTTATTCCTTGGCTTATTCATCAATTTTTACCATTTGTGGAGCCAAGCAAAAAAAAAAAAAAACTGCAAATTTCTGCATAATCTGATTGTGCTGAGCTAGTGATATATCACATGATTCATTGCCAATAACATCTCTCATCAATACACATTCCAAGAACCTCCCACACAATGATCTACATAAAGAATGAATCGCTGGCCACCACGACAAAGCCTTCAAACAATAAACAAGGACAACTGTAGTCACTGAAAGTATGGAGCTAAGTGTGTGTGCTCAGTCGTATCCAGTTCTTTATGACCCCACGCACTGTAGCCCGCCAGGCTCCTCTGTTCATGGGATTCCCCAGGCAAGAATATTAGAGTGGGTTGCCATTGCCTTCTCCAGGGGATCTTCCCAACCCAGGGATCCAACTTGCACCTCCTGCATCTCCTACATTGCCAGGCAGATTCTTTTATCATTGAGCCACCTGGGAAGCCCAGTCATCAAACGCCTTTTAATAATACTCCAGAGCTGATATACCAAAAATGTTTGGACTTATTAGTCATGGTCAAAGAATTTTTAAATATATAGAGAGGCTTCCCCATCTTAATACATGGCATTAGCTTCCACCAAATCCTCCTAGCCAAAAAGGCAGGTTCACCTTAACTGCTGTCATACCATCTATCAGATTGTTAATTCAGTTATAATTTCTGAATCTTTGTCATGCCATTTACACTGTGGCCAAGAACGCCCCAAGCACTGCCCCTGCTGGCTGGGATGGCTTTCATCTGGTCTCTCTGGTGATTACCACCTCACTATCATCTACTCTGCACAGCACCAACATGAAAATGCATGCTACTTATCATGGTTTTCTTGCTTCTTGCGGTCTCATCTCAGCCTCACTGTTCATCTAGTACACTCCCTGACAGTACTCTCCTTTTCATCTTTGAATATCTGAAATTTGTTCTTGCCAAATAGTTCTCACCATTCCTGTATCTTTGCATGGCTGGCATCTCTTAGAAGGGACCCAGGTAGGTCCCCAGATTCTAAGATATTTTCCTAAAGCCCTATCCTGACATTCTTTTTTAAGTCGCTCATCTCAAGTCATTATCTGCCCTTCCATTTTACATTTATATCTTGCTTGCATTTCAGTAAGTCCCCTACATACAAACCTTCAAGTTGCGAACTTTGAAAGGTGTGAACATGCATGTGCTTCCATCAGGGAACTCAAACCTGGGCCATCATAGCAGGCAGGAGTGAAACTGCAGGTGTCCTTCATCTCCTATTGCCAGGGATCCTTCAGCTTAGCGTTTGCATCTCCCACCTTTCCCTCCTCCAGTCGGTAACTCTTCCTGCCTGTTCATTCAATGCCAGCTGCTGTACTGTACTTTTCAAGGTTAAATGTTTTCAATTTTGTGTGTTTGTTTTTTATGTATTATTTTGTGAAATGTATTATAAACTTATAGTACAGTACAATATAGCCAATTGTGCTAGTTGGGTACCTAGGTTAACTTTGCTAGACTTATGAAGAAATTAGATTTATGAATCTGCTTTCAGAATGGAACTCAATGGCATGTAGGGGAGTTATGTACATTTATTATGATGATGATCTTATTGTTTGTAATTGACTATTGTTTGTCTCTGCCACTTAAAATATAAGTTCCATGAGCCCAAGGAGCCTATTGTGCAGTTTCCTTGCTATTACCAGGCTTGGTTCTATTCATAGTCTGTGGTAGTAATCAGTGAGTATTTTTTAATGGGTGAATGAATGAAAAGGACCTATACAAAAAGATAAAAGAAGAAATAAAAAGCTATGTCTTAAAAATTATCATATATCCAAGGTTTGAAATTAAAAGCTTTTATTATATATCACTCATCTTTTATAAACTAGGTTAATAGATAATTTGTTATTCTCTCATACTCTTTTATGTAGAAATGTGGGATAAAGGTTTACTCATTGTACTTCTCTGAATTCTTATTTACATTTACTCATGGAATGCTTATTAAGGAAGTAAACTAGAATTGCAAGCAAGACCAAAAGACAGGGTTAGTGGAGCCTGGTTTCTTGATGAGACTTGTGAAATGCAAACATATTTGAGAATATAAACATATTTTTAATAACGAATGACAATTAATGTCCTCTAATCAAGGCAGAACGTGTTACTTAAACAAATAATTATCTTTCAGAATTGAAAAGTGAATAAGAAGATAATTCACATCTTTATTATTTTCCTGTACTGTGTTTTCCAACAGGTACCACATTGCTCCCTATGTGAGAATGAGCAAGTTTGCAGAGACATGAACATATCTACCAGTGAGCTAAATGACCTAATAAAAGGTCATGAGACATGGGGGGAGGGGGCTTGTGATCCCAAGATGGATGTTACCCCAGAGATCAAAGGAACCCAAATTACACAAAAGTTTCTTTCCTTTCTTTGCTGTCTCTGTTTAAAGGAGTATTTATTTTTTATTTTTTAAATTATTTCCTTAAATTGTTGTTTTTATTTTTTGGCTACACTGCATGTGGGATCTTAGTTCCCTGATCAAGGAACAAACCTGCAACCCCTGCTTTGGAAGTGCAGAGTCTTAACCACTGGAATACGATGGAAGTCCCCATAGGACTTATTTTTTAACCTGAAGTTTCAGAAGCACGGTCTCAGTGGGGACAACTTCACATTGGTCTCATTTGGGGACTCTTAATTAGCTTTCAGTAGCCCTTAATGCAGGTTCCATGTTTGAGCAGGGCTATTAAGCCAAGCACTGGTTTATTTGGGAGGCAGCCTGTTGCTGTGAGAATACTATGATTCACAGGGTCAAACAGACCGATTCCTCTTAAGTGTGCCATTACTAGCTTTCAGCTAGGCTCCTTCACTTCTGCAAACCTCAGTTTCTCATCTATGAGATAGTGAGTAATCTCACAAGGCTCTGACAACAACTGAATGACATGGTGAGGACAGACACGCTTAACCCAGTGTCTGGCACACTTGATCCCCTCTAATCCACTCCTCCTCTAAGTTCAGTTCTGACACTTCCCAGCAGTGGGAACTTGTCAGTTTGCTCATCAGATCTGGATTTAATTATCCCCTTATGAGAGCATAATAGCTTACATCATCTTAAAAGAATGCATTGGATCCAAAAGTCTAAAATTCTTACCTGTAAGAATCATCAGTGTGACCATTCATTCATGGTGCATGCCTGTACCATCATTCAGTCATGTCTGACTTTGTCATCCTTTGGACCGTAAACTGCCAGGCTCCTCTGTCCACAGGATTTTTCAGGCGAGAATAAAGAAGTCAGTTGCCATTTCCTCCTCCAGGGGATCTTTTTGACCGAGGGATCAAATCCTCGTCTCCCATGTCTCCTGCACTGCAGAAGGACTGTTTACCCACTGAGCCATTGGGAAGAGGGGAACGACATATTCAACGTCTTGGTAATCCCATCCACATATATTTCTCTGTTTAATTTCATCTCTGCTTCATCATGTATATGTGCTACAGATAAATCTGATTTCCTCAAGAAAGGCCACTGTATTGTAGATGTATCAAGTGCCAAATCTTATTAAAGTTCAGCACCCACAGTGTGTTACAATGTCAGACATGTAGACAACCAGAAGATTCTGGTCCTCTGGGTAATGTCCTTAAGGACACATACCATGAATTTTAAATTCTCAAAAAAACATATTTTTTAAGTTTTGTGACTCTAATATAGATCATCTGTGACTCTAATACAGATCATCTGTATTTGAAAAGGCAGTTTAGGAAACAAGGTACTTCAACATGAAGACTCTCACCTTCAAGTGTTCAGTCAATACAGCCACACCTAAAGCAGGACCTATGAGCCAGATGGATGGCAAAAGATATTCTGTTCCCACCTGAAAATCCTCTTAGCTTCAGTTTCAATTTTGCAATATACTAGATCCCAACTTTACCTGATTCTTTTCATATTTTGTCATGTAAGAATAAAACACAGATAAAGAAATACGCAGTTAGAATGCATTTGTATTTTAATCAAGAACTGTGTGTTCAGGAATTATCGCTCATGCAAACAGAGATAGTCATCAGGCCTAAGTGCTCCTTTGTATCTGCGGCAACGTATTACAGAGAAAAGAAGTATTTCTGAATTCTGAGAAATCTGCTGTCAGAAATACTGCACAGAATAGCTTTCTTTTTTTGTAATTTCCTGCTATCTTCTGAAGGCAGAAATTAAGTAGGGGGGGATGCTTTCTTTCTTTGCTGTGACCTGTAAATAGGAACAGAAAATCTGTAACATTTCCATTTAAATCAAAACTCTGGAAATGATGTTAGGTGTCATTTTATTTCATAATGATAACCGTAGCAAAATGGGCATAATAACTTAGAGTTTGGAAATTATATATATGTATATAAACTATATACATATATAAGTGTAGGTTTTTGTACTATATAATTTGATTTATATAAAAACTATCATATTTTAACTGAAATTCAGAAGACAGCAAGGGACTTGAGACAGGAACCCAGGGCTTCTCTCTATATGTCCTACCCTATTTCCATATTGTATTTTCTCACTTAGCTTCTAGTAAGAAACATCAGAGATTCAGTTGAAGTAATAAGAGTTTGAGAAGTTGAATAATATTTTATCTTTGTGTCTGTATATATATATGCATACATATAAGGGCTTCCCAGGTGGTATCAGTGGTGAAGAACCCACCTGCCAATGCAAGAGATGTAACAGACATGGGTTCTCTCCCTGGGTTGGGAAGATTCCCCGTTGGTAGTCATGGCAACCCCCTCCATTCTTGCCTGGAGAACTCTATAGACAGAGGAACCTGGTGGGCTACAGTCCGCCCACAGGGTCACAAAGAGTAGAACATGACTGAAACTACTTAGCATATATATTTATATGCATACACATAATACAAACCAATTATGTTCATATTTAATAGTTAAGGTTTTGGTTTGGTGCTAAGTGCTAAGTCACTTCAGTCACGTCCAACTCTGTGTGACCCCATAGACGGCAGCCCACCAGGCTTCCCTGTCCCTGGGATTCTCCAGGCAAGAACACTGGAGTGGGTTGCCATTTCCTTCTCCAATGCATGAAAGTGAAGAGTGAAAGGGAAGTCGCTCAGTTGTGTCCGACTCTTTGCAACCCCATGGACTGCAACCCACCAGGCTCCTCCATCCATGGGACTTTCCAGGCAAGAGTACTGGAGTGGGGTGCCATCGCCTTCTCCTTTGTTTAATTAAAACATAAACATTTATAATTCATATAGACCTACTTTCAACCTCTAGTTTCCATATTTAAATTGTCAACTTTGAGAAATGTACAGCAATTTTAATTCCTAATCAACATAAACCAGATAGGAGACTGAAATCATCTATAAGGTGCTTTGTAAATGTTCTTGAGTCTTTTCTACATGCATCATTCTGTATTTCTAATATTATGTAAATAACTTCAAAATGTGGACTGTGCTTTCCTTTTTGTGATACCTTATAAGTATTGAGAGATGAAGACAGTGACATCTTAGTAAAATGATGCTGTCTGAATCTAACTGTGTAGGTTTTTAATAACCCATGGACACTTCAATTGGTTGTATTCATGTTCTCCTCATACTTTGAGCTGTGAAATCAAGAGCTAAGCAGAACAGCCTTTTAACTATGGTCTGGTATTAATAAGAATCATTTCTATTTGCACCTTCCAGAATATGGCCAACTTCAATCATGAGTACTGAGCAGATTTGCATCTTCAAGCATTTGTATGAGAGATTTCATGCAAAAACCAAGTCCTATGGCCTAGATGGTAAAGATTCTATCTGCAATGCAGGAGATCTGGGTTTGACCTCTGGGTTGGGAAGGTCCCCTAGAGAAGGGAATGGTTCTTGCCTAGAAAATTCCATGGACAGAGAGGAGCCTGGTGGGCTACAGTCCATGCGGTCACAACAAGTTGTGCATGACTGAGTGACTAACACACACACACACACACACACACATTAATGCATAACACACACACAGACACATTAATGCATGTATATCTACTTAAAAGTATTCATAACCTAAAAGTTAAGAGTTACGTTTTATTTGGTGGAAATTTTTAAGACTCCAGGCTCAGGAGATAGCATCTCAAGTAACCTGAGAGACCTTCTTTGAGGAGGTGGGGAGGGGAGCTAGTTTATATAAAAGTTTTACAACTAAGGGCAAGTAGTCTGATCATCAAAAGATTATTATTAATTAAAGGAAAACCAGATATCTAAAGTTAAGGAAGTTTACACTTTTCTATATATGAGAAAATGCAAGAATCTGGGTTCACTGAAATACTTCCTTTGATATGCACCTCACCTGTCTGTGGCCAGTATCCTGTGTTTTCACATCCTGAGTTCCTCAGGACTCACCAATGGGAGTGGCTGCAGGGAGTGGCTGTAGTCTGACGGCTGGTAAACTGCAAATATTATTTTCCTTCCTGAGATTTGTCAGGACTCATTGACTCATGTTGGAGGTCTATAATTACTTTTGACCTTGACATCCTTGTTTACTAATATGGCAGGAAATATTCCATTCCTCATGTACAACACTTTGATCAGTGTCTGCACATGGTTACTGATCATTTAATAGTACTTAGTAATCAGAGTTTTAGCACATTATGAATGCTTCCTTTGATAGTTTACTTTTTATCCACTTCTCATTCATTTAACAGGTATCTATTGGGTACCAGCCATGTAAGAAGCACAGTCCTAGGTGCTAGTTGCACAAAAACATACATTTTTGTTCTCTGGATTTTACAATTATTCTATTTCTGTTGTTCCTCCTTCCCTGATAGTTCAGTTGGTAAAGAATCCACCTGCAATGCAGGAGAAGTGAAGTGAAGTGAAAGTCACTCAGTCATGTCCGACTTTTTGTGACCTCACAGACTATACACTCCATGGAATTCTCCAGGCCAAAATACTGGAGTGGGTAGCCTTTCCCCTCTCCAGGGGATCTTCCCAACCCAGGGAATGAACTTAGGTCTCCCAGATTGCAGGCGGATTCTTTGCCAGCTGAGCCACCTGGGTCGGGAAGATTTGCTGGAGAAAAGATAGGCTACCCACTCCAGTATTATTGGACTTCCCTGGTGGCTCAGCTGGTAAAGAATCCACCTGCAATGCAGGAGACATTGGTTCAGTCCCTGGGTTGGAAAGATCCCCTGGAGAATTCCATGGACTGTACACTGCATGGGGTCGCAAAGAGTCATACACGACTGAGTGACTTTCACTTTCATTGTTGCTCCTAATTCTGCATTATGCATCCTGTACTATATTTTCTGTTGTATTAATTGCATTATTAAATAAATTCACAATAAATTCACAAATAAGTGTAAAATTTTTGACTGATAGCTCAAATAAGAGTGGCTTAATGCTATGAACTTCATTGTTTTTTTCACACTGAGTAATAGACTTGATACATAGCTATCACTTACAAGATCTCAAGGTTAGAGAGAACTGAAGAGATATCCAATTAAACAAGCATGTGTTTGCATGTTATACAGTTTCTTCAATGTCTGCCTCTTGTACGTTTTCCATCATTTATTCTAAAGTTCATTCTCACAATTTCTTGTCACTTTCTCAACTTGCTATGATGTAAGATAAATAATTATGGCTAAACAATAAGGCTAGGATATAAATGAGAAAACAATGTAGTGAAATCTTGTTAATCCAATGCTAGTTCATTCAAAATAACATTCAAATTGAATCAACAGTTATTCCCCAGTCAAATAGATATGGTTTTCTCATTAAAATTGTTCATTTAATACAAAGCATGCATTATGAATTATTTAAGGCAGAAATTAAGTCCCAAGAGGACCTTACATTATTAAAGAGGTAAAATAATTCCAAAAGATGCCAGCAAACAGCTGTATATCAGCTACAGTGAAACCGTATTTGTGAACCACTGCAATGGTTTGTGGTTGCAGGACTTGGTATGTAAGATAATCATTCCTTTCACCTCTTTAAAACAAGTATTAAGGGCAATTTCTATGAGCTTACAGTTTTCCAGAAGGAGGGCTCCCCCTGCTCCTTTCTACAGTGTTCAATATCTGGCACAGAATTATTTAATTCTCACAATTAAAAACAATTAAAGATGTTTTACTCTGAACTAGGGGCTAATTTTTCAATGATAAACTGCTTTTTATGATCTCTTCACGTTTCTAAAACCTGAAAACATTCCCTTGTGAATCCCTGTTTGTTTAAATGGGGAACTAAAAGAAACTCACTGGTTTAAAAGGTACAAAGAATATTTGGGGAAACAATTGGAAGATACAAAGCAGCATTTTTAGAGACAAATTTCCTCAACCTTGCTGTCTTTGAATCAGAGCTATGATGATTTGATGATCATCAGAAGGTCCAGCTTTAATATAATTTTAATGTTTAAGAACCTGAGGATCATCAGATTAGTAGTGTTTTGAAAATACAAATTAAGAATATTTAAAATGTGTTAACTGTATCATCTAATTATAAAGGAAAATCTTGCTTTAGAATCCCTAGGGGTATGGATGGTATTTCTCCTTTAAAACTATTAAATAAACTAAGAGCCGACAGCATGATTAGTGTGATTTGAGCTCTCAGGCATGATTTCAGTGTAAGATTTCCCCTCTGTTCTAGGGGATGCATAACTGTTGAGAACAATTATTTCCTGCTGTGGCCCTAGTTGTGTCAATAGGATAATTCATTTGGGAGATTTACAAATTATTAGAAAAGGTTTACAGTGTTTTATCCCCGTAATGACCACAATGTGCTATGTTACATGGTGATTTATGACTCCTTGTGAATTTCCTTGGGATAAACCACGTGTAGTTTAACATTCTATACTCTTAAAATTAACCAAAATTGCCATCTCTACGTGATCCATTTGCAACACAGAGAGGGGTAGATTTGAAGGTTAAGTTACAAAAGCATGTAAAAGCAGGATGTGTGTTTTATAGTAATAATTCATATAATAAAACTACAGTTTTAAGGAAAGCCAATTCAATTCATAAAAGAGGCGTGATAGCATTAACTTGTCTCTTATAATAACAACAGGCATCCAGTCAGCAAATATTTTTGTTGACTATTCCATATGCAGTTTGTCAGGTACAACAGGGAACATAAAGTTATCTAGAATTTTGCTCCTATTCTCAAAATCTTTACAAATTTCTCCTACTCTCTTCCTTTGGCTCCATCATACCAGAGTCAAAAAATAAACAAAACTAATACCAGAAGCTTTTCTCTGCCTTCTTCCCAGACTTCCTCTTGGAGCAGAGCCAATGTTGCTGATTTAATAAACCCCATTTTATGCCACACAGCCAATTGTAATCGCAAGTGTAGGGTCAGCTCAGGTCCCCCTGGGAAAACTCTGAGCTGCTCACAGTATTAGCCTCTTTAAGAAGAGAACTCAGAACTGTTTTGTTCCTGCCCAAGAAGAGGGGTTGTTTCCCCTTCTCTCTCCCTGCCAACCCCGGGGCATTTAAACTCTCCATTGTTAAACCAACTGAACTCCTTGTTTTTGCTCCAAGGAAAAGGGCGGGGCTCCGCCTCACACTTCTCTGTCCTCCATGCACTTCCTCAGACTCACCCCAGTTCCTTGGGGGCACTGAAACACACACCCAAGTGCACGTAAGTTTGGTCAGTGGTCAGTGATGTAAGTACCTCCCTGTCTCCAGGGCAAGGGTTCACATTGCAGGAGAACCCAGATCCCATCTTACTTTTCCTTGTATTTCCAGAAAAGTATTTTTGCATTTTTTTTTATAAACATTTTTATATTACTTCTCGCTTTTTAATTTTTACAATGCTATGTTGGTCTCTGCCATACAACAATGCAAATCAACCATAATCATACACACATCCCTTCCCTCTTAAGTCTCCCTCACTTCCCCACCTGCCACCCCTCTAGGTCATCACAGAGCACCAGACTGGGCTCCCCTTGTTATACACCAACTTCCCACCAATGATCCACTTTACACAGGATAGTGCATATATGTTGGATGCTCCTTTCTGCATTCATCCCACACAGTCCCTCTCCCACTGTGCCCATAAATCCATCCTCTCTATCTACGTCTCCATTCCTTCCTTGCAAACAGGTTCATCAATGCCATTTTTCTAGATTCCATATATATGCATTAATTTATATATCTTTTTTCTTTCTGACTTACTTCACTCTGTATAACAGGCTCAAGGTTCACCAACCTCACTAGAACTGACTCAAGCGCGTTCTTTTTATGAACTCAGTAATATCCCATTGTATATATGAGGCACATCTTCTTCATTCATTCATTTGTCAGTGAACATCTAGGTGGCTTCCATGTCTTGGCTACTGTCAAAAGTACTGTAATGAACATAGCGGTGAATGTATATTTTAGAACTGTAGTTTTAAGAATTAAATGATGGGCCATGAGCTTTCTTTTTAATTATTTTACAAACTTTCACCTGTTGGACTGATGGACTTGCTTTCCAGAGCTTTAGAATCAGATGAGAGTCCCATGAGTAGAAACTCTACAGAGGACACATTGGAGTACACAAAAGAAACAATCAGAAGTACTACACAGAAATCCCCAATAACCAGAGAAGAGCTGGTCACTGGAGGTATCAAAGTAGAAGACGAACAACAATTTGGCAACAATGTTGTAAAGGGAAATTCAAAACTCAGATCAGTTGGTACTACAAGGTACTTCTCTTTTTTTCTGTTTTCTATTAATACACAATGCCGCAAGCAAGTAGTAATGAGTTTTTGGTTTGTTTTTAAATAAACAAATGAGGAACCTGCTTTTAGTGTAACAGGGACAGGTATAAGGAGACCACACACTGTGATAACATCAGTCTCTATTGTTTCTTTCTACTTTATAACTTTCCTTTTCTCGTTTCTTCATCTGGGTTTCAAACCAGCCATGACATGTGTGTTCTGGACTCACCTTGGCTCCTTGTGATCTGAATCCTTAGCCAGGAATTAGCTCTTCCAGTTGCTAGACTGGATCACGTTCCCTGGTGATGCTTTGAAAGTCCAGGTCTGCATCCTGTGCTTCCTTCCTCTTCTTCCCTTTTTCTGAGTTGACAACACAGCCGTCTGTCACTTTTTCTTCTTCCTCCACACCATCCCTAGCCTCAAACCACCTCATCCCTGCAAGCCAAGACTCCACATCCTGGAGTCAAATGACTTTGCTGCTGCTGAGTCACTTTAGTCGTGTCGGACTCTGTGCAACCCCATAGACGGCAGCCCACCAGGCTCCAACATCCCTGGGATTCTCCAGGCAAGAACCCTGGAGTGGGTTGCCATTTCCTTCTCCAACGCATGAAAGTGAAAAGTGAAAGTGAAATCTCTCAGTCGTGTGGGACCCTCAGCGACCCCATGGACTGCAGCCTTCCAGGCTCCTCCATCCATGGGATTTTCCAGGCAAGAGTATTGGCAGCTTCTATTGTGCAGAAGGCCTTAACTCTGCTCACTCCAATTGTGTAAAAGGCTGAAACTAGGATATCAGTGAGGGATCTGATTCATTCTGAGAAAAACACGGAAAGCAGAAACATACCCCCACGGGTTTTCACAACCACAGTCGTAATCTCAAGTCCATTTTTCCAGGTTTTAGCCATGCAACCCTCGCAGACAGAAGCAGATGAGGTTGCTTTTTTAAATTGTAAAAGAAATTCTCCACTGCAAGTGTTCGCATCCACCAGTCAAAAGGTTCCACTCAGACACTCAAAGCTTTGCCATCTGAACTCAGAACGCAGGACAATTCATGTCGAGGACAGACATCAGTATTGTATGACAACCCCCAGATTACGGTCAGACAGGTGGCACTGTGAGCTGCCGGCAGTAATGGCAGCCCCTCGTCAACCCGCGTTTGCGGGGTCACACATAAATGCAATTAAGGGGCTGGGCTGCTGTGCCTCTGGTCTCAAGGTTAATTAACCACACGAAAATGACACCTTCAGGTGTCCCGTATCATAACAGCCCTCATGGAGAGAAGCAGGATTTAAAACTGACAACACTGATCCCGCCAGACAGCAGACTTGAAACCAGCAGAGGTGAAAACACAGATTGACAGAGGTTGCCGCACGGCTGATAAGAGGGCTAGGGGACACGTTCCCCCTGCCTTTAGTAGAAGTAACTCTGAAGCCAGGAAAATCGCACCCAAGGTGGCTCACTGCTGAGTGTGATTAAGGACAGGCGCGCAGTCCAGCTGCCTCCATCCGAAAGATGCTCGGTGCTCTAGCTCTCCGTGCTCTGGCCGCCAATGTGAGCGCGCATGCGCGCACGTCCACGCACGCAGGCTCTCCCCTCTGCGGCCAGCCGGGAGTCTCCAACTTCCTTCCAGTTCAGTCCAGCGTGGAGGAGGGTGTAAGGCCACTACGACTCACCGAAGGCTGAGACTCCCAGGCCCCTGACCTTCTTGCAGGTTTATTTTCTTCCCATGTATTGCCTCTTTCTGACTCTGTGTCTTTTCTTATGTGCAAGCTCTGTCCAGGCCGGTCCGCTCCGTCATCTGGCTTACCCATGTCACTTGGGAAAGTTACACTTGAGAGCAAGAGAGACTTGCTGGCCCTCAACCTCGGAGATCCTAGAGTTTCTGATCAGGCCTTTTTGTCTGCGTGCAGAACTGGGCCTCTGCTACCGCGTCAGGATGTGCATTGAGGGCTAATGGGGAGGGTGGTTTTTTGTTTTGTTGTTGTGTGTGTGTGTTTTGTTTTGTTTTGTTTTCTACAGGGAGTGGCACCCAGTCGACCGGTACGGAACCCCCGCTCAGATGCTTTGAGCTCTGAATGCTAGTATGCTCAGTTCTCTCTGCAACCAAATCCCCTCTGCTCTCGATTTGTAAACAACTCAGCTCTGCCTGCATAATATGTGAGCCAGCGATGCCAGCGCTTCGCTGTGCCCTTCTCTGCTCCCAGCCAAGTACACCTGCTGCCCAGGGCTCCGGCTGCCGCGGCCGCTGCGGCTATCATCATGCTCTGCCATCGCGTGCCCTGCTGCTCGCTGGGCTGGCGGTGCATCCTCGGCGTGGGGAGGAATGTTTATTAGTTTTAATTGGTGGACACGGCTGGGCAGTGACATTTGGGTAGCATTGTGTGTCATTCACCCTGCACCAGGTGCCGGCTGTGATGGCAGATGTAGGTGGATCCACTTAGAATTCAACCTACAGATGAATGTCTTTCCAGAATAAGGCAGCTGCTGTGTCTCTCCCCTAGGTAGGGGAACACACACTCTTTCTTTTCTTTTTATCGCCTCTGATGCCTTCCTAAGAGGAACAGTTTTATTAAAATTTAGACTAGAATGCAATAGTTTCATTCAAAAATAGATAAATAAAAAACCCATCCTCTCTCCCAAATCCCTAAATCTGTAGCCTATTGAATACGAGTGAGCACCTTCCCTTTTGTGTGACCCAGCAGCTCTCAGAATTGATTGGTAACATTCCATATGTTGCAAAATTTTATATATTTCCTGGGTAGTATCCTGAACATCAACTTAGCAAATCTTTTTATACACAAATAAAATGTTTCCCTATCAGATTCTACTCTATTCAACTCTGTAACTGATCTATCCCTAGTAAGAAGCCAGGAAGCTGCCTGCTTTTCGGTCTAACAGATTGAGTTTTTATGTTTCACTCCTCTTCTAAAGGGGATCAAGCAGCGAGACCATCGTAGAGTCAGGTGGAAGTACCAGAAGTCCTTTCAGAAATAGTGGATCTGCGAGGTGCAAGTTGTCTCCTTTGGGCGCTTGATTCCTGGGCAGTGGTAAAAAGTCTCCCTCTCTCTCACACACACACACAGAGCACCAAACCTCAGCAAACAGTCATTTTCTTAGGATTTCTTCTTTTACTTTGTCCCCTCAGCAAAGTCTAGCCTTCCCTAGACCAACAGAAGCCAGGAACTTGGCTTGGTATTGTTGCTTTATGCTTTAATAAGGGTGATGAGTGTCATGTATAGCTTCTTCTTGTTTATACATTTGTATCAGTCTCAGCTGCCGCAGGAGTGAGTGGAAAGGGGACTCAGTGGCTTCAAAGCACAGATCTAGCAATTGCAAAGCACTTCTGCCACCTAGCGGGGCAGCCAAGGCGGCACTCATTGGAAAATGTAGATGTGTCTATAGGGCCAGTGAAAATCAACTTGTTAAACTTTGGCTTCAGTTTAAAAGGAGACAATTACGGCATATAACCCATGTCCTCAAATGCAGTAATTAAAAGTGACCTAAAAATAATGTTTAATGACGCCAGCTCTTTTAAGCAGTAAACAGCTAAACAAAATACCCTATGCTGGTAACTAATTACAGTGTTCCCGGTTGTTGATTTATAAAACAAAGTGACCCAAGCAAATGCAATCACTATATTGAATTTCTTCTCCAGAGTCTCAGGGTTTTTTGATTTTTTTTCCATCTGTTATTTAACTGTATACTGTTGCAAAGTGCAGGGATGAATTGGAGTGTTATTATAAGTGGCATGATTATTAGCTTGGAAAAACATACAGCTCACGTCGTAGCGCAGAATCGGTAGAGTCACAGAAGGTGCCCCTCATCCTAAAACACTGGAAAAGAGAGAGCAGTCAGGATGTATGTAACAGGCACCATAATACGGGCATTATTGAATCCTATCTTCATATAGCTGTAAACAACACAATATTTAAAGACTGCAAAATAAAACAATTATTCAATTGTTTCCAAATTGCTGCTGAGTGGGTCTCTGCCACTGTTTTAAGACAAGTGAATGTGCTGTGTAATGGAATCATTCTATACATACTGCGGAGTTGATTCCTTTTCAAAAGACAACAGGATTCCAGAAAGAATGAGTATTCCGAAAGGATCTTAGGAAAACTGTCCAAACAGCAGATGGTATGGATCCTTATGGATACTCAGGATTCAATAGTGAGATTTCGATAATGCTAAAGATACAGAGATTGCAGAATCAAGGGTCGTTGTTCTCCCCTCTAAAAATGTAAAATAAGAAAACAAATCCTATGCATAATTTATGGATGCCCCAGGATAGTCTTAAATTATGCAATCCACATATCCACAAAAAGCTGCTTAATGTATACCTTAGTAACTTCATCCACTGGCGGCACTCCGCCCCCGCCCCCAAATACACACACCACTTTATTTCTGAGACAAGTCAGTTAGAGAAGGATGTCTGTATCTACCGAGTGTGTAACATTCATTTCTAAAGCAAATACACTGGCGAGCAGGGAAGCACAAAGGCATTTAATAACTAAATGCTTCTTTTATCAACTCAGTGGTCTTCCCTGCTTAGAAAGCTTCTGAAACATGCACAATGGGATTAAAAGCACTCTCAATAAAGTTCATTACCTCCATGGTCCTTTCCATCTTCCTGTGAAATTAACTATCTCCTATATGTACATCTACTTAAGGTAGTAATTTAATGGCAGTAACATCTATATCTAGGAGGCTTATTTTTCCCTTGGGTCTGCTTCACACTCAGAGATCTCTCCATAGTGTTTAGAACAAAAACCAGAAATGCTGTTTTCCTTCTATTTTAGAGAAATGAGGGAGAAAAGGACAAAGGAGAACAATCAAAGCAATTTTAAAGTGATCATCTTAGAAAATAGTAAAGCCACAAATATGAGTGCTCAGTGAGGAAGGAAGATGAGCCATGGGTATATACACTTGATTTGCACTAAATAATTTCTTAAATTTTTAGTTTTTCATCTTATACTCTCATCTCTTCCTCTCTGCATCACCCCCCCCCCAAAAAATATGCAATCTTGGTCTGTCTTTTTATTTAGGAAAATCATGTGTATTTCCCCTATTTTCATATACATTCAAGGTATGTATTCTTAAGCCTACTCACCCCTCTTTTTTTAGGTAGAGCTCTGATTTTGTACCCTTTTCTACTCTTCTCACCCTTGACTCAGACTGAGCTTCTACCCAGCAGGAAACCCCAGCTTGCTGAAATAAGTCATCATCATCTCTTTTCTGGTGAGCATGTAAATTAGGTCTTCTCAGTATTGGAGGAGATAGGCTGAGAAAGGGCTTCCCAGGTAGTGAGAGTGGTAAAGAACACACGTGACAATGCAGGAGACATAAGAGACCAGGGTTCCATCCCTGGGTTGGGAAGATCCCCTGGAGGAGGGCATGGCAACCCACTCCAGTATTCTTGCCTGGAGAATCCCATGGACAGAGGAGCCTGGCAGGTTCATAGGATCACAAGGAGTCGAACATGACTGAAGTGACTTAGCGTGAAAGCCCATGCTGAGGAAGAGGAGGAGGAGAAAAACTCTCAATTCCTACAACCCCAGGGATAGGGGTTTCTTTGTACACCTTTCTTTGTACATCTGGACATGGCTCTTTTTAACTGTGTCTCTTGAAACTGTCACATACATCCTACATCTCTGAATGTAACCTTTAGGAGGATGGTAGAGGATGCGTGGAATTTAAGTCTGTGATGACTTTGCACCCAGGGGTCCACTAATCTCAGAGGCTCTGACCTTTCAGTAAAAGTTCATGTACTTTGGCCAAATGCACCCTCATTTATGCTTTTGCTTAATAACCTGCAGCTAAAAAGACTCCAGATGGCTCCAGAATATGTTTCCTTTCAATACTTTCAATTCTAAAACCTTGACCTTGTCTGCATTACTACTCAAAATTACCCTGACAATTCTAATTATCTTTTCTTTTCTACATAGTTTCCTATCGAATCCTATAGATTTCATTTGTAAATATCTCTTGACTCAGTCTTTTCTTATCTATTCCACATTCACTCTTTTAGTTCACTCCCTCATAATTTTTCTCTTGGAGTCTTGTTAAAGCCTCATAACTCCTCTATCTCAAATAAATTCTTTGCCTCTAGGATGATCTTGTAAGTTTCAAATACAGTAGGTCATTTTCTATGCTTCAATGCATATCAAAATGTTTCTCTGTATTCAGGTTCAAGACAAAACCCTTTTATGTGATTAATCATCACTTCTTTCCTTTTTTCTTTCTTGTCTTTTTTTTCTTTTTCGCTTTTTCCTGCTTGCCTTATGCTAGATTTTTAAAAAATTTTATTGAAATATATCTGATTTACAATGTTGTGTTAGTTTCAGGTGTACAGCAAAATGAATCAATTCTACATATGTCAATTCTTTTTCATATTATTTTCCTATGTAAGTTATTAAAGAATATTGAGTAGAGTTCCCTGTGCAATATAGTACGTCCTTATTAGTTGTCTCCAAAATAGAAACAGACTCACGGATCTCTGAGAAGCCAGCCCTCTCATCCTAACTTCGTGTTTTGTTGGTGTGTCCACCTGCTTCTTCTTATCTCTCATCATCCTTGCCTGGTACGGTGGTGAACACACTGTTATGTCATTTCTGTTGCTGCTTTTTTGTGAATTTCTCCTCTACTGAATGAGCTATTTCAGAACACAGAGCATAACTTTACCTATACTTCATACTATGAAGAAAAAGCTCTCAATAAATAATTTCTGATAAATGACAATATCTAATGGCTTCCCAAGTTATAAAATAACGATTCTAAAAGGCACAAGGCTAGTTAGTAATGCAAATGCAGTTAGAATTGAGAACTCCTTTTTATTTCAATATGCTGTTTCAGATTCAGTTTACTCTAGACCCTAGTGATTCAAACTTAGAACTGTCATTTAAGACAAATAGCTTCTTCAAAAGACTTTACCAGAGCCTTATAGTTAGAATTGCTTGAGGCAGATCTTTTAACCTTCCTATCATCCTCCTTCTTATTTACAAAACAGAGGCAATAGTATTGCTCATCTCTTTTTGCCAAGGAATGATTAATGTAAGGGTCAGTGAAACCAATATCCATGGAAATGATTAAAGGCAAGGTTAGAACTCAAAAAGAATATCCTCATGCTCTTTTTTAGCTTGCTAATATCCTTCTGTGTATTTACTGAATGCAAGAAATTTACTCACAGTACAACTCAGAGTACATTTTTCCTGTCGCTTCTAAGAACATAATATGAGACAAACAAAAGAAGCACAGCACATCATCTGTACATACCCTTCTGTGTTAAAAATGAAATCTAGCATCTTTCTATTTCACTCTGTTTATGTATCAGGCAACAATCCCTTGACCCAGTAACATGTTATATTTCAATGCATTTAATCAATTCTACATTTACACCCTGAAATGCTGTGCACTTGGGTTCTGCTCAGTATGTGACAGTATAAATACAATGGTTCAATGGGGAATAATCATAATAGTCAGAATGAAGTGAAATCTGCATTGTCTTTCTGACTATTTTAAGCATGATGAGAGCTATGTTGCTATGTAGATAAAAACAATATCTTCTAGACAGACTCATTTCTCATCTTCCTCAGTTATCTCCTCAAATATTAGTATGAGGAAGCCTTTCTCAACTATTCTGTTTAAAATGGTACCCCAACTCCTATGCACTCCATCTCACACACACACACACACACACACAGTCCTCTCTCTCTCTCCCATCCTTCCTCTCTCTCTCTCTCCCTCCTTCCTTCCTTTCCTTCCTATTTTCTTTCCAGGGCATTCTTTCCTGCAGCTTTATCATCCCTGAATCACAACCCTAGATGACACACCCTTTACTTTGTTTGTTGACGCCGTGCCTGTCTCTTTCCACAGAATGTAAGTCTCATGAAGGCAAAGGCAGGTTTCTTCATGCCCGTAACAGCATTCAGCAAGTATAAGGGACTCAATAACCAAGCACTGGAACGATGAATATCTTACGCTGCAGAGATCATTTCAATTTGAAGATTCTCTCAAACAAGGACCTATTTTTCCATAAAAACATTTTTATTTTTTGTCCATTTTACTGAAGAATAATTGATTTATAAGGTTATATTGGTTTCAGAAGTGTATCATAGTGACTCAGTATCTTTATAGATTATGCAAAGTAATTACACAAAGTAATTATAATTATAAAAGTAATGACCATTTTTCCTTGGTTGTACAACGTATCCTCATAGCTTGTTTATTTTATATGTACTAGTTTGTATCTCTTAATTCCCCTAACCTATTTTGCCCCTCTGCCTTCCCTCTACAATTCATCCTCTATATCTCTGAGTCTACTTCTGTTTTGTTACATATGCTTGTTTTATTTTTGAGATTCCACATATAAGTGATGGGCTTCTCAGGTGGTGCTAGAGGTAAAGAATCTGCCTGCCAATATAGGAGACGCAAGACACGTGGGTTCAATCACTGGGTTGGAAAGATCCCCTGGAGTAAGAAATGGCAATCTGCTCCAGTGTTCTTACCTGGAAAACTCCATGGAGCCTGGTGGGCTACAATGCATGGAACCACAGAGTCGGACACGACATATAAGTGATAAAATAGCATATTTTTCTTTCTCTGTCTGATTTATCAACCACAAAGAGATATGATCTCACACCTGTCAGAGTGACTCTCATCAAAAAGAATACAAATAATAAATGTTGGTGAGGCTGTGGAAAAGGTAATACTTGTACACTGTTGGTGGGAATGTAAATTGGTGCAGCATCTATGGAAAACAATTTGGAGATTTAGCAGAAAAGGGCCCTGTGACCTGTGACCTGCTTTGTTTTCTTGACACTTTTTTTTTTTTTTTAGACATTATCACAGTAGAAATGCCTTCAGTATCTTCAAAGGTCATTCTCTAAATGGTTTTAGCACCTTCAGTAATTGTCAACTGTCATTAAATGTTACCTGGCTTTGCTAGGTGTTAAGCATTTCTATCATGATATCCTAGTACCATGCCATTATTCAGAAATCTTCTCAAGTGTGCCCTTTGAAATCTATTAACACGGTTTCTGACACAGCAACTCGTGGGCAGAGAAACACGGTTGATAAAAAGACTAAAAGAAAATTAATGATTCCACATTTTATCTCACTGCTTTAAAGAGATTATTTATCCTCTGAGATACAAAATAGGATGATAAAAGTTAAAAGAATAGAATCACTTATAAATGGATCAGCCAACCCACACAAACGCTCTGTGTAACCAGCAGCCCATGTACCACTAAGGAAGATAATAGAAGAAAGTCTGTTTCTAAGACAACAGCATTTCCTTTTATGTCTTATGCTATAATAATAGTTCTGTGACTCCCAGGATCATCTGGAATTTTGCCAGGAATAAAACAGTATGAATTAACAGTTAAGTACCTCTTCAAAGGATCAAAATAAACAAGAAAACTAATTTTATTTTATTGATTAAAAGCAAGTATTACAGTAATCTCATAACAATCTATATTGAGCTATCATGACAAAGAGGTAGAATTCAAATGTTTAAAAATATAGTATATTTTAATTAAAATTGCTACTGATAAGAGAAACACACCTACTAATTTTGAAGGATTACTTTCCTGATCATATCAGAAAAAACAGATTAAGATTATCATACATGAATTTCCTTCTCAATATTTTACTATCCTTCTCAATACCTAATATGCTTACTCATTTTGACCATGCCTAAATTTTCTCTATAAAATGGAAAGAATAACAGTGATATACTTGAAGGAAATATTAAAAAAAATCATAGACTGAGAACAGCTATGAGCGTTCTGTATAAAAATTATTTCAGGAAAAATACAATAAATTAACACCATGAATAATTCTGATTCCAAAAATATTTCACATATACTTAATTCTACATAAATCATAAGAACTTTATTTTATTAACTATTATATTTCAGTCTTGAAGAAGGAAATGGCAATCCAATCCAGTATTATTGCCTGGAGACTCCCATGGACTGAGGAGAATGGTGGGCTACAATCCCTGGGGTCACAAAAAGTCTGACATGACTGACATGACTGGGCACATACTTCAGTCATATGAATGTTGTTACCCGAACATGTGTTTTTAACCAATATTTCAAGCATTTTTCTTCTCATCAGATATCTAAAAAAAGGAAAGAATATTAATAATGCATATTTAGATTGAAGTATTCTTTTTTAATGAAAGAATTACCTTTGCATATTTTAAAATTAAGTTTCATACAGCATGTTGATGAAATACATTTAAAAAGATCCCTTACTCCTGCCCTCACCAATGTTTCCACAAAAAAAGCAGTCTCAAGATTATTAGACAATTCAGTATAGTGTTTGCTTTTTTTTTTGGTTTGTTTGTTTTTGAAGTTACTTGTAAATTCAATTCAAGAAAAGATACAAATGAGGGAAGAAAAGAGATGTAATAAATTTAAAGAATAACTAATAAGTTCTTGCCATGAATAAGGGGAAAATATACATAGATAAGACTCGGTAACACAAGCCAAACTTTGATAAACTCCAAAAGGTAGACAGAAAGCCTTAAATGCCTTGAAAACAAATGAATTATTTTATTCTTCTTTTGCTTTTTTAAATCGAAGTATAGTTGCTTTATACTGTTGTGTTACTTTCTAGTGTACACCCGGATTCAGTTATGTCAGATTCTTTTCCATATTGTTTACTGTTGCCGTTTTAGTCACTAAGTCATGTCTGGGTTTTGCAGTGCCATGGATTCCAGCCTGCCAGGCTCTCTGTCCATGGGATTTCCCAGGCAAGAATATTGGAATGGATTGCAATTTCCTTTTCCAAGGGATCTTCCCGACCCAGGGATCAAAACTGTGTCTCCTGCATTGGCAGGGGGATTCTTTACCACTAAGCCACCTGGGAAGCCCACATTCATTACAGGATAGTGAATATAGTTCCCTGTGCTGCACAGTAGGACCTTGCTGTTTATCTATTTTATATAGAGTAGTATATATCTAATGGGCTTCCCTGGTAGCTCAGCTAGTAAAGATCCACCTGCAATGCAGGAGACCTGGGTTCCATCCCTGAGTTGGGAAGGTCCCCTGGAGGAGAACATGGCAACCCACTCCAGTATTCTTGCCTGGAGAATCCCTATGGACAGAGGAGCCTGGTGGGCTACAGTCTATGGGGTTGCAAAGAATCAGACACGACTGAGCAACTGAGCACTGCACAGCACAGTATTCACCTATGACAAACCTAGACAGAATATTAAAAAGCAGAGACATCACCTTGCCAACAAAGGTCCGTCTAGTCAAAGCCATGGTTTTTCCAGTAGTTGTATACGGGTTTGAGAGTTGGATCACAAAGAAGCCTGAGTGCCAAAGAATTGATATTTTCAAATTGTGATGCTGGAGAAGACGCTTGGACAGCAAGAAGATCAAACCAGTCAATCCTAAAGGAAATCCACTCTGAGTATTCATTGGAAAGACTGATGCTGAAGCTGAAGCTCCAGTACTTTGGCCACATGATGTGAAGAGCTGACTCACTGCAAAGGGCTCTGATGTGGGAAAAATTGAAGGCAAAAGGAGAAGGGGGCAGCAGAGGATGAGATGGCTATAGAGTATCACTGACTCATCAGACATGAGTTTGAGCAAACTCCAGGAGACAGTGGAAGACAAGATAGCCTGGCACGTTGCAGTCCAGGAGGTCACAAAGAGCCTGACATGACTTCGTGACTGAACAGCAGCAACAGTATGTATCTGCTAATGCTAAACTCAAAATTTATTTCTCCCCTGTCCCCTTTCCCCTTTGGCAACCATAAGTTTGCTATGCAAGCTCACATTTCAGTCTGAATTACAACACAGGCAAAGGAATATTAATATAAAGGTTAAAGAAAAAAATACTGCATCAGAATACTTTTATTTCATTCCAGTAAGACCAAACAATATGCTAATGAGCCAAACATTCACTTGATTTCTGGAAGGTTTTCCGGAGTTTGTTCCTCCATTCTCATCGGTTTCCTTACAGGGCCTCACAGTAAGCCTTTTGAAATTGTAGTTTACTCTACAGACAGGCAGGCGTTTCATACTGCCTTTTGTTCACGTTCCTTCAACCACTTTCAACACATGAGATTGCTCATTATTTAGGGAATAAGATTTCATTAAACACTACATCAAATGCCCCACTAAAATCAATACACAGGATACCTGCTTTGTGGCCTTTATTTACTAAAGTTGTAGTTCTATCAAGACCCAGAAAAAAACAGCTCTCTATGTAAGATATCTATGGGTCATGTTTATCTGTCTTTTGAGAGTTAGCACATATGTTTTTCTTAAAATTTGTTATTTTACTTTACTAGGAAGAAGATTAGACATATTCGAGTAAAATATTCAAACTGGATTGGCTTGCCTATTTTCAAAATCACAAGAGAATGACACATTTTAATCTATAATGTTTTATATTTTTCAGGTTCTGTGACTTTTAAAAAGTCAATCATTCTTTATTTGATAATATGTTCATTCACTTAAACAAGTTCTATCCATTATGCTGTCAGTTTTCCATGATTAAAATACATTTTATAATTGAATTACTTTGGTTCTGTATGCCCAATTATCTAGTTATTGGAAAACTTTATGTACTTGAATGTGAAATGTTTTGGCTAAATTGAAAAAACCTGCCTGCAAAAGACACAAATACATACCACTTTAAATATTGTGAGTAATTTACAAGGATGGCATCAATGGACTTGTTGCTCAGTTGCTAAGTCGTGTCTGACTCTTTGTGGCCCTATGGACTTCAGCACACCTGGCTTCCCTGTCCTTCACTATCTCCTGGAGTTTGCACAAACTCATGTTGGTGATGCCATCCAACCATCTGATTATCTGTTGCTTCCTTCTCCTCCTGTCCTCAATCTTTCCCAGCATCAGGGTCTTTTCAAAACACTAAATATCTAGGCAGACTCACTAAACATATAGTCTTAAAACCAAAATTTTGTGTTCAGTGATTGGCAACAAGGGATTGTGAAGTAACTGGGGGCTGTGGTTCCTCTAGCCATGCTAACCCTGGCTACTCTAGCTAAGAAGGTGAGTAAGGGTAATTCAACAGTAAGTATTGAAATGATAAACAACCACAGATTGCAGCTTGATTAATTTTTGGTCTAAAAGTGTTGGTGATTTCTACATAACTCTAGTTTGCTTTTAAAGCACAAACTCTGAGCTCATCATATCTGCTTTCCATCTCTTAATGTCAAGAGTGTCACAAGAATGAAATTACAGAAAGGCAAATTACTCATTGATCCATAAATACTTAGACTTGTACAATGTGTGAGCAGAGAGGATGCCTATGGAACTTTTGCTTTAACTGCCTTATTTTGTATATGGGGAAAGGGTTCCACTGACAACAGGCAACTTTCTCAGAGTAGCACAGCCAGTTAGAAGCAAAAGTAACATAATTTCTACTGAACCCCAGTTTGAAATTCTACCCATAATGCCACACTCTCCTCATTCTTCAAGAAGAAGATAATTTTGTTGTTTACAGGATTCAAAATCTCTATGAAAAAAATTGCTAAAATATCTAGAATTGCTGTAAAGCATTCTAGAATTCCCAGGAGTACTAAGGTATGTAGATGTGAACTATAATGATGACTTGTTCAGAATTCATTGTTATATCCTATACTTAAACTAGGAGAAGGCAATGGCACCCCACTCCAGTACTCTTGCCTGGAAAATCCCATGGATAGAGGAGCCTGGAAGGCTGCAGTCCATGAGGTTGCTGAAGGTTGGACACGACCTTACTTTCACTTTTCACTTTCACGCATTGGAGAAGGAAATGGCAACCCACTCCAGTGTTCTTGCCTGGAGAATCCTAAGGATGGGGGAGCCTGGTGGGCTGCCATCTATGGGGTCGCACAGAGTTGGACATGACTGAAGTGACTTAGCAGCAGTAGCAGCAGCAGCATACTTAAACTAAATATTTTGTTCACTATATTCAATTTTATAAAGAGAAAGATCAGAATAAATAAAGAAAAGCAATGTTCTCTTCTTATAAAACCTTCTTCTATCACATGTTTTCCACTCCCATCAACATGATGGTTTTTTTAAAACTCTGTATCTCCAACCCAAATCTCCCTTCTATACCCCAGACCTCACTATTTAATAGTCAACACTATTTAATGACCATGAGCACCTCAAACTCAAAATGTCATAATAGAACTCATCATGTTTCTCCAAGGCCCAGTCTTCACAACACAACCAAGTGAATACCAATTATTCCAGGCTCCTTTTCATTATTTTCTGTGATCAAAGAATATAACCAGCATCCCTGCCTCTAGCAGCCCAGAACTCCACCCATTCAGCAACTCTTCCATCCTGTTTCACATCCTACATGGAAGCAGTCACAAGAGCTTCTCTGTTGTATAGCCTTTAAATCTCTCTCCCATCCTCAATATTTCTATCTGGACTCCCGTTCTTTCTATATCTTCTAATCCCAAGATCAATCACATCTTAGACCAGGGGTCCCCAACCCCCAGGCCATGGACACTAGGCCCAGTCCTTGGCCGGTTAAGAAGTAGGCTGAAGAGCAGGAGGTGAGCAGCAGATGAGCAAGTAGAGCTTCATCTGGATTTACAGCCGCTCACCATCACTCTCGTCACTGCCTAAGTGCCAGCTCCTCTCAGATCAGTGGTGGCATAACAAATATCATGGGCTTGAATCATCCCCAAACCTGCCCTGCCCCAACATCTGTTGAAAAATTGTCTTGGGTGAAACTGGTCCCTGGAGCCAAAAAGATTGGGGACCACTGCCTCTCTCACATTGTTCTCCTGGATTAGTAGAACCGAAGCTGAACTGCTGCATTGTTGCTTTCTCTCCAAAATGTAAAAGGAGAACCTGCAATTCTGCTCAGTCCACACTCTTTACAATGGCATATGAGGACTGTCCTGACCTGGCCCTGGTTATCGCCACAACCTCATCCTTTCTGATTATGCTTCACTACTGAACGCTCCCCTGTATTTAACTTTGTACCTCTCAGAAAGTTGTGTGTTTTCTTTCATGTTCAGACTTTTAGGGTGTGTTTTCTGAGGAGAATAATGAACCTTCTCTAGGACTTATCCTGCGGCTTCCCAGGCGGCACAGTGGTAAAAAAAAATAATAATAATAAATCTGCCTGCCAATGCAGGAGATGTAGGACACAGGGGTGAGATCCCTCGGGTTGGGAAGATCCCCTGGAGGAGGAAATGGCAACCCACTCCAGTATTCATCCTAATTTTGTTTAATTGAGCAAAGATGCTGTTCCTTCGGAACCAGCTAAGCTATTGTCTCTTTGGGGAAGCCTTTTCTGACTGCCACAAATGTATTAGCTGCTGATCATAACCATTACCATACAAAATTAAATACACTTCAATTAGGAAGTAGCACACTACATGTGATTTTTCCATTTTGAGTTTTTTTTTTAATTTCTTTTAAATTTTCTGGGGTTCTACAGCCTCTGATTCAGTAAAACAAGGGAGTTGCATTGAATGAAACTTTAAAATACCTTCTAAATGTAAACATTTTATATTTCTTATAGCATATGAGGTGCTAATTTTAAAGAAGAGGATTTCATAAGCACTTATTATGTATAAATTATTTAACATTCATTTTCTCATTTAATTTTATATTAGTAGGAATACCTTATGTTACAGTAACAGAAACTTAGTTTAACCACTTTTAATAAAAGAAAGTAATACTTGTATGACTGCACAAAATGAAACAAAACACCAATCTCAAAGCAAGCATTAGCCCCTGGTACAATTGAATCCAGGGTTCAAACCATATCTTCAGCACTTGATGTCTCCTTCATTTTTGTCTCTTTATTCCTCAGAGTTAGTCTGTTTCTCATATAAGCCCTCTTAGAAGCAATGACCCTGAAAAAAAGCTCAACTTTTTCATTATCATTCATTTAATAATTCCAGAAGAAATAAGAGTTTTTCTTTCCCAATAATTATAGCACAATTGCATGACTGGATCTTACTGGACTTACTTGGGTTATGTGCATAATTTCCTGTGATCAGAGACATTCAAAAGCAGGACTAACTAGTTCTAAGTACCCAACCCTAAATTAAGAGTCCTGGGGTTAGGCCCACTCAGACCTCCTAATCTGAGATCAGGGTAGGATTTGTTGCCAAAAGATAATCTCTTTTTTTTTTTTTTTTAAGGAGTTACAATAAAAATCTTTATTTGGTCAGTACAGGTAAGATATACTGGATCACAGAGCAATATGCATTAACAGGATACAACAATTCATAAAAACTGAGTAACCATGCACACAAATTTCTTAAACATTCAATCACCTAAAGAGAAAATGCACAGATGTATGGTGGGAAAAACTGTATCTAACACTGAAACTACTATAGGACTCCTTCAACAAGTCCAACTTTAGTGATAAAACTATTTTACTGGGCAACCTTGGCAGTCATAATCCCACATCTACTCTGACAAGTCTGAATGGTGCATAAGCATAGTAACAGCATGAGTAAGAATGCCCTCACACAGCACAGGTTCTAGGGTAGACACAGATTCACACAGACGTCACTGTGTTATACTTTAAGGAAAGAGTTCCATTTACAACTTCACATTAACTCATATAAAAATAACCTGACCCTACACAAAATGTCCTTTTAGCAACATTCAAAGTAATTAACTGTTACAATTTCCAAAGTGGCAGAGGTATTGAAGCAAAGAAAAAGGGAAAAAAAGAAAGAAAAAAAAAACACAACCCACAAAAAAGGCAAATTGTGACAAAAGTATGCGTTAATTAAATGGACAGTATCCTCTTCCAAATTAAGTGACACTGTATAAGAATTTGCTGGAATTTTTTTTTTTTTTTTTTTTTTTTTTTTTTTTACAAAACTGAACCCTGTACATTTACACTTGAGTCCAAGCCATTCTGAACGTGGCAGGAAGCCGCAGTTCCGTTACCTTTCCCACTCACGGGTTTCTCCTCTTGCAGAGGAGAACAGACTCTTAATGACTGGAGTCTGTGTCATTTGAGTGGTATGTGGGAGAGTTTTCACTGCCCCTGGGAGAGTCTACACTTTCATACCCAGCACTGAGTTGGTTTACCTAACTACAACCTCCTCTGCCAGTTCTCTCCTCCGAGCTGCTGGAGGCCTTATTCCCATTCCCTGGAGAAGAAGGAAAGTCATCTATGGCTGTGTCCCCCTCCCTCCCTGTGAAATCCAGACCCAGACGTCCTCTGCCGGGAGGAACTGCCATTACTTGGTCCGTTGGCCAGACGACTGCAGTCTTTACCTGTGGCCTGTGCCTGTCCTACAGGCTCCGAAGATGTAGTCCTGCTGGTACTCGGGCCTGGGGCTTGAGACTGCTGCTGTTGGTACTGAGCCAACTGCAGGCATGTCTCCTTCAGTTGCTGCTGAAGAACTAGAATGGTACTCTGCATACCCTGTACTTCTTCGTCAAGTTGAATGATAAAGTCTTTCAGTTCATCCTGACTGCTTTTAAGCTCCTCACTATATTTCTTCTGTAAAACCAACTCTGCTTCAAGTTGTGCAATACGTCCCTGGGACAGCTGCCTTCCAAGCTCTTGATTCTCCTGGATAAGCATTCGACACTTAGCCATTAACTTTTTGCCTGTTAGGCTACCAGGCTTAAACTTCCAGGCACTCAGTTCATTTTGGGCTTGTTCCAGTTTGTCTTTAGTCTGTTCCAGTTCACTTTTCATTTTTAGGAATAACAAGTTGATCGCTGGGTCCACCATTGTTATCTCAGTTGTGCAACGCTAGGCTGCTGGACTTGCTTGAGGTACTGGATCTGAGTAGTACACTCTTGCATTTCTTGCTCCTTGGTTGCTAGTCACACTTCAAGAATGTCTTCCCTGCGTGCAGATTCTTGCTGCTGCTTTTTTTTTCTTCGGATTCCCTTAAGCCAGTTACATCATTAGAGTTGAGATCTGTGTACTTGCCCTCCAAAGCTTGCACATATGCTTCATACTGTTTCCACCTTAGAATTAATTCATCTCGTGCCATAACTTTGAAGTCTGCTTCACTCAGTCGAACCTTTTTGGGAAGAGGTTCTTCGTTGGTCATCTTGAATCCTCTCCAGACGGAGGCCGCGCCGGCGCCCACCTAGTCACGTAGGCCGACCCTGCGCTGTCCTCTTGCCGCCAAGGCCGCCCGACAGTGCTGCCTTCGCTGGCCCCTGCGCTCCTCCCCCGCACCGCAACCCTGGCGCTCCCCTTTCAATAATCTCTTATGAGAAGAAAGGGATTTATGCTAGCCAAGCAAAAATTAGCACATAATCTGCAACAAAATCCAACAGTTTGTGAGGCTGGTATTATGATCCCCATGTATTTTCTCACCAAACTAAGGGTCAGCACACTTTTTCAGGAAAGGACAAGAGAGTCAATATTTTATGTGGTTTTGTTTTGTTTTGTTTTTTGAGTCATAGGTGGTCTCTATCACATATTCTATTGTTTTTTGTACTTCCCTGGTGGTTCAGACAGTAAAGCATCTTGCTTACAATGAGGGAGACCTGGGTTCGATCCCTGGGTCAGGAAGATCCTCTGGAGAAGGAAATGGCAACCCACTCCAATACTTTTGCCTGGAAAATACCAGGGACGGAGGAGCCTGGTAGGCTACAGTCCATGGGATCACAAACAGTCGGACACAACTGAGCGATTCTATCACATATTCTACTGTTTTTTACAACCCCTCAAAAAATGTGAAAAGCTTCCTTCACGTGGAGGCTGTATGGAAACCAGCAGTGCGCTGGATTTGACTCATGGCTTTGGCCCTGCACTAGACAGTAATTTGAAGGCAGAATCTGTGTTTTGGTGGTATTAGTATTCTCAGAACACATGGTGAGCGCTCCGTTAATGTTTGTTTGGTCAGTAAGTGCAGGCTTGACTCAATTACATTGAGGATTAGAATGAGGGTATGAATTTCAAACTCATTTCATACATGTGTTGTTGCTGTTGTTCAGCCGCTCAGTCACATCCAACTCTTTGTGACCCCACGGACTGGCAGCAGGCCAGGTTTCCCTGTCCTTCACCATCTCCCAGAGCTTGCTTAAAACCATGTCCATTGAGATGGTGATGCTATATAACCATCTCATCCTCTGCCACCCTCTTCTCTTTTGCCTTCAATCTTTCCCAGCATCAGGGTCTTTTGCAATGAGTCAGCTCTTCTCATCAGGTGGCCAAAGTATTGGAGCTTCAGCTTTAGCAGCAGGCCTTCCAATGAACATTCAGGGTTGATTTCTTTTTGGATTGACTTTTAGTAATAGCATGAGAATAACAGAGATGGAAACATTTGCTCAAACACTTGACAAATTTAATCTGACCTCAGCCTTTTGGGGAGAACAGTTTGAAGGAGAAGGAGAGAAGGAAGGAAGAAAGAAAAGAGCTGAGATGTTAAACAATAATCCTTCATGCAGTCATTAAAGATCATATGGAGAATGCAGTGGGCCTTTCCAATGGTACAGCGAGGGAAAAACACAAAGAATCTGAGAAAACACATTCTTTTGGGGCACCACCCAAACAGTAACCATCACTGCCTAAAGGATAAGTTCATGAGATAAACTGTTGAGAGAGAGGTAGAAACGTCTCTAGTTATATTTTTGAACACAGAACCCATCTAACTTATGCCTCCAAGCTTCTAAAGCCAAAGCCCTCAGCTTCCCATAGCCAGACTTGCTAAGATCTACAGCTATGGCAACAATCAAAGGAAGTGGAGCCGGAATGAAATACTATGGAGAGAAAAATCACAACTTTATATTTGCGTGTGCATGAATGTTCAGTCATGTCTGACTCTTTGTGACCTCATGGATGGTAGGCCACCAGGCTCTTCTGTCCACAGAATTTTCCAAGCAAGATTACTGGAGTGGGTTGTCATTTCCTACCCTAGGGGATCTTCCTGACCCAGGGATAGAACCCGAGTTGCCTACATCTCCTGCACTGACAGAATCTTTACCACTGTGCCACCTTGGGGAGTTTTAATTTATGCTATATAGTACTATCTTATTCATCTTTCTTTAATAAACACATGTCAAATTTGCATGTATGTCATTGTACCACTTCAATCATTCCATGACATTTTTTCTACCACTATGATCTGACAGTCTTTCAACCTCACAAGTACTTTGATCCCAACATCTTTTCCACAAGTCATTCTTCGTGAAGTCCTCTTTTCCTCCTCATGTAGTTTAAAATACACAATCAAGGGAGTAATTACATCCAATCTTAATTTCTTGCTACTCATTATGGCTAAATGGTAGCATCCAAAATGATATGCCCATGTTCTAATTCCAAGAACTTGTAATGCTATTCTATTTAGAGAAAAAGACAGGGGTCTTTGCAAATGTAGTTATGTCAAAGATCTTGAGATTATTCTGAATTATTATTAATGTGGACCCTAAGTCCAATGACAAATGTCCTTAGAAATGACACACAGTACACATGCAGAGAAAGTGATATGAAGACAGAGACAGCAATTCTCGTGTTGTGGCCACAAGTCAGAGAGAAGAGAAGGAGGAAATGTGTCCAAGGGGAACAGATATTGGACTGATGAGGCCACAAGTCAAGAAATGTCAACAGCAACCATAAGCTGAAAGAGGCAAAAAAAAATATTTATATATATTTCCCCTTAAAGCCTTTGGAGAGAGTTCGCCTGTGCTGACACCTTGATTTCAGACTTCTGACCTCTAGAACTACAAGAGAAAATAAATTTATATTGTTTTAAGCCACCCAGCCTGTAGTGATTTGTTACAGCAACCACAGAAAATTTTGTAGAGTTGTCTGGGTCATGGCGAACCTCCACCTCCTCTGAACCTTATCCCATGCACTGAACATGGCTGGAGAAAACTCACAACTATTACCATTTTAAATCCATAACTACAAACTTCCCTGGTTGATCTGTGCTCTTTCTAGCTCTTCTCATGAATGACTTCTTATACTCACTCTTGGCTGGCATTATCACTTTATCTTTCCCTGAAAATCAATAGAAGAAATCAAAGAAGTTTTATAGGCTCTTATCAGGCAGTAGGTAGCCATTTATCCTGGATATGTAGATCAGGTATTCATACTCCCCTCTAAACATCTAAGGACAATTCCAGCCCATGAGCTAATCAACCCTTTCTTGCCTATCAAAGGTCAAGACTCCAAAGATCGCCCCATCTTTTCTGTATACATCAAGTTTTCTCTCTCTTGCAGGGGTCCCCAGCCTCTGGGATCTAATGCCTGATGATCCAAAGTGCAGCTGATGTAACAATGACAGAAATAAAGTGCACAATTCATGTAATGTACTTGAATCATCCTGAAACCACAACACCACCTCCAGTCCATGGAAAAAACTGTCTCCCATGAAACTGGTCCCTGGTGCCAAAGCATCTGGGAACTGCTGCTCTACTGAATTGCATTCAACATACAAAAATATTCTTCTTTATACCATCTACAGTCATAATTCTTCCTTATGCAGCAAAGTTCCATTAAGTTGTCTAAACTGATTCCCTCCAATTCCTGTCTTCTCATTCCGAGTTAAACATACTCGATCAAGTTTTGCCCCTACTCCATCAACAGTACTCTTAGCAAGGTGTCTTAACTGGATGCTGCTAAATTTAGTGATCAATTTCTATTTCCCCCTTTACTTGTCAGTAGCACTGAACACTGTCCCAGTGTCTTCCTCCTTGTTAAAAATCTCTTGACTTGGGTTTGAGAACCCCATACTCCTGTTTTTATGCCTCCCTCACTGACCATTCTCATTTTCCTTGCTAGTTTCTCCTCTTTTCCCTAGCTCTTAGCCTTTTTATATCTCAAGGATTTCCTTTGTCCTCTTTACCTCCCACACTCAAATTTTTTTGTGATCATACTGTCTCATGAATTTAAATATCACCTATTAGTAGGATAATCCTAAATTTATGTCCCCAGTCAAGACTCTTTTCCCAAATTCCAGACTATATCCACCTGTTTCCTTTACTTATCCATTCATTTGAACTTGAAAGTAGACTTCTCAAACTTACATCCAAAACAGATCCTTTGAGTTCTCTCCCACAAAATTATCTTTCCACAGTATATTAATAGACAGACTATTATTTATTAACGCATTATGGGTATTATCCACAGTTTATCCATCAGTTAATGGTTTTCCCTGTGTCTCAGATGGTAAAGAATCTACCTGCAATGTGGGAGATGTAGGTTCAATCCCTGGGTTGGGAAGATGCCCTGGAGAAGTAAATGGCAACCCACTCCAGTGTTCTTGCATGGGAAATCCCATGGACAGAGGCGCCTGATGGTCTACAGTACGAGGGGTCACAAAGAGTCTGATGACTGAGCGACTTTCTCTTCACTTCATCCATTAATTTCTTAAGACAAAAACCTCTGGCATGGAATCGGAGACATCTATATATAGTTTTTGCATCCCACATCCAAATTATCAGAAAATATTGTTGGTTATATTGTCCAAATATACTGAGAATAAGACAATTAATTTCCACCTTCATTGGAAACACCTGGTCCAAACAACATTATCTCTTTTCTGATCTAGAAGTTGCCAGCTTTGTCTTTCAAGACTATAACTCAGATTATATCACTTCTCAAAATGTTTCCAATAGTTTTCCTACTATCATTCAGAAAGGAAATTAAGCTCCTCAGACTAGTGTATACCATTTATATCTTTCACCATATTTTCTTCGGTCTCCTGCATTCGCTTCTCTACAGCTATGTGGGCACCCTTGCTGTTCCTACAAAATACCTAACAACCTCTGTTAGAACATTTACACTGGCTGTTCCCCCAGACTGGAATACCCGCTCCCCAGATAACTGCAGGTGTAACTCCTTCACATCCTTTAAATCTCTGCTCAAATGTCATTCTTTTCTGAGGTCTACACTGACCACCATATTTGAGAATTGCCCTGACCCCAGCTACTGCACTCCCTATTTGCCTTCCATGATAAGGCAAATATTCTCCATGATCCTTATCATTTTCTGTCATACTATATGATTTCTTTAACTCCTTGGTTCACTGGTTAATTTCTGCTCCCCTCCCTCACTAGAATAATTTCCCCAAGGCAGGGATTTTTGGCTGTCTTTTCCCACTGGTAGATCTCAGAGTCTTAGGATGGTACCTGGCACTTTGTAGGCATCCATCAGAATTCATCTGAATAAATATTGTACTCCAGTGACCCACTCTATCACACAGAAGTAATAGGTCTTTGAGTAATCCCATTAAATTTCAAATACTCTCATTCAAATGATTTGAATGTCAGTAAATTGAACAGTCAGAGAAAAATATAACCATAAAGACCACTTTTAGATGGCAACGTTTCGTAATTTCAAAATCTTATTAGGTACTAATTTTTGACAACAAAGAAGAAGAGGAATTGACATTAATCAGACACTAACATCGTGCTAGATCCTTAAAATTCATTTTTATTTATTGGACTATAGTTGCTTTACAATGTTGTGTTAGTTTCCGCTGCACAATGATGTGAATCCGCTCTATTCCCCTCCTTCTTGGTCTCCCTCCCATCCCCCAGCCCCACCCATCTAGGTCATCACAGAGCTCCAAGCTGAGCTTTCTGAGTTTTATAGCAGGTTCCCACTAGTTATTGTTTTAAACGTGGTAGTGTATATATGTTAACCCAATCTCCCAATTCACCCCAGCCCTTCTCCACACCCCCAACATATCCACACATCCATTCTCTATATCTGTGTCTCTCGTCCTGCCCTGCAGATAGGTTCATCTATACCGTTTTTCTAAATTACACATATATGTGTTAATGTATGATATTTGTTTTTCTCTGACTTTTTTCACTCTGTATGATAGGCTGTAGGTCTACCCATGCCCCAAATGACCCAACTTCCTTCTTTTATACGGCTGAGTAATATTCCATTGTATATATGTATTTATATATGTATATAATATATATATAATATATATATTCCATTTTTTATATGTACATATATATGTATTTATATATGTATATATACATAATATTATATTATATATTTTATATACACATATAAATATATAATATTATACTATATATACATATATATTTATATGTGTATATATATAAATATATAATATGTATATTTATATATGTATTTATTTCATATGTATATATGAAATAAAATACTATATCCTTAGGAAATATGTCTAAAAATAAGAATACAAAATCTGAAATAAAAGTCAGTTATTCCTGTAGGTCCAAGAAGCTCTTGTTTTCTCCATGTGCTTTAAACAAGATTTATAATTTCAAAAAGGTATGAGAAGCCTGGGCAAATAATGAAAATGAATGTCCTGAGCTATATGCTAAAAAAATTAATAGAAAAAATTAATTCATAATTACTTCAAAGAAATCATAGTGTGGACTGCACTTTGTCACCATGGAGGGACTTTTCCATATTTTTAAGGGACGGGTCCTACTAAGTCCTGCCATTTGTTACTGTTTCTGTAAACTTTCTGAAGAAACTCAGAAATTCGAGTTTTTATGAAATAAACTTCTGTATTTATAGATATTAATTCAAGGTTTTATAACACAGTGCAGGGAAACAGAATGCATCTGTAGGCCATGCTCAGGCCCTAGCATCTGTTTTTGCCTCTCAGTGATTATCTGGACCCAGGAATGATGAAGAAAATGAACAAAGGATCAGGCACGTGGGTAGTGGCCTCCCTGGAGAGCCATTGGGATAGTTTAATTATCTTTCATCTTTGATAAGACTGACTTCTTAAATTTCACATCAACTAAGTTGGATATTTTTAAGTTGGGGAGTCATAAATTGCCCCCACATAATGGAATATGTAAGAAAAAATGTGTGTGCTAAGTCACATCTCACTCTGTGCAACCCCGTGGACTGTAGCCCACTAGGCTCCTCTGTCCACGGGATTCTTCAGGCAAGACTACTGGAGTGGGTTGCCATTTCCTTCTCCAGGGGATCTTCCTGACCCAGGGATCAAACCTGAGTCTCTTACATCTCCCGCATTGGCAGGCAGGTTCTTTACCACTAGTGCCAGCTGGGAAAGGTAGTGGTGATTTACATGTGTTTACTGTGCATCTGATCTGAACTTTCCTCACAGAAGCACATCCAGCAGGAGAGTACAGATTAAAAAGTGAGGTATTCCAGTCTAACAATGCAAAGTCTTCAGACAGCTCCTCCTTGGGGGATGAAGGTTTATTTATTTATTTGACTGTGCTGGGTCTTAGTTATAGAATGTAGGATGGATCATTTTGGTGCTTGGACTCTCTAGCTGTAGCTCATGGGCTCAAGTAGTTGGAGCATGCAGGCTTGGTTGTTCCTCAGTATGGGAGATCTTAGTGCCCTGACTAGGGATCAAACCTGCGTCCCCTGCATGACAAGACAAATTCTTAACCTCTGGATGACCAGGGAAGTCCCTCTTCCTGATACTCTTTACTAGCTTTCTGATCACCTGCAGTGACCTTCCCTGGTAGCTCAATTGGTAAAGAATCCGCCTGCAATTTAGGAGACCCCGGTTTGATTCCTGGGTTGGGAAGATCCTCTGGAGAAGAGATAGGCTACCCACTCCAGTATTCTTGGGCTTCCCTGCAGCTCAGCTGGTAAAGAATCCACCTGCAACGTAGGAGACCTGGGTTCAATCCCTGGGTTGGGAAGATCCCCTGGAGAAGGGAGAGGTTGCCCAGTCTAGTATTCTGGCCTGGAGAGTTCTAAAGACTGTATAATCCATGGGGTCACAAAGAGTCGGACACGACTGAGTGACTTTCACTCACTCACTCACCTGCAGTGATGCCATTTGCCAGTGTGGATAACTGAACACCCTGAAGGTATTCATTCTGGTTGATGAAATAGTGACGTGCCTTTTGTCTCAGCCAGTGTTGGAAGGGAAGCCATTTCTTCTCTTTGCTGGCAGGACATGACTAGTCCTTAGCTCTTCCTGGTGCCACAGACACGTGCAGTCTAGCAACAACTCCCGTGCGGCCCCTTGTCCAGTGGGGCCCTGGGGCAGCCCTTGACGTCATATCCTTCCCATTCAGCTTCACTGACTCCACAGACTCCTACCATATTTATCAGCCAGCACACTAGACTGTCTTCTGTGCCGTTCAGCTGGGTGTCTTTCTCAACCCAGGAGCTGAGGTGGCCTTTTTGGGGCAAAGCATACTCTCTTGTTCCCACTGCCTTCCCAGGATGAACTGTCTCTTCTATCCCAAAACACATATGCCATAAGCTGTGCAGGGACTTCTCTTCTGAAGGTCCCCAAAGGAAGCGAGATCAAAGCCTTTCTGGCCTACAGTGTCCTCGCTAACCTCACCAGATACCATAGAAGCCCCTCCACTCCAACTAGTCAGGAACCTTCACAGTGGTTAAACAAGTCCACCTCACTCTCTCTCTACATCAAGTTGAACTGGGACAACAGGTCTGGACTGTTAGCATCTCCTTCTTTAATAAAGGATGAAAATTATAAGATTATAATATCAGAGGTCTTGATCATATTATAGAAGGAAATGAAAAAATCTAGAAAATACATTTCCCTCTAGGTATCAGTAAAACCAACTCACAAGCCTACGGCCTTACTGAGGACTAGAAAATGTTACTTTGACTGTCAGAGCCACATGCTGCTTTTCCTTTGTCTTTGCATTCATGCCACAATGCTCCTCAGGCTTTTGGAGGCAGATGGATGCAGCAGGTTGAACACGGAGGAGGTTGTGTCAAGAAAATAAGGGAAAAGCACAGTAAGTAAGAGAGCTCACACTTCGGTGGATAGTATTCTAGAGCAGGAATCTCAAGCTTCTTTAATTTGGACCTTCTCCTAAACAAAGCTGAGAGGTGGGCACAGATCCCTGTTTGTGTATTGTAGTCCTAAGCTTGAGACTTGACCAATATTCCAACACCGTAAGAGCTGGAGAACATACCCTTTACATGAGGATCAGCTTTAGGATGTGTTTCTTACTTTATTGGTGCAGCCCTGCAACCTCTTCTGATGTTTAGGAAACAGTAACTAATAAGTTACTGTGAATATAAATTTGTTCCTGTATTTTCTTCCTCAACCCTGAGTCATTTTCTTCCTGCTCTTAATTTTTTTCTTTTAATCTAAAAGTTTTTATCATTATAAGATCAGAGACTTTTTCCATGGCAACATATCTGTGTTATCGCTCATTTATTAAATCATATTTATTTTAGTGCTGCTATTAAGATTTTAAAGTAAAATGACTGCTAAAAGCCCTTTTTCATTTTAATACATAGTTTTCTTTTTTGAACTTTGAAAGTTTAGTTTTGATTGATTTTTAATGACAAAGTCATCTTTCTCCCATGTTAAATTGATTCTCGAGTACTCTTAGGTGATACACCAGAAATAACCTGAATATTTCTTTGAAGTTTTAGTATTAGTATTATTTCTCAAAATCTGTTGCAATTTATGATCTTTGTTCCATAGCAAACAGGCTACATTTATGGACATGTATAACTTAAACCAAATATTCTTTTCTAAACCTTCTCTTTGAAAGATAATTAATCTCATTCAATTAAGAATAAGCATTAAGCTAGCAAACTAAACTTTACATTTAATTATGAGTTTCACAATGTCCTAAATAACCTTGAAGAATATACCACAACATTGGTCATGTTTTTTAAACAGTTGACAAAAAATAGATATATTCTTACCTACTGAATTATATTTTAGGGTGCATGAGAGAAACTAGACTAGCTATTCTCATTTTATTATTTTGCACATACATGTATATGAACTATCAGAGGAAAAGAAACTAAAGGGTTGATTTTCAAATGCCATTTCTTTGCTAAGCAAAATATTTGTAAATCCATGGAAATATTGATTTGTATGAATCCACATAGACCCCCAACACATATCATGCCTGATACATACTAAATTCTTTTTTTAATTAATTTTTTAATTGAACTACAGTTCATTTACAATGTCATGTTAGTTTCAGGTATATAGCACAGTGATTCAGAGATAGATAGATAGATAGATAAAAAAAGAAACATACCCTTTATACTAGGATCAGCTTTAGGATATGTCTCTTGCTTTATTGGTGCAGCCCTGCAATCTCTTCTGATGTTTAGTGAGCAGTAACTAATAAATTACTATTGATATAAATTTCTTCCTATATTTTCTTCCTCAATATATATCTGAATATATATATATATATATATATATATATATAATTTTTCAGATTCTTTTCCCTTGTAGGTTATTACAAAGTGTTGAGTAGAGTTCTCTATGCTGTAAGTAGGTACTTGTTAGTCATCTACTTTCTGTACAGTAGTGGGACATAGTAACTTTTATAGGGGATTATAGCTCAGTAGGGAGAAGGCAATGGCACCCCACTCCAGTACTGTTGCCTGGAAAATCCCATGGATGGAGGAGCCTGGTAGGCTGCAGTCCATGGGGTCGCACAGAGTCGGACACGACTGAAGCGACTTGGCAGCAGCAGTAGCAGCATAGCTCAGTAACACCTACTTTCCCTGCCCACCTGCCCTTGGGGGAGGGTACACTCCCATCTTGTTAGCGATGGATTTGTTCACGTGATATGCACTGGCCATGGAATGGGAGTGAAGGTAAAGGAAGGTCACGTTCCAGTGGCATCTTTAGGGGCCAGTGAAAGTGTCCGTCAGCCGTCTTGTCATCTTCACTCTGGCACGACCTCAGCATACTTATATTAGAGCTTCTCCATTAAAGGAAGCTCTTGAAGGAGAGTCATGGGGTACAAACCAGAACCTGACCATGCGGTCTGCCTGGCATGGACCGGCTGCAGCCAGCTTGCAAGAGATCAATACGTATTATTGTAAACCACTGAGATTTGGGGAGTACTGGGTTCATAGCATCATTGGAGCAATAGTGTATAAACACAGCCATTGATACGTAGAGGATGTGCGCTGGTAAAGCAAAAACCTGAAATTTGCATCTCATGGCTTTGGAGCTGAGTAGAGGGCAGCAGAAAAACTGTTATTTCTGACTAGATCAAAAGGGAAGTACTATTTATGGCCAAATATTTGACAAAACTGATACCTTAAGGGACTCAAGAGGAAAATGATATACCTAATGAAATCTGTAGGTTTGGGCAAGGAGATGTTAAAACAGAATATTACTAGGTGTAGTTGATACATATCATGAGACAGATGAGCTTGGCAAAGATTTGGAGTTTTTTATAAGAAGGGATAAAGGAGAAGAGAGAATCCAAATATGCCTGGACTTTCAAAGTTTCAAGATGTAACTGATTCTCATCTCCAGCCTCTTCAGCCTTCAAATGATTGTCAGATTAAGAGCTGGGGAGAAAGATCAGCCTAAGGCAAGACTGTCACATCTTTTGTTAAGACCTCTGATGGGATTAAGATGCCCTCCAGGAATTTTTTTTTTTTTTTTTTTTTTCAAGAAAATAGCTCAATGAAAAGAGACTAAGGACACAATCCACAGAAGTCTAATAATCTCAAAATATCTGTGAGTCTATAGACGTACTGGCACATGGTAGTAACTGAAATCAAATCTATTAGAAACATGATTTTGAGAGTCATAGTGTCAAAAGCACTGTTAGAAGCAAAGTTGCTTAGTCGTGTCTGATTCTTTGCAACCCCATGGACTGTAGTCTACCAGGCTCCTCAGTCCATGCAATTTTCCAGGCGAGAGTGCTGGAGTGGGTTGCCATTTCCTTCTCCAGGGGATCTTCCCAACCCAGGGATTGAACCTGGGTCTCCCGCATTGCAGGTAGACGCTTTACCATCTGAGCCACCAGGAAAGCCCAAAAATAAGCACTGTAAAACTTGGCCCAAAAGACTCTGACTGATGAAGTTAAACAGTCTCTGGCCCCCAAATTTCTTGGGACAAGGGGCAGCCTGCGAATGTAGCTCAGCCAGCAAGGAGATCCCTTTCTTCAGTGCCTCCCTCAGATGTTATGAATGCCTTGGAACAGGAGAGCACACAGAGGTAGAATCAAAGCCTTGACGAACAATGAACTTGAGAGATACTCGCAGGACCAGCAGAGCCAATCTAGGAAGAGCCCCTATCTCCAGAATAATGGGCCTCACAGTTTCTGCCCAGTGGGTTTTCAGAGAGGCTGTGCGACCATGACTACCATGTGACTCCCTTTGTTCCTGTCTGAATAGGAGTGATTGCTGTAGTTTTCTTGTTCCTTGCCTACCCTGTGTTTTGGAAATGTAGAGGGAAGAGGACTTTTTTTTTAATCACTCTGAGTTTTTAGATTTCCATGAGTTGCATCCAGCCATGGCATAGAGACTATCACAGGATGAACTAGGGAAGAACATTTTGTATTCTTTTACAGGTTAATCACTAAAAGGATGTTGCCTCTAAGCTTAAATTATATATAATGGCCCACCACTGGGAACCCTGCTTCCCGGGTAATGAGCATTAAGCTAAAATATCTTTGTTTAGCTCAAAGGAAACATCCTGACCAGATCCATCTGTGAATGACTGCAGGGAGAAAGAAATTAATACATCCCCTCAGAAGGCTGATGGAAACCAGGAATTGTTCGCCTTTACTCCCTCCCCTTTTAGTATAAAAGGAGCGTGAATTCTGAGGAAAGATGGTTCTCTGGGGCATGAAACCATCATCTTATCAGTTAGCTGGCTTTCCAAATAAAGTCATTATTCCTTGCCCCAATAAGTCTTCTCTCAATTCTTGGCCTGTTATGCAGCAAACTGTATGAGTTTAGACATGGTAACAGTATGATTTAATAATATTTTTTGCCTCAAATATTCATATTTACTCAATATGAATATACTGAGTAAAAGCTAGCCAAAGCAGCAAGTGTACTATATATATTGGTCAGGGAAGTTTATTGCACACAATCTAATCACTGAAAACCTTCATTCAACAAATAACCATCAGTACAATTATAGACCCAGAATCCTCTAATTGCTCTTCCCTTTCATTTTGATGAGTAAAATCCATAATCCACAGAACCATCATAGCGATTCATCTGTAAAGCAGAGCTGATCACACGGAACACAGCTCTGATTACATCCGAGTCATGCCTTCTATCACCTTCTGAATAAAGTTCCTACTCCTTGGTATGTTTCACAGGATTCTCCAAGAAATGGTTTTTGCTTTCATTTTTAGTCTCATGTTTTCCTTTTGTCTTCAAACTTTACACTTATAAATATTAAATGGAGAGGAACAACCATCAGTTGTTAAGCTGAGTCTCAACCAATTTAACTAGATGTAAAATGTAAAAGCCATGCACCATAGCACAAGTAGCCCGACCACACCAAACTGGCCCCTGAACTGTTTCAACAGGAAATTCAAACAAAGAATAACTAATTGACAAGGACAACTGCATGTTACATTAGTTTTACTTTATTTCTTGAGTCCCACAACTCAGTCTCTCCCTACCTGCAATCATCTTCCTGAATTCCCCTTTTAACTGAACAAAAGTGAATTGTACACTCAGAAACTTCAGCCTGCAGCAGTTGCTGCTGCTTAAAAAAATAATCGTAGTAATGTGAGAGGAGGAATCACGACAAGGAATACTTTTCTTTCATTTATTTTTCTAACTGCTGACACAGAGAAAGAAGACATTTACAGAAGAAATGAGTAAAACTGGCTATTCCCAAATCTCCAAATCAGATGATTTAGACCCAGAAGAATGCTGAGATTGTTGCACAGACTATGTAACCATTAGAAGTACATCAAGCTTCACATATTTTTTTAAATGCCATCTTATTTTTTCCTGAATTATCTTGGTTGCCCAAGTTTCTTAAAACCTCAGCACTATTTATATTTCATGCCAAACCGTTCTTGGCTTAGTGTGCCCTCGTGTTTGTGTTTGTGGTGGTGACGGTGTTGTTCTGTCCTGTGTATTGCAGCATATTTAACAGCATCTGCAGCTTTTCCCCAACGTTTGCATCTACGCTTTCCAGTTGTGACAATTAAAAAAAAAAAAAATTACAGATTTGCCAATTATTCTCTGGGGGAAGCAAGGCAAAAGTTCCTGAGCAAGAACTACTAGTCTACACTGATCACATTTTTTGACAATTGTATGTAAATGTCCCCCACCCCTTCATCTTATTTACCTAGGTATCTCTTTGCATAGGTAGACCCACAACACTAGTAGACCATTCAGATGACCACTTGGATAGCATGGAGGCATGGCTACCTCTGGTGCAGCACTGTACAGTTGAAAGAACATTTGATTTTTCTTCTGAAGATCTTACGTCCAAGGTGTGGTTTCCAAATATTCAAATAGTAGAAAGCTCTTGGAAAATCATTAATCATCGTATGTAAAATAGAATATATCTATCCAGCCAAATGTAATTGTTTTCTCCAGGATCCAATAAGTTAATAAATGTGAGAGTATATTATAAATGGCATTCTAAAGAGACATGTTATTATTTTTTAATAATGCTGTTTCTCTAAAACCAGTTTGAATATGAATATTGAGATACTCAGCTTGGGTGTTATTGTCTTTATTCTAATCTCAAGCCTTTAAATTAAGGCACTTGTATAAGAAGATCAAGAATGGATATGGTAACAGTTAACTCTTTTTAACATGAAATGATGTAGCAAATATTCTCTGAACCAGTTAAATTTTAATTGCTTGTACATGGATGATTCTATAGTGCTTTGCTCAGATAAGTGCTTAATAAATACTTGTGGAATTGAATTAACTGAACCAAAAGACATATTTCCTTCTAATAGATCTAGCAGTGTGACAGTTCCTAGTTTCATCATGTGGAAATAAATGATGATGCCTTTAAATAGAAACTTCGTATGGAATTGATAAAATAGGTTCAGAATAAACTCTCCCATATCCATCTATTTCTGTTTCTTTGTTCCCCTTGTGCTCACTCCAATACCATAAATATTAATAATGTTTTCTTGTAATTTACCTGATAGTTTTATCAAAGCTGATAGTTTTAACAAAGTATTTTCCCTATGTTTTTCATTCCACCTTTCTGAAATTTCCCCATTTTTCAAACCCCGAATCAATGTTTCTCTCTTCCATAAAGTCTTCTATTCATGTTAAGAATCACATTGGGTTGTTAAAATTCTATTTATTGACACTACAAAATTATAAAATATATTACTTATGTTACTGTCATCTAAAATTTTTCATGTTTTGCATCATATAAATATTATTCAGTAAATGGATGTTTGTTTATTGGGTCTGTCCCAGAAAAGTGGAAGATCTATAAATGCAAGGATCATGTCTTACACTTATTTTGCATTCCATGAAGAATTCTTCTTTCAGCAAATATTTGCTGAATATCTGCTATATGCAAGTGACTGTGCTCAGTGATTTGGGGCATGCAAAGATGTTCAAGCTGCAATCCCTGTCCTCCAGTGTAAATGTATAATTGATAAGTGGCCTGGAGCCTATTTTATAATTGTATGAGTTCAGTCAATTTAGAATATTTAAAATTTTTATTTGATTTCCACTACCACCTCTGTGCTTGTTTGTTCTGCTGTTGCTGATACTTTTTAAACTCGACATCTAAATGGGAATTCAAATGAATACCTTGAGTATCAAATTCATTGATGTATGATGGCATTCTTGCTTTTACTTTCCCATTATATTTCTTTTCTGTCAAAAGAACTTCAGCATACACATTTAAATCAGAATACACTATCCCACATAGTTTCAGTTTTCTCCCTCAAGTTGGTCCTTTGAAAAATCCATCTATTCAATCTTTAGTCTTCCCTATCCTTTACTTTTAAATTCACAACCTCACTGCTCTGTTCAGAAGATTTTCCTCTTCCCTTTCCAAGTCTGATTGGTATGCTTTTGTTTGAGGTAACTCTGGAAAACACAGTCAACAGCGGCCTCTACACAAATAAAATCTGAATAAATACACTCTTACCTTTTCAATAGCTTATCCTTAAGGCTCCATAACTGTCATTGCAAAAGCTATTTATGCTGGAAACGAATGCTTTCAAAGGCCAGAGGTGTGCCTGGGTAATATGGTCTACAGTCAATTCTAGACAACTTTTTAGCCATTTATAATGCCAACTAACACTTCTTAAAAATCAGTGTTTATGGATATATGTCATTTCATATTTGTCCACAGCCAGAGAATGTACGACAGCAAGAGTGAACCCTAAGGTACATTATGAAATTTGGATGATTATGATTTATTGATATAGTTTCATCAACTGTAGCAAATGTTCTGCTCCGGTGGTGGTGTTTATAATGGGGCAGGTTATGGGGTTTACGTGGGGACAAAGGATATAGAGGACTCTCTGCTCCTTCCTCTCAATGTTTCTGTGAACCTAAAACTGCTCTAAAAACATAATAAAGTCTTAAAATGTTTTAAAAATTAGTGTTCTATTCATTTTATTTGGGTTCAATAATCAAACTTCAGTAGATTATGCTTCAAGTTCAAGTTTTTTGAATTACCATCCTAATCCAGCTCTTTAAATCATAAATTGATCATAGATTAACCTGTGGTAATAATACATGCTCTATACTGCCTATTTATCATCTCTTTGTGTGTATCACTGTTCCAATATAGCTGATATTTATGTTAATAATAATGTAAACATTGACTAACATTATTTTCTAGCTACTTTTGCTAAGTACTTTATATGTATAAGCTCAATCATCATCACATAAAACTATGAGGTATAAACTATTAATATTTCCATTTGTCATATAATGAAAATTAGACTCAGAGAAATTTTATAATTTACTATCTGTCATCCAGCTATTAAATGGCAGAGTCCATGATTTTAATTATTGTGCTTACTTCTACGTAAAATGTTTCATGTATAATTTATCGCATCATTCTTTTTTTCTAATATTGTTCTGGTATGTCTCATTAAAAATTTAGATATAGTGCAGCTTTCATTAATGAAAAGTTGAAATATATTTCATTTCATTTCATTTCATATCAACTTTTCATTAATGAAAGCTGCACTATATCTCAATTTTATATATATATATATATTAAATAGACTTAACCCATACAGACATTTGAATAAGTAACTTAGATTGCACTAATAATATGTGTTGCCTAAAGACTGAACCCTACCAAGTGGCTTCCTTTATTAGAGAATTATTTGTAATTTACATTTTATATAAATAGGAATTTCAAAGTTTATTGAATGCACTTGAAATTTTTCTAACATATGCAAGCAAAGGTAAAAATCCAAATACTATTTTTCTTGAAAAAAATACAAAGATAGAATCTGTGATGTATAAAGCATATATAAGATATTATATATTAATTGCAACTTAAACTGTGCAGAACCATCACAAAAACATGACACCAAATACCATGCCTGAAGACATCTAATGAACTGAGCTAGCAAGATATCAACATGTAATTTTCTCAAAAAGTAAACTATCCATAATGAGAGATGGGGTATATTAATTTCTAGTATCTAGCATAATTTTCAACACACAGTAAGAACCAAATGAATGATAACTAGTTCGTTCTCAGATGTGTTACTGTCAATGGCAGGACTGCAGATCATTCTCCCGGATTCCTTCCTTTTCCCTTCTCTATTTCAGCTTACATAAAAATGACATGTGAGTTAGCTCAGCTCTCCAGAACTACACTTCATGACACATGACAAGTCTTCAATATACGGTCCTGTAGTGCAGTCTGGAATCAGCCAGGAGATAGACTTATTTAATCAGCATCTTGCCATGGCTGGGTAGTGTGACGTTGGCAGTGCTCTAGAGAAAGAAATTCAGAGAACTGCCTTGAATCTTCCATTTGTCAAGACCACTATTGATCACTTTCCTAGAGCTACCAGATTCATACTGTCTTCAAAGCCTGGCTGCTTGGCACCATTTTAGATTCCATGAGATACCATAGTGTTGGTCTCTCAGTTGTATCGGACTCTGCGACCCCATGCACTGCAGCCCGCCGGACTCCTCTGTCCATGGGATTCTCCAGGAAAGAATACTGGAGTGGGTAGCCATGCCCATCTCCATGGGATCTTCCTGACCCTGGGATAGAACCGAGGTCTCCTGCATTATAGGCAGTTTCTTCACCATCTGAGGTAGCAGGGAAGCCCGTGAGATACCATAATACCCTGCCAACAGTGCTTTCTTTTGTTTAAGCCTACCAGAGTTGGTTTGTTTTATCTCTAGCAACAACAACAAACTACCAATAAAAATCTTTACTCTTAAAACCTCAGTTGAAAAGGCCTGAACGTATACAGTCAGCTCGGAAAAACCTCTCACCATCATCAAGGGAGCGTCCCTTTCACTATAGTTACCTAAATACTTCGTATAATGATTTTTAATGTCATTGACAATTTAGTAGATGAAAATGACATCTCATTGTTATTTTCATTTTATGTCTTTGAATGCTAGGGAGATTGAATGCATTTTCACATATTCTTTGGCCATTTACATTTCTTCTTTGTAAAATGTCAGTTAAAGTTCTCTGCTCGTATTTCTATTGGGGTGTTCACCTTTTTCATATTGATTTGTAGAAGTTATTAAAAATATTAACTCTGTGTGTGCTAAGTATAATAGGATTCTTCCAACTTGATAATATGCCCTCTAATTATTCTGGTCTTTTTTTTTTCCAACCAATCAAACTCCCCTCATTGGTAAAGCAATAAATGCTTCCAGTTTTCTCTCTTTCTGACTTTTCCTTGATTTTTCACTTTGTATAGGGTGCCTTTCCTTACTCTAATTTTTTTTTAATTTGATTTGAATACTTCATTCTTTACTTCCTCTGCAATGCATATTGATGAAAGTAGAATTCTTATTCTTCCGATTTACTATATGATTTTTTTTTTCAAAGGGCTTTCAATAATATTTTAAACAACTTTTTTTTTTTTTTCTGATTCAAAATATCCCTCATGGTAGGCACATGATATTTGCTTTTATTCCTCCTGATCACACCATTTTACATAAAGTGCATTTTTGTGGACAAATGTTAGTCACGTGCCCAATGAGTGGGAATAGGTCTGGCCCAACCAGTGGATCCAATGAATTAGATGTTCTTTCTCTGAGATTCAGACTCTTGAGGAGGCAGACAACAAACTGAAAATGACTGGAGTTCATTTATCTCAGCTATGACTCTACGAGAGGCTTAACTTAGCGCCACTGTCCACAGGGGCAGAGTAGTCAGCTCACTGTCCCCAGTAAACTAGCTCTTCACCACACAGTTTCCCTGTGGGATCCCCAAATTCTTAAAATAAACTTTTTCTTTTCTGCATTTACCCAGAACCAGTTTATATTTGTGAAGCCAAACATCTAGAGATTAATATTTGCATATTAATAGAAAAAGTCCTCAAGAAAGTATAAAATATATTCTTAATAAGAAAGCAAAATATTGGTGTATTTATTGTTGTCTTAATGCAGGAAGGGTCAGAATGCCACTCAATGTATTATCATACTAAGCCTGTGGTTGCCCACATGGACTTCAGGTTGCAGGCTGCTGTGGCCAGGGTTGGCAACAGAACTTTCCAGAGAAATTCTTACATGGTATAAGAATCTGTAGCAAGAGAGCAGACCCTCTTCCCAAGCCTGGGTCTCTGCAGCCAGCCCAAGAGCTCCCTGGGAAGGCAATTCAGCAGCCATTCGTGAAAGGGTCTTAGAGCATATTACAGAGTCACTGAGGCTCGTGTTTCCCGGGACGCTATGGAATGACTTTAAAGAAAGTCTTGTCACATCAGAGCAGTTGAAGATAAATGGATATAAAAAGAAATCTCCCTAAGTATCTCCAGGTCATTTCTAGGAGCTGATCTGATGATAGTGAGTCCCCCAGCTCACTTCCGGATCACTCTGTTTAGACCCTCATTCTCTCTTTCTAACCATATTTAACTGTACAGTTCATGGCATTAAGCACACATTGTTGTGTAATTCTCATCATCATCCATCTCCCAAATTTTTCACTTTCCTAAACTGAAGCTCTGTCCCCATTACACACTAAGTCCCCATTCCCCCTCCCCAAACTCCTCCACCCCCTAGACCCTGGGATCTACCAACATAGTTTCTGATTCTATGAATTTGACTGTTCTAGGTATCTTATATGGGCTTTCCCAGCAGGTGGTAGTGGTAAAGAACATGCCTGCTAATGCAGGAGACATAAGAGACTCAGGTTCGATCTGTGTGTTGAGAAGACACCCTGGAGGAGGGCATGGCACCCCACTCCAGCATTCTTGCCTGAAAAATCTCACAGACAGAGGAACCTGGCGGGCTATAGTCCATGAGTCAGAGTCAGACACGACTGAAGTGACTTAGCATGCACACGTGTATGTATCGTGTCTGTTAGACCCACATTCTAACTGGGATCAGCAAATGTCTATAGATTAGGATTCTACTCTGGATTTCAAACTACCCACTAAATTATACTTACTATGGCTTGAAAACAGTAACTCTTGAAATTCTCAGTCTTCCCTATCTCAGTTGACATAATTTATTTCTATTTGTTTTGGACAAATGACATGAAAATTCCTTTGAAACTTCCTATTTTCTCAAGATGTGGACCTGCTTCCTAAATATGTCCACATTCTAACCATGCCTCACTGCCCTTACACTTGCTCAAACCATCACCATCTGTCTCGTGAATTAAAGCAATCACCCTTTCTGCTACTCACCTTGCCTTTCGGGAATGTTATCTTAATGTGGCTGCTTGGTTGATAGTATTAAAATCAGGCTAGATTAAGTTTTGTTTTGTTTTTCTTTCAAATTCTTCAATCATCTCCCTTCTCAATCAGGTTAAAAGACAATTTTTTTGTTGTTTTTACATAGAAGGCCCCGTGTGATCTGACTCCCCATGACCTGCTTTATTTTCTCCTTAATGTATCTCATCACCTACCACACTATCATTTACTTGTCTAATTATTTTGCAACCCCTACTCAAATGGAATGCGAGCTACATCCATGAGGACGGAGATTTTTTTTCATCATTACATCTACAACATCTAGAATTGTGTCTGACACAGGATAGACACTCAAAAAGACATGTGTTGAATGACAAACGAATGAATGTTTCCTTTCCCAGTCAAAAAAGGAAATTTTAGATTCTCTGTCATAGTCTTCTATTGAAAGCTTCTAGAGAAAAATCATAGCCAGGTAACTTCTTAATTAAACAGATTGAAAATATAAAATATTTACAATATGTTACTGGCATTCACCATGAGAGGTTTAGAAAATAAACCCCAAAGTAAAATCTTACACGAAGACTTAATGCACCTGTTTCATAAGTGTTTTAACAAGAAATCACATGATTTAGAAAAGTCTACAGAATAGAACATTAAAATAGCTAAAGAGATACAGTAGCTTCCATTTCTACAAAACTTTTTTCTATCCAGAAATTGTTTGAAAAAGGCCGTGTCAGTCTCTATAATACCATTACAGTGAGACAAAAGTGGACACAGATCGACTCAATTATCCAGGATGTTTACAAGAAGGAACAATCCTTTGAGGCTAAAGAAAGCAAAATAGGATGAAAATCACATCCTATTATTTTATAGAACAGGTAATAAAAATATAGAATTCATTAAGAATACAAAGCAGATGATCTAAGAAATAGAACAAACTAACTAAGAGGGATTTGAAAAAAACATATGAATAAAATATGAGTAAAATTAATCCTTAAAAAGAATAAAGTTTAGGATCTAGCCTGTAGCTTTAGAGGTTTGTGTCATGAAGTATAATTACCAATTAATACTTTTTAACCTTCCCTGTGTCCGTGTCAGAGATAAGAAACTAAGATGCACCTTTGATCTGACAAACTGTAATATTTTTATGTTCTTAAGTTTAAATATCTCAGCTCCATCTGGTTCAGCTGCACTTAATCTAGACCCTGCTTCAGTTTTTTAAATAATAAAAGTATTTTACTAGGGAAATAAAAATAGCAAATGCTGATCACTGGTTCTGGGCTGTGAAAGAACACATTGCTTGTAACTGTAGATATATATTCTGAGTCCTGATGAGTTAGAGTTTATGATTGCTTACAAAACTAAATTAATCTCCTCATATGGCACAGTAAGGCAAATCAATGTATGGAATGACATACCTTATAATCAAGCAATGCATATACATCAGATAATCAACATAAAATCAATATGCAAGTAAAAAATGAAATATAAAGTAATAACCAAAAACCTAAACATGAGTAGTGATACAAATTTTTTTTTCAAATATGGCTAATGACTAGAACCATTTAGGGAGATGTTTTTAAGATACATATTTCCAGGCTGGGCCCCTTGAGGTTAAGGTTATAATTCAGAGATCTGGGGTCAATTTGAGAACATTATAAACTCTTCATATAAACAGTTGGAAAATTAGTAGTTACGATGCTACTGTTTTAACATTTAGTGCTTCCTAACAGTCAAAGTTGTCATTGACCATTTAAAATAAAATGAGGATAACATAAAGGAAATTATGTATAATCTGGAATGCTTGTCAAATACTTAAAGATTATTATCATTATTATAATGATTTTACTTGGACAATGTAGTTATACAAGTTTGAAGAAGTCAGAAATATAAGAGATTTACTCATTTGGGGCATAACATATTACCTAAATATAAGGACTCTCTTTGGACTTGAACAACTCACTTGACTACTTGGGTTAATCCTTCCATTTGCCAAACAAGCAAGTGTCAAATTTCAAACACAAGCCGAGGTTAATGTATTAATTTCCACTTTTCTTGTCTGATCAATGAGAGTTTAATGAGCTTCCTCAGAATTGCAAATCTTCCATTCCAAAGTTATTTATGGAACTTCCATTTCCATGTAAAAGAAGTTTAGAGATCTAGATTTGGGACCCATCCTCAAAGAAGCTGCTGTGCCTGGTATTAAGTACCTCCAAGATCTCAATATTCAGCCTCAGATAGTCTATATTTCCTAATTTAAATTTCTGATTTTTAATTGGAAGGTGACAGTCACAGCAGTACCTGCCTGTGTAATTTGGCATTCTGCAGGTTGTTGCTATGTTTAGTCTCTAAGACTTGCTGACTCTTTTGTGACCCCCAGCTCACCAGGCTCCTCCATCCATGGGATTTCCCAGGCAAGAATACTGGAATCGTTGTCATTTTCTCCTCCAGCAGATCTTCCCCAACCCAGGGATCGAAACCTGCATCTCCTGAGTCTCCTGCATCGGCAGGTGGATTCTTTATCACTGATCCACCTGGGAATACCATTCTTTAGGTTACAGCTGACAACACAAAAGTGCATCATTCCTACGAGGTTAGGGTTAGCTTTTGGATGCCAAAGCTTAAATGATATCTTCTAAGTCATATTGCTTTTAATTTTTAATTAATGAAACATATTTACTATTATTTTTAATAATTTTATGTATTTTGGGGTATGCTGAGTCTTCCTTGCTGCGAGGGCTTTTCCCTAGTTGAGGTTACTGGGGCTACTAACTAGCTGTGGTCCAAGGGCTTCTCAGTGCTGCAGCTTCTTTTCTTGCAGAGCATGGGCTCTGGGTCCTCAGGCTTCCGTTGGTGCTGCACACAGGCTCAGTAGCTGTGGCTCTCAGGCTTAGTTACTCCTCGGCATGTGGAACCTTCCTGGGCCAGGATAGAACCCATGTCTCCTGCACTGGCAGGTGAATTCTTTACCACTAAGCCACCAGGGAAGCCCAACAAAAACATATTTAGACATTAAAATAAGAGCCTACCTTAAGAAATAAAACATCAAATATAAATGAAGGTCACTGAATAGATCAGTACATGTTCTTTGTGTATATTCTATCCCCTTACCTCCCTCTTCTCACCTTCCAGATAATAATGCCCACTTGTTTGCTTTTACTATTTGTACACTTAATCAGTAAATAAATAAATACACACAGATTTTTATTGCATGCCTCAAATGTTTTGTCAAAATCTCAGAATATATATGCTTTTGCAACTTGCTTTTTATGTTTGGCATATGTGAGTTTCATCCAAGTAAGTACATGTAGAGCAAGCTCATTTTTTTAACGTTAGTATATCTGCTTCATCAACTATGCCAAAGCTTTTGACTGTGTGGATCAAAACAAACTAGAAAATTCTTAGAGATCGGAAAACCAGACCACTTTATCTGCGTCCTGAGAAACCTGCATTCAGGTCAAGAAGCAACAGTTAAAACTGGACATGGAACAATGAACTGGTTCCAAATTGGGAAAAGAGTATGTCAAGGCTGTATATTGTCACCCTGCATATTTAACTTATATGCAGAGTACATCATGAGAAATGCTGGGCTGTATGAAGCACAAGCTGGAATCAAGATTTCTGGGAGAAATATCAATAAACTCAGGTATGCAGATGACACCACCCTTATGGCAGAAAGCAAACAGGAACTAAAAATCCTCTTGATGATGGTGAAAGAAGAGAGCGAAATAGCTGGCTTGTAATAGTGTTAGTCAGACTGTTGCCTGCCAGGCTCCTCTGTCCATGGGGTTCTCCAGGCAAGAATACTGCAATGGACTGCCATTCCCTTCCTCCAGAGGATCTTCCTGATCCAGGGATCAAACCCAGGTCTCCTGTGTTTCAGGAGAGCTACAGGAAAGATCTTAAAACTCAACATTCAAAAAACTAAGATCATGGCACCTGGTCCCATCACTTCATGGCAAATAGATGGGGAAAAAGTGGAAAGAGTGACAGACTTTATATTCTTGGGCTCCAAAATCATTGTGGACGGTGACTGCAGCCATGAAATTAAAAGACGATTGCTTCTTGAAAGAAAAGCTATGACAAACCTGCTGCTGCTGCTGCTGCTGCTAAGTCGCTGCAGTCGTGTCCGACTCTGTGCGACCCCAGAGACGGCAGCCCACCAGGCTCCCCGTCCCTGGGATTCTCCAGGCAAGAACACTGGAGTGGGCTGCCATTTCCTTCTCCAATGCAGGAAAGTGAAAAGTGAAAGTGAAGTCGCTCAGTTGTGTCCGACTCTTAGCAACCCCGTGGACTGCAGCCTACCAGGCCCTTCCGTCCATGGGATTTTCCAGGCAAGAGTACTGGAGTGGGGTGCCATTGCCTTCTCCGATGACAAACCTAGGGAGCATATCAAAAAGCAGAGACATTACTTTGCTGACAAAGGTCCATATAGTCAAAGCTATGGTTTTTTGGTTGTCATGTATGGATGTGAGAGTTGGCCCATAAAGGCTGAGCGCTGAAGAATTGATGCTTTCAAATTGTGGTGTTGGAGAAGACTCTGGATAGTCCTATGGACTGCAAGAAGACCAAACTAGGCAATCTTAAAAAGGAAATCAGTCCTGAATATTCATTGGAAGGAATGATGCTGAAGCTCAAGGTCCGTACTTTGGCCACCTGATGCAAAGAGCTGACTCATTGGAAAAGACTCTGATGCTGGGTAAGATAGAAGGCAGTGGGAAAAGGGGACGACAGAGGATGAGATGGTTGGATGGCATCGCTGACTCAACGGACATGAGTTTGAGCAAGCCCTGGGAGATGGTGATGGACAGGGAGGCCTGGTGTGCTGCAGTCCATGGGGTCACAAAGAGTCAGACTCGACTGAGAGACTGAACAACAATGAATATGTGATGCATATAGAATGTTCTAATTTGATTATTGGACATTCGTGTTTCTTCCAATCTGGGGAGCTTCCCAGGTGGTGCTAGTGGTAAAGAACTTGCTTACCAGTGCAGGATACACAAGAGATGTGAGTTCAATCTCTGGGTGGGGAAGAACCCCTTTAAGAGGAAATGACAACACACTCCAGTATTCTTGCCTGGGAAATCCCAAGAACAGAGGAGTCTGGCAGGCTACAGTCCATGGGGCCACACAGAATCAGACACGACTGAATGACTAACAAAATCCAATTTTTTACTACTAGAACACAGTTGAGGTAAGCATTCTTCTACATATCTGCTTTGGTAAATATTCATGAGTTTTTATTCAGGAATTCTTGTCTTTTTCTTACTATTTCATAGGAATTATTTAGATAATATCTATTACAATCTGTAGTTTAATAACAGAAATTGCCTTGCCAATTTCTGCTTGCAGTTTAGAGTTTGTCAAAAACACAAATATTTATATTTTTCTGTCATCAAATATTTCAATGTTCCCTTTGATATTTTGTGATTTCAGAATATAATTAAAAAAAAAACTTCTACTAGCCCAAGATCATAAAATGATTTTCCTTTAGATTAATGGTTTTTAGATAGTTCTTTTTCATATTTATTGGTTTAAGCCATCTGAAATTTATTTTGAATATAATATAAAATTAATTAAATTTTTTTTGCATCAGAATAAATACTTTCTTGTTCTAGAAAGAATTCTGTGGCCAACAATATGGGTTGAATTAATTCCCTTGGTTTTGGGTCACATGCTTTACACCAGGAACTAAGAAGAAATTGACCCCTACCCAGAGCATCTGAACTGAGAATGGAGAGAATTTGGCTCCTCCATCTCCATGCTGGTTGATTAAACTATTAAAAGAGAGCAGCAAAGGGTTTGTTTTGTTTTTGATGCTTTCTTCTACATTGCTCAAACCAACTCACATCAGGGAAACAAGAATTCATACAATAGAAGAATCGTCCTCTGGAATAAAGAGTGTGCAAATTGCTGGACGTTTCAAGAACTTTCTATTGTAAATCTAAGTTTAGAAGTGGCCAAGTGGGAAGCAAACAATAGGAGATAATCCCCTGTATGAAATCTCAGTTCGAGAAAACAATGTACCAAATTTCTAAGCAGTTGGCTGCCTACTGCCCGCTTATTCCCAGCAAAGCCTCAAAATTGACCACTTCATCCCCTCACAGAACACTTGTCAGTCTCTTTGTTCAGAGAAGGCTTATTATGTAAGCAAATTCACATGCATAGAAAAAGAGGAATATCAGGATTGCTGCACAGAATAATTAATATAATTTTGTCATCATTAAACGTCAATAGAAAACTTCTGATCACCAGACACATGAAGAAAATAGAACCAGAAAGTAAGTAATCAAATTGAAAGCTGTAACAAAAACCAACTAATCAAAACAGAAAAAGGGAAAAAAAAAAAAAAAATTCTTGTGTTCTAAAAATAAATAAATAACTTTATGGAATTAAAAACACAAAAACTGATCTCATTGCAAATTCTCAAGAAAATGAAGATGCAAAAAAGGGAAACATTGGGAAGTAAGAAAAACCTGTTGCAAATTAAAAGAAAGAAGCAGGAGAAAAATAAGAGGCCAAGAATCAACTAAAAGTGAACGTGAAAGTCACTCACTCTTGTCTGACTCTTTGTGAGCCCCTGGACTATACATTCTATGGAATTCTCCAGACCATAAAACTGGAGTGGGGATCCCTTCTCCAGGGGATCCTCCTAATTCAGGAATCGAACCCAGGTCTCCAGCATTGCAGGCAGATTCTTTACCAGCTGAGCCACCAAGGAAGCCCAAGAATACTGGAGTGGGAAGCCTATCCCTTCTTCAGGGGATCTTCCTGACCAGGAATAGAATTGGGGTCTCCGGCATTGCAGGTGGACTGTTTACCAGCTGAGCTATCAGAGAAGCAAAGCCAGGTCAACCAAATAGACCTAATACTCAATTATTGAATATTCCAGTGAGAGACAACAGAGAAAAGAGAAGGTAGAAAATTATAACTTTAAAAAAGTTACTTTTAAAAAAGTAGTAAAATACTTCCCAGCAGTAAAGACACAGATCTTCAAATTGAAAGAAACTTAAAAAAAAAAAAATGTTAACAAAACAAAACCCCCCCAAAATAGTTCTGTACTCAATCTTGTACAGTTTCAGAAAACAAAAGAAAAGTGATTCAAATATTTCTACTTTGATAAAACTAAAGCACATGCATGTGAACAAAATTGACACCAAATTTGAAATTTGATGAAGTTTTGAGAACTTCATTTTAAACTCGGGCATTTGGAGTGCGGGGTGAGCATAAAGGACAACAACTGTTAGTCTCCCCCAAGGTCCTTCTGGGGAACCCCTCCCTGCTTTCCCCTGAGCTCCAAGTGGGGCTCCCTACAAACTATCAACCAAATATAAGGTCACAATAAAGAGATTTCAATATATAAGAATATATTTCTCATATTTTTTTAAGGAAGGAGAAAGATCTAAGAAAGAATGTGGTTTAAAAAAAAAAGAATCTACAAAAGCTTCCCACACAGCTGGTCTAGAAAGATACTTATCCAAATCAGAACAGGAACTCAGGGAGTTATGAGAAAAATATTCTCAATAGAAGGTACAATGCATTTCATTCAATAATTACCCAGTATAAAAATATGTAATTTCTTAACAAAAAATAAAATAAAATGGGAATTTAATTTTACCCAATGTTAACCAAATTTAAAGTTATGGCATAGAACTTCCCTGGTTGTCCACTGGTTAAAATTCTCTGCTTCCAATGAAGGGGGTGCAGGTTTGATTCCTGGCCTAGGAACTAAGATTCCTCCATGCCATACAGTATGACCAAGAAGTGAAAGAAAATAAATAAATAAAATTAAAAATATATATGGCACAATTTTGTTAATTAATGATATGTGAGAAAAGAGAATCCACTTGAACTTCATGTTTGAAATAGTCTCCTTGGAGTTCACAGGAACTAAAGAAGAAAATCTAATCAAGACATACTAATTTGTTTCACAGGGAGCAGTGTTTCCTAGCCACCAGGAAATAATAAATAAAAGTTTTCAACTTTATCGTATAAAAAGAAGAGTATCTAAAATGTATTGACAGTGTACAGGTAAAGTTATGGCTGATAGATATTGATCACAGATGAAAAGTGGTCAAAGGATCAGAGTTCTAATATCCTCACCTACACTGTGTGAGGAAACAGACTCTTGGAGGACACAAACAAAACCTTGTGTGCACCAGGACCCAGGAGAAAGGAGCGTTAGCCCCACAAGAGACTGACCCAGACTTGCCTGTGAGTGTCCAGGAGTCTCTGGCAGAGGCATGGGTCGACTGTGGCCCTGCTGCAGGGGTGGGGGCACTGGGTGCAGCAGTGCCTGCATGGGACCTTTTGAAGGAGGTCTCCATTATTTTCACTACCTCCACCATAGTTTGGCCTCAAGTCAAACAACAGGGAACCCATCAGAACAAGACTCAGTTCCCCCTCAGTCAGTCTCTCCCATCAGGAAACTTCCATAAGCCTCTTATCCTTCTCCATCAGAGGGCAGGCAGAATGACAACCACAATCACAGAAAACTAACCAAGCTGATCACATGGACCACAGCCTTGTCTAACTCAATGGAATTATGAGCCACCCGTGTAGGGCCACCCAAGACGGACAAGTCATGGTGGAGGGTTCTGGCAAAACGTGGTCCACTGGAGAAGGGAATGGCAAACCACTTCAGTATTATTGCCTTGAGAACCACATAACAGCATGAAAAGGCAAAAAGATAGGACACTGAAATATGAACTCCCCATGTTGGTAGGTCCCCAATATGCTACTAGAGATCAGTGGAGAAATAACTCCAGAAAGAATGAAGAGACAGAACCAAAGCAAAAGCAACACCCAGTTGTGGATGTGACTGGTGATGGAAGTAAAGTCCAATGAGAGCAATATTGTACAGGAAGGTGGAATGTTAGGTCCATGAATCAAGGCAAATTGGAAATGGTCAAAAAGGAAATGGCAAGAGTGAACATCAACATTTTAGGAATCAGCAAACTAAAATAAACTGGAATGGGTTGGGTGAATTTAACTCAGATGACCATTATATCTACTACTGTGACAAGAATCCCTTAGAAGAAATGGAGTAGCCATCATAGTCAACAAAAAATCCAAAATGCAATAATTGGATATACTCTCAAAAATGACAGAATGATCTCTGTTCCTTTCCAAGGCAAACCTTTCAATATCCCAGTAATTCAAGTCTATACCCTGATCAGAATGCTGAAGAAGCTGAAGTTGAATGGTTCTATGAAGACCTACAAGATCTTTTGGAACTAACACCCAAAAAAGATGTCCTTTTGATTGTAGGGGACTGGAATGAAAAAGTAGGAAGTCAAGAGATACCTGGAGCAACAGGCAAATTTGGCCTTGGAGTACAAAACAAAGCAGGTAATAGGCTAACAGAGTTTTGCCAAGAGAATGCACTGGTCACGGCAAACACCTTTTTCCAACAACACAAGAAAAGACTCTACACATGGACATTACCATATGGTCAATACCAAATTCAGATTGATTATATTCTCTGCAGCCAAGGATGGAGAAGCTCTAAACACTCAGCAAACACAAGACTGGGAGCAGACTGTGACTCAGATCATGAACCCTTTATCCTCAAATTCAGACTTAAATTGAAGAAAGTAGTGAAAACCATTAGACCTTTCAGGTATGACCTAAATCAAATGCCTTAAGACTATACAGTGGAAGTGACAAATAGATCCAAGGGCTTATATCTGATAGATAGAGTGCCTGAAGAATTATGAATGGAGGTTCGTGACATAGTACAAGAGGTAGTGATCAAGACTATCTCCAAGAAGAAGAAATGCAAAAAGGCAAAAAGGTTGCCTGAGGAGGCCTCACAAATAGCTTAGAAAAGAAAAGATGCAAAAGGCAAAGGAGAAAAGGAAAATATGCCCATTTGAATGCAGAGTTCCAAAGAATGGCAAGAAGAGAAGCCTTCCTCAGTGATCAATGCGAAAAAAATAGAGGAAAACAATAGAGGGGGAAAGACTAGAGATCTCTTCAGGAAAATTAGTGATATCAAGGGAACATTTTATGCAAAGATGGGCACAAAAAGGACAGAAATGGTATGGACCTAACAGAAGCAGAAGATATCAAAAAGAGGTTGCAAGAATACACAGAAGAACTATACAAAAAAGATCTTCATGATCCAGATAGCCAGGATGATGTGATCATTCACCTAGAGCCAGACATCCTGGAATGTGAAGTCAAGTGGGCCTTAGGAAGCATCACTACGAACAAAGCTAGTCGATGCAATGGAATTCCAGTCGATCTTTTTCAAATCCTTAAAGATGATGCAGTGGAAGTGCTGCACTCAATATGCCAGCAAATTTGGAAAACTCAGCAGTGGCCACAGGACTGGAAAAGGTCAGTTTTCATTCCAATCCCAAAGAAAGGCAATGCCAAAGAACACTAAAACTACTGCACATTTGCACTCATCTCACACACTAGTAAAGTAATGCTCAAAATTCTTCAAGGCAGGCTTCAAGAGTACATGAACCATGAACTTCCAGATGTTCAAGCTGGTTTTAGAAAAGGCAGAGGAACCAGAGATCAAGTTGCCAACATCTGTTGGATCAACAAAAAAGCAAGAGAACTCCAGAAAGACATTTACTTCTGTTTTATTGACTATACCAAACCTTTGACTGTGTGGATCACCACAAACTGGAAAATTCTGAAAGAGACGGGAATACCAGACCATCTGACCTGCCTCCTGAGAAATCTGTATGCAGGTCAGGAAGCAACAGTTAGAACTGGACATGGAACAACAGACTGGTTTCAAATCAGGAAAGGAATACGTCAAGGCTTTATATTGTCACCCTGCTTATTTAACGTCTATGCAGAGTACACAATGCAAAATGCCAGGATGGATTAAGCACAAGCTAGAATCAAGATTGCATTGAGAAATATCAATAACCTCAGATATGCAGATGACACCACCCTTATGACAGAAAGCAAAGAAGAACTAAAGAACCTCTTGATGAAAGTGAAAGCGGAGAGTGAAAAGGTTGGCTTAAAACTCAACATTTAGAAAACTAAGATCACGGCATCCGGTCCCACCACTTTATGGCAAATAGATGGGGAAACAATGGAATCAGTGACAGACTTTATTTTGTGGGGCTCCAAAATCACTGTAGATGGTGACTGCAGCTGTGAAATTAAAAGATACTTGCTCCTTAGAATAAAAGTTATGACCCACCTAGACATCATATTAAAAAGCAGAGATATTACTTTGCCAATAGAGGTCTGTCTATTCAAAGCTATGGTTTCTCCAGTAGTCATATATAGGTGTGAGAGTTGGACTATTAAGAAAGCTGAGCACCGAAGAATTGATGCTTTGAATCATGGTGTTAGAGAAGACCTTTGAGGGTCCCTTGGACTACAAGGAGATCCAACTAGTCCATCCTAAAGGAAATCGGTCCTGAATATTCACTGGAAAGACTGATGCTGAAACTGAAACTTAATACTTTGGCCACCTGATACAAAGAACTGATTCATTGGAAAAGATCCTGATGCTGAGAAAGATTGAAGGCCAGAGGAGAAGGGGACGACAGAGGATGAGATGGTTGGATGGCATCACCAACTCGATGAATATGAGTTTAAGTAAGCTCCCAGAGTTGGTGATGGATAGGGAAGTCTGGCATACTCCAGTCCATGGGGTCGCAAACAGTCAGATACAGCTGCGTGACTGAATGACCTGAACATGACAAGAAGTCAAAGGTGAATGACCTACACTCTCTGCAACAAGAAATTCAAGTTTAAGTATATCATTTAAAGTGGAATTAGTAAACCAGAAGAATACTGTTAATAATTTAAAAATTTATATTTGTAAAGGAGATGGAAAAATGCATGGGGTTACTATTGATTGGTAAGATAAATCTTTATATTCTTTAAAAGAGATTAAATATATGATTACATGTTGACTATTCATAGCTGCAGAAGCAGTTACCAGAGCTACAAAACTTTTTAAAAATTATTGTTTCCATTATGGAGGGTGGCTTAATAGACTGTTGTTTTGTTTCTTAAGTTCTTTTTAGTGATCTGTATTTTTACAATAAACCTGGATGGTTTTTTTTTTTAACATTAATTTTTTTTTAAGCCAAAACACAAAATATCTGATGGAGAACACAGATAAATGGGCTCCTTAGCCTAAGTTGATACATAGTTGCTAACACATGTAAGGCAGCTCTGCCTCATTGATTTAAAAAGAATACTGTTGTTGGGGCTGTGAAGTGGATTAATGGGCTTTTCTATGTTGGCAGCTGGTTGCAGTGAGAAAAAAGAAACATCACAGAGGTGGGTAATGAGTGTAATGCATTGGTTAAAAGAAATGCAAACAGCTATCTTATCCTTTTTATAAATTTGTGGATAGTGGAGTTAATAAAGTATTAATAAAATATTTTAGCCCCTAGCAGCATAAAAATGAAGGCAATATAACATTCAAAAAAAAACTTTTGTTTCTTAAGGAATTAGCATCCTTTTAAAATCCAAGTGGAATGTTGCTATTGAAATAATCATGCTATTAAGGCAATTTTTCTTCTAAGACAAACATCTTTCTATAGGCTAAACTGATCTTAAGAAAATTTTAAAAGCATCATTTTTCTTGTCGTTGTTCAGTCACTCAGTCGTGTCCATCTATTTGTGACCCCCGGAATGCAGCACACCAGGCCTCCCTGTCCTTCCCTAACTCCCAGAGTTTGCTCAAACTCATGTCCATTGAGTCAGTGATGCCATCCAACCATCTCATTCTCTGTAACCCCTTCTCCTCTTGCCGTATCTTTAGAGTCTTTTCCAATGAGTCAGCTCTTCCCATCAGGTGACCAAAGTTTTGGAGTTTCAGCTTCAGCATCAGTCCTTCCAATGAATATTCAGGGTTGATTTCTTTTAGGATTGACTGGTTTGATCTCCATGCTGTCCAACGGACTCTAAAGAGTCTTCTCCAGCACAACTCAAAAGCATAAATTCTTTGGTGCTCAGCCTTCTTTATGGTCTAACTCTCACCTCTATACAAGACTACTGGAAAAGCCATAGCTTTGACTATACGAACATTTGCGGGCAAAGTGGCATTTCTGCATTTTAATACACTGCCTAGGTTTGTCATTGCTTTTCTTCCTAGGTGCAAGTGTCTTTTAATTTCATGGCTGCAGTCACCATCTGCACTGATTTTGGAGCCCCAAAAATAAAGACTGTCACTCTTTCCACTTATTTCCCATCTATTTGCCATGAAGTGATGGGACCAGATGCCATGATCTTAGTTTTTTGAATACTGAGTTTTAAGCCAGCTTTTTCACTCTCTTCTTTCACCTTCATCAAAAGGTTCATTAGTTCCTCTTTATTTTCTGCCATTAGAGTGGTATCATCTGCAGTGGCCACAGGACTGCAAAAGGTCAGTTTTCATTCCAATCCCAAAGAAAGGCAATGCCAAAGAATGCTCAAACTACTGCACAATTGCACTCATCTCACATGCTAGTAAAGTAATGCCCCAAATTCTCCAAGTCAGGCTTCAACAATATGTGACCCATGAACTTCCACATGTTCAAGCTGGTTTTAGAAAAGGCAGAGAAATCAGAGATGAAATTGCCAACATCTGCTGGATCAGTGGAAAAGCAAGACTTCCAGAAAAACATCTATTTCTGCTTTATTGACTATGCCAAAGCCTGTGACTGTGTGGATCACAATAAACTGTGGAAAATTCTGAAAGATATGGAAATACCAGACCACCTGATCTGCCTATTGAGAAATCTGTATGCAGGTCAGGAAGCAATAGTTAGAACTGGACATGGAACAACAGACTGGTTCCAAATAGGAAAGGGAGTATGTCAAGGCTGTATGTTGTCACCATGCTTATTTAACTTATATGCAGAGTACATTATGAGAAACACTAGGCTGGATGAAGCACAAGCTGGAATCAAGATTGCTGGGAGAAATATCAATAATCTCAGATATGCAGATGGCATCACCCTTATGGCAGAAAGTGAAGAAGAACTAAAGAGCCTCTTGATGAAAGTGAAAGAGAAGAGTGAAAAAGTTGGCTTAATGCTCAACATTTGGAGAACAAAGATCATGGCATCTGGTCCGATCACTTCGTGGCAAATAGATGGAGTCTAGTATTCTTGCCTGGAAAATCCCATGGATCTAGGAGCCTGGTGAGTTACAGTCCTTATGGCTGCAAAGTGTCAGACACAACTGAGCAACTAAACAACAGATAACACAGTCAAAGACTTCAGTGTAGTCAATGAAGCAGAAGTAGATGCTTTTTCTGGAATTCCCTTGCTTTTACTATGATACAATGGATGTTGGCAATTTGATCTCTGGTTCCCTGCTTTTTCTAAATCCACCATGTATATCTGGACATTCTCAGTTCATGTACTGTTGAAGCCTAGCCTTTAGGATTTTGAGCATTACCTTGTTAGCATGTGAAATGAGTGCAACTGTGTGGTAGTTTGAGCATCCTTTGGCATTTCCTTTCTTTGGGATTGGAGTGAAAATCCAATCCTGTGGCCACTGCTGAGTTTTCTAAATTGCTGGTTTATTTAGTGTAGCACTTTAACAGCATTATCTTTTTAGGATTTTAAATAGCTCAGCTGGATTCCAGCACCTCTGCTACTGTTGTTCTTGGTAAAGCTTCCTAAGGCCCACTTGACTTCTCACTTCAGGATGTCTGGCTCTAGGTGAGTGATCACACCTTGTGGCTATCTGAGCCATTAAGATGTTTTGTAAAGTTCTTCTGTGTATTATTTTTACTGCTTTTTAAAAATTTTTAAAGTATCTTAGTGTTACCTTAATGCCACTACTTAAACACAAATATCTAATATCCTAATTTTCTTTGATATCCTAAAAAAATAATAATAACAACACTGGATTTTAATGAGATTTTCGCAAAAGTCATTCTTACAGGACTTAGTAAAACTAATTTATTTTATGTAATTGTATGCATCTTTCTTATATTATCTTTATATACTATTCCCTATCTTTTCCTTGAATAATCTATTATACTTTAATATGATCTAAGTTATTCCATCTTCTTCTTACAAGTTACTTTATCAAAGTAGAGAAAGACAAAGTATGATATCACTTCCAACTAGTGAATACAACAGAAAAGAAGCAGACTCACAGAGAACAAACTAGTGGTTCCCAGTGGAGAGGGACGGAGGGGCAATCCAGGGCTAGGGGATCGGATGGTATAAACTACTCCATGTCAGATGGGCTACAGCGATGTATTGTACCACGTAGGGACTGTAGACAACATTTTGTAACTGTAAATGGAAAGTAACTGTTCAAATATTATAAAGTTTAATTAATAATAAAGAATATAAAAAATAAACCAATTCATTTTTTAGAAAGCAACATTTGAGATTTCCTGAATTACTCATCAAAATTTTTAAACTTTTACTCCATAAACAAGATGGTAGAAGTTGTGAGTTTCTTCTTTATATATCCAATGATACCATCAAATATTTTGAATTCCTTTCCAGACATAGACACAGGATATGGATTTTTTTTTTTTTTTTAAACAGAGTTTCTGATACTCCTGTGAAGCTCAGGGTATTTAGTTAAAGTTTCTATTTTTTCCAATATATTTTTCAAGTCATATAGAACATTTATATTAATCTAATAGTCAGGCATACTGATTTCAAGAATCAATCTAATTGTCCAAGATAATTTAATGCATACAAACTAATTGCTTTTTTAATGTTTCATTTTTAAACTCTCAAAATTAAGAAATCAAATCAATTTGATTAGAACTAAAACCATTTAATGCAATGGAAAATGAGCAAATAATACACATTTCAAACTTAATTCCATATTTACATTAAAAAAAAATGTTGGACACAGTGGAGTCTTCACTTTACTAGTCGTACCCCATGAAAGCCATGAGGTACTCATGATTAAAAACTGAAAACAAAACCATGTACCACAAAGTTCTTAAGATATTGTTGTGTTGCAACTAGTTTCATGAACTCTGTTTAAAGAATTGTATGATAGGAGCATTAGATAAAGCCTTGCATAAGCAAATACAATCCCCATGACTTGCAATTTCCTCAAGAATAGGATTAAATGGTATAATTGATAGACACTGTATTTTGGAAACAACAACAACAAAAAAGCATTTGTGATAGAAATAGCTTATTTATTCACCACCTCTCCTCTCCCTCCGATGCACACTGTGGTGTTACATTTCTTTCCAGACAGATGCAGTCATGGGGCTAAAATCTGCCCAGAGGAATGGGGGATCGAGTAAGGTCCTCCACTTGGACATCTGCTTCCTGTAACTCCTCTGCTGTCCTTCCTAGTCATCGTCTGGCCAGATTGAGAGACAAGGTGGGAGGTACTCGGGTCCACGAGGAACTGAGTAGACCAGAGCCCCTGTCTCTTTTCTGGCATTGGATTGTGACATGTGGGAGAAATAGAATCAATTCCTTACAAATATTAAGCCATTTGAGTTGATACACAGTCCAATAGGGTAGGTGTACTATGTTTATTCCCAAGTTACAGGTGAGGAGCTGAGGCCCAGGGAGGTCAAGTAACCTACCCAAGGTCTGCAGCTAACACAAGTTAGAGTAGGGAGGTAGCCATTCAGCCCAGAAACATCTCCTGAATCTCAAACATCCATGATTAGTTACGGGAAGTGAAAGTCGCTCAGTTGTGTCCAACTCTTTGGGACCCCATGGACTATGGAATTCTCCAGGCCAGAATATTGGAGTGGGTAGCCTTTTCCTTCACCAGGGGATCTTCCCAACCCAGGGATTGAAGCCAGGTCTCTGGCCTTGCAGGTGGATTCTTTACCAGCTGAGCCACAAGGGAAACCCAAGAATACTGGAGTGGGTAGCTTATCCCTTCTCCAGAAGATCTTCCCAACCCAGGAATTGAACCAGGGTCTCCTGCATTGCAGGTGGATTCTTTACCAACTGAGCTATCAGGAAAGCCCATGATCAGTTATGGTATGGCATACATTTGGGAAATCATCTAAATAGATATGATTGTTGAAGACTTGAAGAGGGTTCTATGGCTAATCTTCAATGTGTACAGAAAGCTGGGGAAAGAACCAGGGATAGAACTCTAGAAATACCCACTTTTGCAAACAAAGGAAGGAAGTAGAGTCAGGGATAGAATTGGAAACATAGGCAAGGCAAACAGGAGCTTGCCTTGTCATAGAATCTGGGATAAAAGAGAGGCAAAAGGGGAAAGTGGTCCATGGATTAAATCTTGCAAGGTTAAGTGACCTGAGTCCCAAAAAACACAGTACTTGACGCTGTTGTGACGTAACTGAGAGCACTCCTGAGATCAACGAGTAGGCAACAATAAAGTAGAGACAGTGAATATAACTCTGTAAGGGAAGATGAGGTGTTACAGACAATGCCTTAGAAGATCTGCTTCTTCTGAGAGATTTGAGAAAGACTTTTATTTTCTCCCCACCCTATTCATTAGCCTTTGTTCAGCTACTAAAACAGAAGAGTGTGGCCAAATAATTTCCGTTCATATTTATGACTTTATCAGAATAATAATGCATAGGGAAAAAGGGTTTGGGGGATGGTGTGTGTGTTTAAAGCAAATGTTTATTGACAGCTTTAACAGCTATCATGAGACTCAACTGACTCTGAGACACACAAAACTGTCCAAAGAGAGCTAAGTAAAAATCAAAGCTAGTGGAATTTTCTTCTTTATTTTCTAATTTCACATTTTAAGTGGGCATCGTCATGACTCTTGAGAGGCTCTGAAGGCTAAAATTACCACCAAATGCTTCTTTTCCCATGTCAACCCTTAATCTGGGCCTTTTTATCCCAGTAAGACCTCGGGTTCATACATAGCCATCAAGTGCTTGGGATGACCAAATGCGAACTTCTGCTATTTGCCATCATTTGATGTAATTTCAGTGTCAACTTGTTCACTTTTAAAATGTCAGTAACGTTTATTCAGACTGAATCAAACCAAAAAAACTTTGGGTTGTCAGGGCATTCCAAAAGATCACAGAATGAGCTAAATATGTACTGGTATGTGTTCCAAAGAACAGCGGAGAAAAGAATATCACTGAGATGTTAGGAGCTATAAAAATGTGTAATAGTCTGTGCAACTAGACTCTCTACCCCAAACTCAAAGGCATTTTAACATGTATCAGTGGCAGCAATAAAAACTAATGGATGTAACAGAGCCCAATCAGAGAAGGAATTTCAAGAGCTGCTTGATTCAACCTCCAGCTCCCATGCATCTTCTTAAGGTGATAGAGTGGAGATTGTCTTATCCAAACATCCTGAACCACCCGGCAAAGAGCAGAAAGATAGTCAATTCTCAGAGGCAGCAACAATAGAGGTCTAAGCAGATACTGTCAGATTCAGAGGCTCCACCGTGGTGTCAGCCACCTGGTGCCCAGGGGCTATGGTTGAGGCGTTTCCTTCAGAGGCACCTCATCTATAGTAAAGGCTTCCCTGGTGGCTCAGTCAGTAAAGAGTCTGTCCGTGTTGCAGATCTATAATATGAATTTAGTTCCTGGCTGCCCAGGGAGAGCTTAACTCCTTGTTCTCTTGAATGATGTGGATACTTCTTCTTCTTTTTTTTTTTAAGTAAATTTTTATTGGAATTAAAGTTCTTTTTATTTTTTTTATTTATTTTATTGAAATGAATCCACCACAGGTATACATGTGTTCCCCATCCTGAACCCTCCTCCCTCCTCCCTCCTCCCTCCCCATACCCTCCCTCTGGGTCGTCCCAGTGCACCAGCCCCAAGCATCCAGCATTGTGCATCGAACCTGGACTGGCGACTTGTTTCATACATGATATTATACATGTTTCAATGGTCATTCTCCCAAATCTTCCCACCCTCTCCCTCTCCCACAGAGTCCGTAAGACTGTTCTATACATCAGCGTCTCCTTTGCTGTCTCGTATACAGGGTTATTGTTACCATCTTTCTAAATCCCATATATATGCGTTAGTATACTGTATTGGTGTTTTTCTTTCTGGCTTACTTCACTCTGTATAATAGGCTCCAGTTTCATCCACCTCATTAGAACTGATTCAAATGTATTCTTTTTAATGGCTGAGTAATACTCCATTGTGTATATGTACCACAGCTTTCTTATCCATTCATCTGCTGATGGACATCTAGGTTGCTTCCATGTCCTGGCTATTATAAACAGTGCTGTGATGAACATTGGGGTACACATGTCTCTTTCTCTTCTGGTTTCCTCAGTGTGTATGCCCAGCAGTGGGATTGTTGGATCATAAGGCAGTTCTATTTCCAATTTTTTAAGGAATCTCCACACTGTTCTCCATATTTGGCTTCACTGGGTTTTTGCTGCTACTCATTGGGTTTCTCTAGTTGCGTCCAGCAGGGGCTATCCTCTAGTTACAATGCAGGAGCTTCTCTTTGCGGCAGCTTCCCTGCTTGCAGAGCACAGGCTCCAGGGAGTATGGGCTCAGTAACTGGTTCACAGGCTCAGTTGCCTCACAATATGTGGAATCTTCCTGGACCGAGGATTGAACCTGTGTACCCCACATTGTCAAGTAAATTCTTCATCGCTGAACCACCAGGGAAGACCTGGATACTTCTTAATATCCTTTATAAAGTTCCCTTCACTTTAAGTGAGATAGACTAGGTTTTATTTTATGCAACTAAGGATGTTTACCTCCAAGTGGAAATTTCAAATAGCTTATTTTTGAAAGCTGTATCAGGATAATGATAACAAAGATGATATTCTGGTCTTGTCCACCATGCCAATTTTGCCTGTGACTATTTTTCCTTCCAAACCACTTCTTGAAATGCACCTGGCTTCTTAGCTCTGCTGGCTTCATTCATTTGTGTATCCATTCAACTGTGATGTAGTGTACATCTATAATGCTTATTGAGTGTCTACAATCCAAGGAATACTGATGGCTGAAACGCTGTCATTGAGTTCAGGAAACTTCCAGGGCTAAAAGTAAAGTAGGAAACAACTATGTCTAACACAATGATATCATACAATTAGTGTTATGATGCAAATGAGCACAGGTCACTGGGGAACACAGTGGAGGGTAATACATTTAATACAGGGGTGAGGTAAGATGAGATAAGGAAAACAAGTTAAGCAAGTAAGGAATTGACAGGGTAGATGAATGTGGAGGCGGATGATTGACAGAACGAAAAGCGTGTGCAAAAGTCTTAATTCCCTGGAAAAAGCATAGTGTGCCCGAGGAGGTACAAGGAGTGCAGTAGAACCAGAGTTATAGTAAAGTGGGATGTGAAGTGAAGCTAACAGAAAATGAGGGACAATGCTCCATATTGAGGAATTTATCAGTAATGGGCAATCTCTGGGGAACAAAGGCTTTAAGGCTGGGGCATAGACCTTAAGTGAAACAGGAAGAACAGAATGATAATGTTATGAAGAGTTTTAAAGGGACGCTTTTTATTTTTGTTGGGTTAATATAAGTTTATCACTTTTTCTACAATGTGCAAAACAATTAGGGGAGAATCCCGGGGACAGAGGAGCCTAGTGGGCTGCCATCTATGGGGTTGCACAGAGTCGGACACGACTGAAGCGACTTAGCAGCGGCAGCAGCAGCAGTGCTCTCTGTAGGGCACTAATGCAAACCTCTTTTTTATCTTAATCATCCAGGGTCATATGTGCACATAAGGTGCTAAGCAGAAGAAAGTAGTGGAGTTCCCTTCATTTCAGGTAATATTGACCAGGTTTCTCTGCTGAAATAATATCTCAATAGTTTGCCATCCAAGGTAGGGCTCAGTGGCTTAGAAGTGAACACAGAGTCATATTATATGAGTCTTTATAACTACTCATGAACAAAAGCTGTGCTATTTTGACTTAAAATGCATAGCAAAATTTCTTAACCTATTCCTAGCCCTTCTTTTGAAGACTCACCTTCCTAACGAAGAAGTAATCTCTTCTTAGGTCCCCAGTTTCAAGACAGGCATTATGGAGTTTTTCACTTATTTTATGTTATCCTACAAAGGTATCAAGTCCTTCCTTCACTCTGTGTTCCCAAGGCTGGTTACATCTCTTATTCTTGGAACTTACTACTTTATCATTTTTTTTCTTCCCAATATCCCTTATGAAATAAGTAAAATCTGGAGTCATCCGGAGCAACAGTGGTAGGGAACCTGGAGCTCTCTCCTTTATTCACCCAACGTCCATGCATTGCCTACTGACACCATGTCAACACAGTAGTGGGTGCTGGGGACACAGTAATGAACATGAGAAACACGGCCCCTGCCCACAGCGCTTGCAAAGGCACAGTTCCACAGTCTGGAGTCCTTGAAAGTCAAGGACTCCATAGCACAGACTACTTACTTACGAATATTTTGGGGACTGCTATAGTCAATTCAGTTCAGTTCAGTTCAGTTCAGTTCAGTTGCTCAGTCGTGTCCGACTCTTTGCGACCCCATGAATCACAGCACACCAGGCCTCCCTGTCCATCACACTTCCCAAATGGTGCTAGTGGTAAAGAACTTGTCTGCCAACGCAGGAGATATGAGATGGGGGTTCAATCCGTGGATCAGGAAGATCCTGCGGAGGAGGGCAAGGCAACCCACTCTGGTATTCTTGCCTGAAGAATTACATGGACAGAGGAGTGTGGAGGGCTACAGACCATGGAGTCACAAACAGTCAGAGACGACTGAGTGACTAACACACACACACACACACACACACACACACACACACGGGTGGATCCTCCTGAACTAGGAATCAAACTGGGGTCTCCTGCATTGCAGGCGGATTCTTTACTGGCTGAGCTACCAGGGAAGCCCCCCCAACACATACACACATACTCAATAAGCACATACCAAATTGTTTTGCTTTGTGGCGGGCAGGGGGGGAAGCTGCTCTAAATAACTCAGGGTGAGGTGTGTCATATTAATATAATTTCTTTTTATATGCAGCAGAAAGAGAAGCATTAAAGTTCTTTTCACAGACTAAAGAACTGATGCTTTTATATTTTTATCATTGGCAAATTTATTGAAAAATTATTTTATGCATTATTTTAAACTGATCAAAGTAATGTGTCCTTTATCAAACTTCGTGCTTGACTTTTATTAAAGGGATCCTCTTGCAAAGCATTGAGTTATAACTTGGAGATCATTAACAGTTATGCTAAACAGAGAATGGTAAATGTAGCCATTTTTTTATACTAATGAGCTTGAACCTTCCTACAGATCAATAATGCTCAAAGCATGGCTTCCAGAATAGTAGTATCGACAATATCTGGCAACTTGTTAGAAGTGGAATATTATCTGGCCTCACCCAAGACTTAATCAGAAATTCTAAAGGTGGTGAGCAGAAATATGTATCTTAACAAGCACTCCAGGTAATTTCCTGAATACCCAAGTTTAAGGATCAAGCTGCAGAAACTACCCTGATGACTTTCAAACATTCAACCTTAAAGAAATTTACCTTACAAAAGAATACAAATAATCATATAATTTCAGTAAAATTAAATAAACAAATATGTTATTTTATGGTTTATTAATTAAACTAGAAAGGATTTTTGAATATCATGTCAATGTTGGTGAGGGTTCAGGGAAGTAGAACTTGGTGGGAGTATAAATTTATTCATATTCTGGATGGCAAGTTAATAATAATTAAAAGCCTTTCAATTATCTTTAACTTCTCACCCAGAAATTCCAATTCTAGGAATTTAATGTAAGGAAATAAGATGAAGAACTTCAGCTCTGAAATTAAGCAGATCTGGAAACAAATACTTCTTTCACTTACCAGCTTATGACTTTGGCATTAATTTCTTTAAATGCTCTAAGCTTTACACTTTCTGTCTGTGAAATGGAGTTAATTATGACATCTAACTCATAAACTTATAGAAAATGATGTAATCCACATATTTAGAGTTGCTGGATAAAACGTAACTGGAATATCCAATTACATTTCAGATAAGCAATGAGAATTTTTTCGTAGAAATATGTTTCAAATATTTTGACACACACACATATATATAATAAAAAACATTCAGTATTATCTGAAATTCAAATGAGTATCTTGTACCTTTATTCACAAAATATGCAACTCTATAATGTACTAGGCATTCAGTAAACTTTAGCTACTCACCTATTTTGTATTGTATTTTCATTAAAAAATTGATAAACTGGTGATGAACAAGTTTGTCAATTTTAAATTGAAATGATCAGCTCTGTGAAACTGCAAAAAAAGTTTATTCTTATAAAAACTTCATGGTATACAGATGAATGTACTGAAATACAATCTTAGGATGTCTCATATCTAGAAATACCCCTGAATAATCAAAGACATTCAGTATCTTGGGTCTGAATAAACGCAAATTAACTGGAAAACCTGATTTGTTAAAACATTTGAGCATCCCAGTTCTGCTGCACTATAAGAAAATATTTGCTTATACATATATCAAAAAAGTCCTCTGATAATAGACTGAAAGTAGGGCTGCTGACTTTGTAAGAAAAGGAAAGAAACGCATGTGCTATCAATTTGTTACTAATAAAATGTAAACATCCTGAAACTCTAAATCACACTTGATTCAGCAACTAAAAATAACTTCATCTATTTAAAACTGTAAAGTTCTCTCTCTATGCCAATAAAAGTTAGTGACTTATAATTATGCCCCAAAATGTATGTGACACAGTTTAAAACATAAAATATGAAGCGGAACAGTAGTTGCAATTTGTCTTTTTTCCCTCTCTTGAAGACTGTAGCTGGATGCAGACGCAGAAAGGAAATCAGTGTGACAGAGGTCGTCTTCACTATCAAAGTGACTGGATCATAACTGGTGGTGAATGGTCAAGTCATTTTGGCTGTCTTCATGATAGATGGAGATACTTCCCTGATCAATTCCGCCTGCCACTGTGAAAGGTACTGACCCACAGGCAGCTAGAAATGACTGAGCGGAGGCTGAATTCACTGGCTACATACACATCTGGCTGAAGCTGGAGTTGCCCAGAAACTGAAATCCTTTCTCAGCGGGGTTGTCTGAGAAGAATCCATGAAAGAAACACTATAGAATCTTGGTCTTGAAAATGACTAGTGTTTGGCAGACGAAGACAGGAAAAGAGACACCCTGGGCCAGTGGGAGACGCCAAGAGCAACACTGTTGGGCGTCAAAGAATCAAGTGAAGCAATACGTTCTTGAGAGAACAGGATGAGAACAACGGTGAAGTAAATTTGAGCCTACTTGGACATACTAAGGGGTATGAATCTTGATAACCTATAAAAAGAAGATAGTGGGGTTTTGTAAACAGATGGGCAATAGATACTAATTAGAGTTTCAGAAAGCTAGTCCCATTGGAACATAGAAATGTGCTGGTGGAAAAGGGAATGGAGGCAGAGAGATCAGTTAGAACCTCTCAAAGGTTTTGGCATTCAGAGGTGAGAGATGAGGTTTACGGAAGCAGAGATAACAGAAATAGAGCAGCCATGATTTAAAGCAAGCCAAGGGAAGTGGCCGGAGAAGGCAATGGCACCCCACTCCAGTATCCTTGCCTGGAAAATCCCATGGATGGAGGAGCCTGGTGGGCTGCAGTCCACGGGGTCACTAAGAGTTGGACACGACTGAGCGACTTCACTTTCACTTTTCACTTTCATGCCTTGGAGAAGGAAATGGCAACCCACTCCAGTGTTCTTGCCTGGAGAATCCCAGGGACGGGGGAGCCTGGTGGGCTGCCGTCTATGGGGTTGCACAGAGTCGGACACAACTGAAGCAACTTAGCAGCAGCAGCAGCAGCAATGGAAGTGGCAGTCACAAAAACGGTTTATACTAGCAGCTGTAAGATGGATAGAGAGGAATCTGGCTTAAAAGGGGAGAGGGCAGAGGCAAATTTGATTTAAAACTAAAAAAAAAAAATCAATGATGTGTTGGTAGGTGTTTAAGTGGAAATGCCCACTAGAAATGCAGAATTTCTGGAAACGCAGAATTCCATCTTTGAGGAAATCTTGATGATGTAAGTAAAAACCTTATAGACCATGGCAGGGAGGGAAAACTGAGTTACTGAGATCACACTGAAGAGAAGAGGTAGAAGGGGTACAATTTATTCCCATTTAATCCCTAAGACAATTTCTTCCACAAAAATGGATGGATGAAAAAGGAACATTGAAAATATGGGACCAGGAATTAAGATCACAGAGGAGAGTCTTAGTGACATGAATAAAACTAGCTTAAAATTGTATCAAAACAGTCAAAGTTGGAATGATAATCAGTAGGCAAGAGTAGCCAGAGTTAATGGAACCAGCCAAGCAACAAGGAAAGAGTCATTTCAGGTAGGCCAAATGGTGAGAGTAAGGACTCAGAGGTAGCAAAGAGGGTGGAAAAGTTGGCCTCACAAAGAGCATGGGGTTTGAAGTCCCACCAGGGTTTGAATGCTGGTAGTTCAGTTCGTTTCAGTCACTCGGTCATGCCCAACTCTGTGACCTCATGGACTGCAGCATGCCAGGCTTCCCTGTCCATCACCAGCTCCCAGAGCTTACTCTAACTCATGTCCATTGAGTCAGTGATGCCATCCAACCATCTCATCCTCTGTCATCCCCTTCTCCTCCCATCTTCAATCTTTCCCAGCATCAGGGTCTTTTCCAATGAGTCAGTTCTTCTCATCAAGTGGCCAAATTATTGGAGTTTCAGCTTTAGCATCAGTCCTTCCAATGAATATTCAGGACTGATTTCCTTTAGGATGGACTGGTTGGACCTCCTAGCAGTCCAAGGGACTCAAGAGTCTTCTCCAACACCACAGTTCAACAGCATCAATTCTTTGGCACTCAGCTTTCTGCTTTTTTGACTGTGTGGATCACAACAAACTGTGGAAAATTCTTAAAGAGATGGGAATACCAGACTGACTGACCTGCCTCCTGAGAAATCTGTATGCAGGTAAGAAGCAATAGTTAGAACTGGACATGGAACAACAGACTGGTTCCACATCAGGAAAGGAGTACATCAAGGCTGTATATTGTCACCCTGCTTATTAAACTTATATGCAGAGTACATCATGAGAAACGCTGGGCTGGATGAAGCACAAGCTGGAATCAAGATTGCCAGGAGAAATATCAAAAGCCTCAGATATGCAGATGACACCACCCTTACGGTAGAAAGCAAAGAAGAACTAAAGAGCCTCTTGATGAAAGTGAAACAGGAGAGTGAAAAACTTGGCTTAAAACACAACATTCAGAAAACTAAGATCCTGGCATCCAGTCCCATCACTTCATGGCAAATAGATGAGGAAACAATGAAAACAGTGACAGACTTTCTTTACTTGGGCTCCAAAATCACTGCAGATGGTGACTGCAGCCATGAAATTAAAAGCTGCTTCTTGGAAGAAAAGCTATAACCAATTTATACAGCATATTAAAAAGCAGAGACATTACTTTGCCAAAAAAAGTCCGTCTTGTCAAAGCTATGGTTTTTCCAGTGGTCACGTATGGATGTGAGAGTTGAATGCTGGTATGTTTTCATTAAATGGAAATGATAATGCTGCTGTTGTTTAATCACTCAGTCCTCTCTGTCTTTTGAGACCCCAGGAACTGTAGCCTACCAGACTCCTCTATCCATGGGATTTCCCAGGCAAGAATACTGGAGTGGGTTACTAATTCTTTCTCCAGAGGATCTTCCTGACCCAGGGATCATACCCATGTCTCCTGCCTTGCAGGCAGATTCATTACTGCTGAGCCACTGGGGAAGCCCAATAATGCTGTTACCAGTCAGAATTTAAAGCAAGGTCATCTGGGTCAGACATTCAGAGTGCCAATCATTTAGGGTCTGAGAACATTCCCTATACCCGAGATGAAGACAGCTACATTTCTAGAAACTTTTGGAAAAAAGACTACAGCATATGGTGAGAAGAAGCACTTTAATTAGCCATTTGGATTGCGAAGGGGCATGGTGAGCATGCAGCAACCTCCCACCCCATCCTTGCCAAGGGCCACTGACATAGCTTGACTGTTTTGAAGAGGAGAAAATGCAGAGCTTTTATTTTCAAAGCGGACTGTGCTCCTGTGGTCACCTTAGGGGGTATCACTTCTGTGCTTATTCCTTATCTGGGGCTCATTGTCCCTGCTAATCAAATGCTAAACAAATATTTGAAGAATGCTGTTTGGGGGGATGCAAATTAGCCTTCCTGAAACAGCCACAGGTTTCAGCCTGGTTTTGATCTAATTGTTGCCAAAATTAAATGTACAATTGGCCCTCTGCATCCATAGTTTCATATCTGTGGATTCAACCAATTGTAGATAGAAAATATTCAAATTAAAAAAAAAATTCTGGAAAGTTCCAAAAAGGGAAAACTTGAATTTGCATGCACCAGCAACTATTTACATAGGATTTATGTTGTATTTACATAGTATTTACATTGAATTAGGTATTGTAAGTAATTTAGAGATGATTCAAAGTAAATGGATGTTTGTCAGTTATTTGCAAATACCAGGGCAACCCACTCCAGTATTCTTGCCTGGAGAATCCCATGGACAGAGGAGCCTGGGGGCCACAGTTCATAGGTCGCAAAGAGTCGGACAGGACTGAAGTGACTGAGCACACAGCACACACCATGTTATACAAAGGACTTGAGCATCCTAAGGTTTTGGTACGTACATACTCTACACAGATATCAAGTTGACAATTATAAGTGAAATATTGGGGCTTAGTGAGCACCCAGGGCTTCCCAAGTGGTGTAGTGATAAGGAATCCATCTGTCAATGCAGGAGACATAAGAATCATGGGTTTGATCTCTGGGTCGAGAAGATCCCCTGAAGTAAGAAATGGCAATCCACTCCAGTATTTTTGCCTGGGAAATGCCATGGAAAGAGGAACCTTGTGAGCTATAGTCCACGGATCGCAAAGAATCAGACACGAGTTGGTGATTCAACAACAAGAACAAGTGAGTACCCCATTCAATAAGTGGTAACAATTTTCAAAATTGTGATCTAACTAATGTGGCTATGCTAGGGATCTTTGTAAAGCATTCCTGAGAGAGAAAGATTAAAACAGAGGTTTAGAAAGGGGTATGGAAGGCCCCACCAGACCAATGAATGAAGACAAAGGAAGACACTGAAATGAGATTTTGAAATACACATTTTTAGTCTTGAAAACCTCAGTTTTGATCTCAGCCTACCATTGACAAACAAGGTGAGCGTAAACTCCCCTGAGCCTGTTTCCTACCTAGCCTATACACTCAAAATGCCACTTTGTAAGTTTATTGTGGCACCCATTGGCAGGCAATTACATGGCAATACAACATGGTAGAAACCAAAATGAAGGGGGTTAGAAAAGGGAGCACATAATGAAAAATGAAACCAATGTTTACCAAAAGAAAGCCAAGGACAGTAGCTGCAGAGGGAAGTGGGCCCAGCGACTGACCTCCATCCTGATCTTCCTCCCTACCTCTGCCTCCCTAACTTTCCTCTTTCGAGCTTCTTTCTCAACGCAAGAAGAACTACTGTTCGTAGCAGAGAAGACATCACTGACACAGTCAATGAAAGGATAATAAATACAAAAGTGTTGGTTGCTCAGTCGTGCCTAGCTCTTTACAGTCCCATGCACTCTAGCCTGCCAGGCTCTTCTGTCCATGGAGTTCTCCAGGCCAGAATACTGAGTGGGTCACGATTCCTTTCTCCAGGGGATCTTCTTGATCCAGGGATCAAACCCAGGTCTCCTGCATTGCAGGCAGATTCTTTACCATCTGAGCCACCAGGAAAGCCCCAATAAATATAAATCCCACTATAAAGAAAGCTTTCTTATAAGAGGGATCCTTTCTTTCTTCCTTCATATATGGAAAACGTCATAAAAGTACATTTATACAAGTCATTAAATATACAATTTTCTAAATATTTGAGATATTCTTTTGTTGTCTTAGACTTATTTTTGTGTTTTCTTAGTAATCGATTCCTGGTTACTATCATTAAGCTACCTACCAAACTCACTTCTTATGATGACTATGAAGATGAGCTATGTGTAAGGCTGGCTGCAAACAGAACCCTGAGAAGCACCCCCAGTAGAGCCCTGCGAAGTGATGCCATGGACCTCACGTTTCTACCAACAACCTGTTCATGGAGAAACACACCTTTCAAAGCTGGGGAATACATGGAGATGGAGTGATACTGTGACCCTCAGAACAGTTCATTCTGCTGCCAAGATAGCCAATAAGCAATGTATTTTTGTTCCCTGTTAATGTTTTCATTCTTGTTTATCCATGCATATAAATTATATAAACATATTTTATTGTAGTCGAGAAAATAGTGATGCTTGGATTTGAAAGCCACCAGAAACATTCTGCCCCTTCCAAACTCTTTCCTTTTCCCACCTTCATTATCCTTACCTCTGCGAGACAAGCAGGTAACTAATGACACCAATGACTGGTAGGAAGGCACTTTTTCCTGCTGCCTCTTTTCAACCTATCCCATCCTGACAGCTATGTACAAACAGTCTCTGGGTCAGGGATGTGATTTCTAAGAAAAGCCACTGTTCTTGTATTAAAAGGAAAATGTTCTAGTTTCATGCATCTATAAACAAGGAATGGGTGACAATCCCTGAAGATGTGGGGTGATTTCCATTTTAATCAAGTGGCATAAACTATTAATGTTTACTATTAAATTTATAATAACAGATTAAATAGTAATATTGCTGTCTGGAGAAACAGATACCATGGTGCCAGTTGCCCTGGAATTGCATTAATAGATAATCTAGTGGCTGTATTGGCCTCTGGTCTGCCATATCTTACATTTCTATTTTCACTGGTGTTTTAAAGTGATAAACCTAAACTGTTTCTATTAAGAGAAAAACATTATTATAAATTATTGTGGTTTTGCTTAATTGATAAAAGATGCGTTTTATAATCTAGTTATTAGAAAAAATATAAGTTGCTAAGTCATTTTTATAAGTCAACATGGCACAATCAGGTTTAGATTAACTGAAATGGTGGCTTCACAAGACCAGAACGTATAAAAATGTATCTTATCTCTTACCTAACTTCAAACAGAATCACACTTACATTATCTCAGATGGAGAAAATCCTTTTGCCTCTAAAGATTCTGAATATGCTTTCCTCCCTCATTTTCCTCATCCTATAAAGGGGATAAAATTGATATCATAAAAAAGAAAAACTAAGGAAATTATACATTCACTTAGCACACTACCTAGCAAATAATAGCTGTTCGAAACAACTATGAATTTCTCATTCCTAAAGAAACCTCACATATGTGTACAAATACAGAGGAAAAGAATTTCAGGGCTGTGAACTAGAATGCATTGCCCTACAGAATCACTCATTCTAGGCTGCATCATTTTTTTTCACCAAGCATTCCTCGAGCTTGTACCACATTATCTGTCGGCACTAAGGAATGAAAAAATCCAGTGTGACCTTGACATCAAGGGCCTTGCATTGCTTTACACCACAGCAGCATGCACTTCTGAGCATGCTTTTGTAGGCTAGTTGCTCTAAAATCTTATATAAAAACTGTTTGGAAAGTTACAATATAAACATGCAAACAATGATGTAACAGAAAGAATGCCATGTGTAATTTTTTTTTGTCTGTTTGTGTAAATCAGATTTTTATCTTGCTCATAAAATGAGAAAATAAAATCTTGACTTATCTCAAAATGAACAGAGTATAAAGGATGCACAAATCACATTTCAATACCCATTACTTGTTCCAAACATGCTTAATGGATAAAACTCACAAAACTTGAAATCTGTAAACAAAAAGATTCTTACTTTCAGCACAGCAAATTATATAAGCTGAACAATAACAACAAAAGTCATCCTTATTTCATATAACAATAAACGTATGAAATCCCAAGTTCACCCAGCAGCCTATTAATAAACACCATGGGTTGAAGATAAAGCATTCTCCCAGTGTTGAGATGGATAAAACAAAGAAACAAGTGAACAAACAAAAACATAAAACAGAACAATATAAGCACAGTGGAAGATATGATAGGATACGCAAATGAATCAATTTGAGCTCCTGAGGAGAAGAATCACTTTGGAAATGCAAGTGAAAGAAAAAGAAACCATATCCATTAAAAATATTTGCCATTCACTTGAGACTACAAAACAAGGAAATTAAGCACCCTACCTAAAGCCATGATAATGTTTCCACCATGAAGCATATCTTAACTTGTCTAAACAAGAAAAAAAAGGTTCTCCTATTCATATAAATACTTGTCCTGTACTTGTATACTATGTAACTCAATAGAAAACAGAAGCTTATTATCCATCCTTCTCTTGCAGGGAGGTCTGTGAGTCTTCATCCTTTATTCTGATATCTGTGTCATCAACAACATCATCAATAAATACTTATTTATCGTAGCTCTATGGGTAAAAATCATATTGTTACACATGGATTCCTCAATCGAAAGAGTTTAAAATTGTTCATATCCAATGAATGTGTCCAGAATTCTGGCAAATAATACTGTCATCCATTTACCAAAAGATTTATAACCATTGCCTTCACACCAGGCACTGTGTTTAGTGTGAAAACAAATCAAGTTTACAGTTGACTGGTGAAGAAGGGCATTAAACAATGTGAAATCTTAGACTATAATGATGTTATGCCAGAAGACTATCTAACTGGCTTCAGAAAACGTAACAGTAGCTTTCTAAATGTACAACCCTCATAACAGTGATCAAAAGCAGGATTCCAGAAATAAAAATTATCTGTAGGTGAACGAAAACAGGGCAGAAAAGAAACACATTCTTGGAGGGAAATACCTTGGAGAGAAACCGACAAAGAAGAAGTAGCAAAAGTAATTACTTTGTGAATTTCTTCGGACTTTTGGATCTGAAACACTCCTTAAAAGTTGAACTAACGTGTTATTTTTGTAATGCAGTTTTGGATGGAACACACAGCAGAGAAATTTTAGCTTCCCTGATAGATGAACATTGCTTTTCTATAAGTTCCTGTACTCTTCACACAGGGAAGGAAAGCATGAGTAATCTTTGCAACCAGATCTATTTCTCTCATTTCCTGTTTGACAAAAAGTTTCTTGAGAGAAATAAAAAATAAATTGAAGTCATTAATAACTTTACAGAGTATATCTTGAATGGTGATAGATAATTATAAAGGGTCTCCGATGCACATTGTGCATCTTTCTTTACCTTTTAGTAAAACAGTGTATTCCTGCGATGCCAATAGACCACTTTTCCAGGGCACTGAGTCAGAGCATGTTCCAAGCAAAGAGAGAAGGAAGCATTGAAGAGGAAAAAGTAACATTTTACATAATCTCCTTCTCCTTCTGCCTCTATAACTCAGCTTGCCCCTTGCAAAGTCTAGATCACGTAGGTCACGTCATCTCAGAAAGTGGGGACTTGCAATACTAGGAACTGGAGTTTATCTCATTCACCCTTGTCCTGCTCTTTGCAATCGCCCAGCCCCTGCAAACTGCTTCATCATGCCTGTCCAGGTCAGACATCCCTCTCCCCATCTTGACCACTGTTCCCGTGCACATGAAACCCCTTAGTTTAAACCAGCCTATTAACAGCTAGTGTTGCCCACTACAGTCTGAGTGGCTGTTGCCCACTACAGTCTGAGTGCCCACTACAGTCTGAGTTTTTATAAACTCTGTAACCACTTTGTCTGGGACTCAGAGCTTGGAGTGTTAACTCCTCTGGGCCTGGCGGCGTAATGAACCTGAGTTCTCCAGCTCTCCAAGTGTGGTGCTCCGTTTCTCAAGTACTGGTTTCTGTACCAGCATGACTCCAGAAGAGTTATAGAAGAGGACTACACACAGAGTCTCCTCCATTACCTGCACTTTCTGTGCAAGCTTTCTCTCATTTTAAAGGGATTTTTTTTTTTTTTTTTTTGCTAACTGATAGAAAGAAATAGAAGATATCCAAAAACAAGAAGTCAGATTGAGAGAATTCTTGCAAATTCCTAACATTCACTGGCCATGGTTTATCTAAGTGCTCACAAAAAGTATTTGAATGAATGATCTGTATTCAATAAGGCTTCCTTTCCCCAATTCTTTAACTGGAGTTGGGGGAAAGGCTTTTATCTCTTTGTATGTAGCTAACAATGCCTCAAACTTTGGCCAAAGAAGAAAAAAATTCACATTTCAAGCAGAAGTCAGCTTTCCATCCAATATTTTTCAGATTCAGACATGAAACAGAAGAGTGTTTTTTAAGCCTTTTTTTCATAGAGACCAACAACCTTAATAACGGGAAAGGGTGGTGGGGCATGAAGAGAGGCCAAGAGAAATGTTGGCTAGAAACAATGAAAATAGTTTGAGTTGTATAATAGTCTTTGTTCCTACCTAAGGAAGTCAACAGAAGCAATTGAAGTGGTTATTCATTAAAATCTATTTCAGTTGATTTATGAACCCTGATCACACACTGTTGTCAAGAGTCATTTCCAGTAATGAAAATAATACAGGGGTCTTCATGACACAGTCTAAGGCAGAAACAACACATGTGTGAGATAGATCATACCAAAACAGCCTTCCTTGTCTTTTCTTTATGCCACTTTTCCTTCTAATTCACCAGTCTTTCACTCCCCCTGAACTCATCTCCTAGAAATTCTGCCAGTGCTGCCAACATGCTTCAGACTCTGCCTGTAAGATACAAGAGCTTCCCTGGTGGCTCAGCGGTAAAGAATCTTCCTGCAAATTCAGGAGATGCAGGAGCAAGCGTTCAATCCCTGGGTCCGGAAAATCCCCTGAAATAGGAAATGGCAACCCACTCCAGTATTCTTGCTTGGGGAATTCTACAGACACAGGAGCCTGGAGGGTTATACTCCGTGGTGTCACAGAGAGTCAGACATGACTGAACACCTCAGCCCATGTGCGCACACGTGTGCACATACACACACAAGGTACCAATTCTCAAGCCACTGCTGCCTGTCACTATTGTTTCCATTCATATGTTTGTGACCACAGCACCGGCATCAGTCATCTCTTCAGTTTCTAGTTCCTCTGGGCCGTGTCTCACCCCAGCACATTTCCTCCGCATCTAACATGCCTCCTTCAGCTGTACAACAGCCTTCTTCTCCCCTACGCTCTCACTGTCATGGCGGTGATCAACTGAACCGCCAGCAGTTGGTTGCACAATACTAAGAAAAAAACTCAAACTTTTCTGTATCTAGGTCCACACATACATCAAATTTGAATGTTAAAACTGCAGAAACTGTATAAAAAATATTTGATGAGAGGCTATCTTGCTTGACTAACTGAAAGTTCTTCCAAATTCTCAAAAGTGAATCAACTTTACTCATTATTCTTTCTGATTTGTTTACCCATAACAACAATAAAAAATTGAAGGTGGTCACCATGATAAATATCTTTTTTTTAAAAAAATCCAAAAATTTGCAATTTCCTGGACCTCAAAAAAAGCATCTTAATTATTAATTGACTGTCTATTTTGCACAGAACAGGGTGTTTTTCATGGTGAGGGGTAATTAGGTCTGATTTCGGTGTTGACCATCTGGTGATGTCCATGTATAGAGTCTTCCCTTGTGTTGTTGGAAGAGGGTGTTTGTTATGACCAGTGCATTTTCTTGGCAAAACTCTATTAGTCTTTGCCCTGCTTCATTCCATATTCCAAGGCCAAATTTGCCTGTTACTCCAGGTGTTTCTTGACTTCCTACTTTTGCATTCCAGTCCCCTATAATGAAAAGGACATCTTTTTTGGGTGTTAGTTCTAAAAGGTCTTGTAGGTCTTCGTAGAACCGTTCAACTTCAGCTTCTTCAGCATTACTGGTTGGGGCATAGACTTGGATTACTGTGATATTGAATGGTTTGCCTTGGAAATGAACAGAGATCATTCTGTGGTTTTTGAGATTGCATCCAAGTACTGCATTTTGGACTCTTTTGTTGACCATGATGGCTACTCCATTTCTTCTGAGGGATTCCTGCCCGCAGTAGTAGATATAATGGTCATCTGAGTTAAATTCACCCATTCCAGACCATTTCAGTTCGCTGATTCCTAGAATGTCGACATTCACTCTTGCCATCTCTTGTTTGACCACTTCCAATTTGCCTTGATTCATGGACCTGACATTCCAGGTTCCTATGCAAAATTGCTCTTTACAGCATCGGACCTTGCTTCTATCACCAGTCACATCCACAGCTGGGTATTCTTTTTGCTTTGTCTCCATCCCTTCATTCTTTCTGGAGTTATTTCTCCACTGATCTCCAGTAGCATATTGGGCACCTACTGACCTGGGTAGTAGATATGCAGATATGCGCCTCAGATATGCAGATGACACCACCCTTATGGCAGAAAGTGAAGAGGAACTAAAAAGCCTCTTGATGAAAGTGAAAGTGGAGAGTGAAAAAGTTGGCTTAAAGCTCAACATTCAGAAAACGAAGATCATGGCATCCGGTCCCATCACTTCATGGGAAATAGATAGGGAAACAGTGGAAACAGTGTCAGACTTTATTTTTCTGGGCTCCACAATCACTGCAGATGGTGACTGCAGCCATAAAATTAAAAGACGCTTACTCCTTGGAAGGAAAGTTATGACCAATCTAGATAGCATATTCAAAAGCAGAGACATTACTTTGCCAACAAAGGTTCGTCTAGTCAAGGCTGTAGTTTTTCCTGTGGTCATGTATGGATGTAAGAGTTGGACTGTGAAGAAGGCTGAGTGCTGAAGAACTGATGCTTTTGAACTGTGGTGTTGGAGAAGCCTCTGCAAGGAGATCCAACCATTCCATTCTAAAGGAGATCAGCCCTGGGCTTTCTTTGGAGGGAATGATGCTAAAGCTGAAACTCCAGTACTTTGGCCACCTTGTGCGAAGGGTTGACCCATTGGAAAAGACTCTGATGCTGGGAGGGATTGGGGGCAGGAGGAAAAGGGGATGACAGAGGATGAGATGGCTGGATGGCATCACTGACTCGATGGACGTGAGTCTGAGTGAACTCCGGGAGTTGGTGATGGACAGGGAGGCCTGGCGTGCTGCGATTCATGGGGTCGCAAAGAGTCGGACATGACTGAGCGACTGATCTGATCTGAATTAGGTCTAGGCACCCAAAAATCTTAGAAACATGAGGAGACAAATGCACATAAAACATCATGTGTGCAAATATCATGAGTACATCATATCCCTTCATCTATAAATTGTAGCTCTACATAACATTGAATCTCACAATTTATTAGTGGAACTCTTGCAGGATTTACTTAGACTTGTTTTAAGTGCCAACAGTATACACAACACAAGGAACTACATTCCTGGAAAGTAGTTTCAAAATCCTCTCCCCAATCTCTGTGAAGAGATGTAAATAATGTATATAGGCCTTGGATATTCAGTAATCCTGATAACAGATTTTAAAAGTCCCATTCTTCCAACAGTTTGCCCTCTGAATATTAATTCAGACTTTCTTCTAGAATGCTATCCTCCTGGTATCTGTTTTGTATCAACTCAGATTGGACTTTTCCTTAAGGATTTTATCCCTTTCAGGTTTGTTTAGATCACCTATTTGCCTTCCTTATTATTACAATGGGGTCAATAGACCAGTTTTGAACTTCTGGTTCTACTTAAAGAAAAAGTATAGTTTTATTCACTTATGAGAAAATTTGAATAGAGAGTATTTTCTAGACAATGCCAGACTTACTTGAAATACCTTTTTCTCCCCTAGACTTTAGAGGTTATGCAAATGAATAATAAAAATCTTACAATAAGAGTTTCTTCTTGAATCTCACTCTGTTGGCTACAAAATCACAATATATTCTCACTCTATAAAGTTTTCTTATACATGAATAAAGCTATATTTTTTCTTCAAGCACTTTAAAATGAGCTCATAGATGCTTTATGAAAATGTACTTTCTATTTCTATTAATCAATTATCCAACTTAACCCATTTGGTATTTCAAATTTGTCTCCAAAAGGTAAAGGGTGAAAACAATTATAATTTTCACTACTGAGGTCTGCAATTTCTATCTGTGACACATTTAGAAATCATTGATTAATCATCTCAATGCTTTTATGGAATGGATATTATCTCTATAGTTACATGGTTTAAAGCTAAAGAAACTTTTTTTAAAAAGTAATCCTGAAAATAACCTAATTTTGAGGAGGATTTAAATCACCATCAGGGAAAATGTTTTAATAGGTGAATTTTATGGTTTAAATGATGGTTAATTTTGATTATTCCCTAAATTACCTTAGGACATAATGAAAATTATGCAAGTTTTAGAACCAATACTAAGGGAAATTTTTTTCAGTGCAAAAAGTCAATAACATCTTCTAAAAGAGTTCATAAGGTTGATTGCTGAGGTTTGCAAACCATATGTTTATAAGGCTGCCAGTCTGAACTATCAAGCTTGAGAACTTAAAAAAAATTAGTATATTTAGATTTGGCAACAAAAAACTTTATGTGAGAAAAATCCATGTTTCATTAAATCTCAAGGAAATAAAATAAATAATAAATAAGTAGTTAACCATATTTATCTTTCTCTCATCTCTCTAGTACACTAAGGATACAGATTGTTCTTGTCACCCAAGTTTTATATTTATTAAGTCAGTTATCTTTGTTTTCAGGCCTATTCATGGAGGTTTTAATTTTTTTAATTTAATAAGTATAAACTGATGAAAGATGAGAAAAATGGAAATATTTTGCTTTGTGATAACTATCATGAATGCTTTAGAAAATTCTCCAAAAGATGAGCTATTACAAATTTTCAGGTGAAGCCAAGGTGGTGGAGAAAGGAAACCCTGAGCTCCCCTCCTCCCACATGTACAGAGCAAGCATCAATGAGAACAATCTAAAGACTAGTGGAAAAGGTATTCCATAATTAAAGACACGAGGGGGAACCAGGGCAGAGCCTGCATTCTCAGTGTGTATACAAAATCTCACATTCTCCAAGTACCAGCACAGAGGGAGTAGTTTAAAGGAACCCGGGTCAGATCTACTTGCTGATCTTGGAGAGCCCCCTGGAGAGGCAGGAAGCAACTGGGACTTCACCTGGGAATGAAGAATCTGGTGACAGACATTTGGCAGAGTTAATTCTATTGCAATGACACTAATGCTCATGAGGATGATTTAAAAATCCTTCCTCAAGTCTATTAGTGCTGGAGACGTAACTGTCTTCCAGTGGGCAGACGCCAGTTCTGTGGCTTGCGTAGCAAGCCATATAAGGGCCCAGTCCCACCTCCAGTGGGCCAGCACCTGGGTTGCAACGCTTGGCCCTCAAAGCCAGCCACATTGGGCTTCCATTGGCCACAGCTTCCCCGACTTCCCCACCAGCAGGCAAGCGCCAGCCTGTGGATCAGTGGCCTGCATAGCCATCTGCCCAGGGACATGTTCTCACTCTTCAGAGGGCCCACGGCCACCATATGAGGCAAGGGCTTACAGTCAGCTTGGCAGGGAATCAGTCATGCACACTAGTGAACCCCTAGTCATCAGACCTGACACAACAGAAGGGATACCCTTAGAGAATACGGCTCTAGTGACTGGAGTAGAGTAAGCTGCTGGGTCCTATAAGGCATCATCTACTTAAGGCCGCTTCTGTAAGATCAAAAACCATAACCAACCTACCAAATACACAGAAATAAACATAGATGATTCATAAAATGATCAGAAAAAGAATATGATCCAAACCAAGGGATGGGAAAAGACCTCTAAAAAAGAACTAAACTTAAACGGAGACAAGCAATCTACCCAATAAAGAGCTAAAAAATGAAAGTGAAAGTATTTGTTGCTCAGTCATATCTGACTCTTTGCAACCCCATGGACTGTGGTCCACCAGACTTCTCTGTCCATGGAATTCTTCAGGCAAGAATACTGGAGTGGGTTGCTATTCCCTTCTCCAAAAGATCTTTACAACCCAGGGATTGAAACCTCATCTCCTGCACTGTAGGCAGATTTTTTTATCATCTGAGCCACCAGGGAAGAGTCAGAAAATGACCACAAAGATGCTCAGTGAACTCAAAAGTTTGGATGAATACAGTGAGAAGTTCCACAAAGAGAAAATAGAAAGACAAATCAAGGATAATTGAGAAATACAATAACTGAAATAAAAATGCACTAGAAGGAATAAAGAGTAGATTAGATGATAAGAAGAATAGATCAGCAATCTGGAAAAGAGTGTCGTGAAAATCACTCAAACTGTACAGAAAAAAAGAAAAAACAATCAAGCGAGAGTAGCTTAAGAGACCAGAAAAGGCAATGGCACCCCACTCCAGTACTCTTGCCTGCAAACTCCCATGGACGGAGGAACCTGGAAGGCTGCAGTCCATGGGGTTGCTAAGAGTCAGACATGACTGAGTGACTTCACTTTCACTTTTAAATTTCATGCATTGGAGAAGGAAATGGTAACCCACTCCAATGTTCTTGCCTGGAGAATCCCAGGGAAGGTGGAGCCTGATGGGCTGCCGTCTACGGGGCCGCACAGAGTCGGACACGACTGAAGCAACTTAGCAGCAGCAGCAGCAGCAGCAGCTTAAGAGACCTCTGGGACAACATCAAACATATTCACATTCATATTAAGAGGTCCCAGAAAGAGAAGAGACAGAGAAATGGATAGATAACTTATTTGAAGAAATAACAGCTGAAAACTTCCCTAAACTAGGAAAGAAAATACATCCAAGTTCAGAAAGCACAGAGAGTTCCAAACAAGGTGAACCCTTCAAAAAAAAAAAAAAAATTCAAGGATACATGGCAGTTAAAGCGGAAAACATTAAAGATAAAAAAATAATCTTTAAAATAGCAAGTGAAAAGCAGCTAGTTATGTATGTATAAGGGAACTATCAAAAAATGATCACCTGACATTTCAGCAGAATCTCTAAACTAGAAGGGAGTGGCACAACGTTCAAAGTGAAAAAAGGGGGAAAAAAATCCTAAAACCAAGAATATTCTACCCAGCAGGATTTTGATTCAGATTTGAAGGACATATAAAGAGTTTTAAGAGCTTCCCTGGTGGCTCAGATGGTAAAGCATCTGCCTACAATGCGGGAGACCCAGGTTTGATCTCTGGGTTGGGAAGATCTCCTGGAGAAAGAAATTGCAACCCATGCCAGTATTCTTGCCTGGAGAATCCCATGGATGGAGGGGCCTGGTGGGCTACGTACAGTCCATGGGGTGAGAGTCGGACATGACTGAGTGACTTCACTTTCACTTTCACTTTGAAGAGTTTTAAAGATAAGAAAAACTAAAAAGTGTTAGCACAATTAAACTAGTTTTACAAGGAATGTTAAAAAGAACTTCTCTGAGCAAAAACAAAAACAAAAAAAATCTACAACTAGAAATATGGAAATTATGACAGGAAAAAAAAATCTCTCTGATAAAGGCAAACATACAGAAAAGGTAATAGATTGGTCACTTAACAAAGATAGTAGAAACAATAAAAGAGAAAAGTAGTAATATTATCCATATCTATAGTAAGAAATTAAAGGGTACACAAAATAAATTAAAAAAATAGCAACCCAAGGGCATAAAATAAAACATCGAAATAAATAAATAAACCCTGGAGAAGGGAGTAAAATGTAGAATTATTCGAATACATTTGAACTTATGAGAATTTCAACTTAAAATAATCATATGAATATAAATATATTCATATACTTCACAGTAACTATAAAACAAAAACTGTAAAAGACACAAACATAGAAAAGAATCCAAACACAACATTAAACATAGTCTTCAATCACAAGGAAAGGGAACTAAAGTAAAAGAAAGTAAAACAACAAAATGTAACTAAAACACAAGAAATAAATCAACCAAATGGCAATAAACGTATATCTATCAACAATTACTTTAAATGTAAATGGACTAAATCCTTCAATCAGAGACAGAAAGAGGCTGAACGGACAATAAAACAAGACCTATCATATAGGGGTAGCCTTTCCCTTCTCCAGGGGATCTTCCTGACTCAGGAATCGAACCAGGGTCTCCCGCATTGCAGGCAGATTCTTTACCAAATGAGCTATCAGGGAAGCCTAAAGATATATAATGCAGACCTAAAATGCACACAGATTGAGAGGATGGAAAATCATAATCCATGCAAAGGGAACGAAAAAGAAACCTGGGACAGCAACATTTCAGACAAAATAGACTTTAAAACAAACACTGTAAGAGGAGACAATGAACAATGCATAATGATGGAGATCAACCCACAGAGATTCAACACTTGTAATGGTAAAAAGTGAAGAGGAACTAATGAGCCTCTTGATGAGGGTGAAAGAAGAGAGTGAAAAAGCTGACTTAAAACTCAGCATTCAAAAAACCTAGATTATGCCATCTGATCCCATCACCTCATGGCGAGTAGATGCGGAAACAATCGAAACAGTGACAGACTTTATTTTCTTGGGCTCCAAAGTCACTGTAGATGGTGACTGCAGCCATGAAATTAAAAGACACTTGCTCCTTAAAGGAAAAGCTATGACTAACCTGGACAGCATATTGAAAAGCAGAGACGTCACTTTACTGACAAAGGTCCGTCTAGTCAAAGCTATGGTTTCTCCAGTAGTCAGGTATGGATGTGAGAGTTGGACTATAAAGAAAGCTGAGCACCAAAGAATTGATGCTTTTGAACTGTGGTGTTGGAGAAGACTCTTGACAGTCCCTTGGACTGCAAGGAGATCCAACCAGTCCATCCTAAAGGAAATTAGTCCTGGGTTCATTGGGAGGACTGAAGCTGAAGCTGAAACTCCAATACTTTAGCCACCTGATGTGAAGAGCCGACTCACTGGAAAAGACCCTGATGCTGGGAAAGACTAAAGGAAAAAGGAAAAGGGATGGCAGAGGATGAGATGATTAGACAGCATCACCATCTCAATGGACATGAATCTGAGCAATCTCTGACAGATAGTGAAGGACAAAGAAGCCTGGCATGCTGCAGTCCATGTGGTCACAAAGAGTTGGACACAACTTAGCAACCAAACAACAACAAACATAAAATCAAACGGAAACACTGGTTTTAAAAGACATATTAGGTTAAATTCAATTATTAGATATACACACAGAATTCCACTGAAAAGCAACAAAACACACATTTTTTTTCAAATGTACAGAAAACACTCTCCGAGATAAAACACTTTCTAGACCTTGAAACAACTCTCAATAAATTTAAGAAAAATGCAATCGTTTCACACATCTTTTTCAACTTTGACAGTGTGAGACTAGAAATCAAAGACAAGAAATAAAAAAACTGCAAAAAACCACAAAGACATGGAGTTTAAGCAATATTCAAGTAAACAACCAATGGGTCACTGAAGAAATCAAAGAGGAAATAAAAAGATATCTGAAGACAAATAAAAGTGAAAACACAATGATCCAAAATCCATGGGATGCTGCAGAAGCAATTTTAAGCAGCACGCTTATAGTGATACAGGCCCAACTCAGGAAACTAAAAAATCTCAAACAAATGATCTAAACTTACACCTAAAGAAACCACAAGAAGAAGAACAAACAAAACTCAAAGTTAATAGAAGGGAAGAAATAGTAAAAATCAAAGCAGAAAAAAAAATAAAATAGAAACCATAAAAAAAAATAGAAAAGGTCAATGAGACAAAGATCTGTTTCTTTGAAAAGGTACATAAAATTGATAATCTCTTATCCAGACGCACCAAGAAAAAAGGGAGAGGGCCTCAAATTAATAAAATCAGAAATTAAAAAGAAGCTACATCCCACAGAAATGCAAGCAGGGCAAAATAGTTTTTAATTAAGGTGTGTACATTTTTTTTAAAGGATTAATGTTATTCCACACTTAACAGTAGGCAGTAGAGTATAAACATACATTTTATAGACAGTAGAAAAAAAAAGTTCGGACTCAAATTTTCATAATATTTGCTTTACTGCAGTGGAGTGGTCTGGAGCTGAGCCTGCAATATCTCTGAGGTATGTCTGGATATATGTTTACAGTTGACATTTTAACTTATAGGTCCAATTATCTGTGGATTTTTTCGCTAAATACTAAATAGCTCTGTGGCTGATTGAGTCTGAAAATGCTGAGCAGGGGAGGGAGGGCTGGCAGGAAAGTTTTATGCAGATTTTTGACCACACAGGCATCCATGCTCCTAAATGCAATGTGGTTTATACTACCATGAAAGCACTCATAAGGTCTCTGGGTCAGGGACAGGTTATTATTACATATGGCAATAAAAATGTGGGTTCCTCACATCCCATTTCCCTTTTCAGAGAAACACAGAGAACCTGCAATACCCTATGCAAACTCCCCCCACCATCATCACAGGAGAGGAACCCTGTGAATCGGGGAGTTTTTATAGCTTACCTGCCGTCCTCTCACTTACCACCCTCCAGAGAAGAAACACATAAGGACTTTACCTTCATAAAGCAAACGAATCTTCACTGGGAAGGGGAGGAGAAAGGTAAGCCTTTGGCTCCAGAGGTAATCCATTTTATTATTCTTTGAATGAGAGTAGATAGTTCCATGACATAAGCTCTAGTTGTAATGCCTTTGAAATATGAGGAATGAATGATCTAGGAAAAATTATATTATTATTATACATTATTTTATATATTCATAGCTTGTCCTTTATTTTTCCCAGAATCTCCCAATCATACAAAGAAAGTGTTAGTCACTCAGTTGTGTCCAACTCTTTGCTACTCCATGCAGTGTAGCCCACCTGGATCCTCTGTCCATGGAATTCTTCAGGCAAGAATACTGGAGTGTGTAGTCATTCCCTTCTCCAGGGGATCTTTCTGACCCTGAGATCAAATTTAGGTCTCCCGCACTGCGGGCAGATTCTTTACCATCTGAGCCAACAGGGAATCAGACAATAACATGAAAGGATTCATAATTCTTCCTCACACCTTAGTATCCTCATCTGTAAAACACAGTGTTGCTATGCAAAGTTCCTAAATTCTATCCATTTATGATGCTCTCGTTGATGAGATAGCTCCACACAGGAAAAATAAAAATATCAGAAAAAATAAAATTAACTGAAGACATCCACACGTAAAATGGTGAACTGGAGACATTGCTAGCTTAGATGTTACACATCTCTCACGGACAGCAAATCAACTAAAATGTCCAATTTCATGTTCTTATTGGTTAAATAAATAGCTTGGACTAAGTGAATTAAACACTCATATGAAATTATTTTTGAGTCAAAATGATGGCTACATAGGCTTAAAACTTTATTCACATATAATTTCATTACCATTCTCAAATTTGCATCAATAATGTTATTGGCCAGATCTTTATCGCTATGTGAAGTAAATAAATATTTTAGTCCCTCACATAATTGAATCTGCTTAACATTAATCATAGTTCAAAGCAGGTGTTGGTTGATTTTCTTTACTTTCCCAAGAGAGTTGGGGAGAGAGGATGACGTGTAATAGCGACTCGCAAGCCTTAGCATGCGTTAGAATCGCCTGAAAATCTTACCCCTGTTGCTGTGCCCCCATGAGGGTCTCTAATTCCCTCCGTCAGGGATTAGGCCCAAGAACTTGCCTTTTTAAAAAGCCCCCAGGTGATGTTAATGGCACTGGTCTAGGGAAGGCCCTTGTAGAACCACTGAATTACAGTGTTTCTAAAACTTTAATTGACAGAAATCTCTTGGGGATCTTGGAACAATGCACTTCTGAGGTCTGGGTGGAGCTTGCCGTGTTGCATTTGTAACAAGCTCCCAGGTGATGTTGCCATTTCTGACCCACAGATTGAACACTTTGAATAGAAAGGACCAGCATAGGCATTACTCAGAAGATGTTAGAAAAGCAAAATTGAAACTTGATTGAACAAACATATCGATTGTCCACTATGGATCACACACTATCAAAGTTGCTAGTGTCCTGAAATGAATTGCACCCTGTCTGTGAACTCAATAAAGTTTAGACAGGAAATCAGAAAATTAAACACGTGAGTATCATGATGAAGTCATAATAAAAGTTGCCCCAGAAACACAATGCTACCTCTGACTAAGAGCGGGTAATGTTTGGGAACAGTGCAGAGGGACAGGTTTTTCTTGGGGAAAAAATGCAAATATGATTTACCTTACCTAAAATACTCGAAAGAATTAAACTTCAGAGGCAACTGGAACATTTTGAACTTGTCTGAGTTGACACAGACACTAGAAGAGGCAAGAAGACAAAAAAAAGCACTACTTTAAATAGTTAGACCAAGAAAACAATCATTTTCACTTTAAAAGGTCTTAAATTTAGCTAGCCAAACAAATAAACGTGTTAAGCTCCACTTTAAAAAGAAAATAAAATGAATAAGCAAATAAGACCATGAGATTTAAGGTAAGGTAAATAATGCTTCACAAAATCACTCAGATTCCCACAGATTGAAGTTAATGTAAATATCACACGCCAAACCAAAGCCATGTCAGCTTCTTGTAGGTCCTGTGAGAAGGCCCTCTGAGGTACCTGGACCAAATCTGAACCCTTTCCTCTGCTCTGATGGGCCAGCAGATCTCCACCTCCAAACAGCCCCTGTGCTGGTAGGGGACATTTGGCCTCGGGTAATTATAGTCACATGATTCCTATACAACTGAAAGGCTTCTGAAGAAGTATTTTCTCCTGATATAATGCAAAATGTAAATTCCCCAAGTTTTCAGGCACCAGACATTTGCGAAAAGTGAGAGTTGCTCAGTCCTGTCCGACTCTTTTTAACCCCACGAACTACACAATCCATGGATTTCTCTAGGCCAGAATACTGGAGTAAATTCAGTTCAGTTCAGTTGCTCAAGTCATGTCCGACTCTTTGCAACCCCATGGACTGCAGCACACCAGGCCTCCCTGTCCATCACCAACTCCCAGAGCTTGTTCAAACTCATGTCCATTGAGTCAGTGATGCCATCCAACCATCTCATCCTCTGCCATCCCTGTGTCCTCCTGCCTTCAATCTTTCCCAGTATCAGGGCCTTTTCCCATGAGGTTCTTTGCAACAGGTGGCCAAATATTGCAGTTTCAGCTTCAGCATCAGTCCTTCCAATGAATATTCAGAACTGATGTCCCTTAGGGTTGACTGGTTTGATCTCCTTGCAGTTCCAGGGACTATCAAGTGTATTGTCCAATATAACCCCACAGTTCAAAACCATCAATTTTTTTTACACTCAACTTACTTTGTAGTCCAACTCTCACATCCATACATGACTACTGGAAAAACCATAGCTTTGACTAGACAGACCTTTGTTGGCAAAGTGATGATGCTGCTTTTTAATATGCTATCTAGGTTGGTCATCGGAGAAGGCAATGGCAACCCACTCCAATACTCTTGCCTGGAAACTCCCATGGACGGAGGAGCCTGGAAGGCTGCAGTCCATGGGGTCGCTGAGAGTCAGACATGACCAAGTGACTTCCTACTTTCACTTTCCACTTTCATGCATTGGAGAAGGAAATGGCAACCCACTCCAGTGATCTTGCCTGGAGAATCCCAGGGACGGGGGAGCCTGGTAGGCTGCCATCTATGGGGTCGCACAAAGTCGGGCACAACTGAAGCGATTTAGCAACAGCAGCAGGTTGGTCATAGCTTTTCTAACAAGAGCAAGAGTCTTTTAATTTCATGGCTGCAGTCACCATCCGAAGTGATTTTTGAGTCCAAGAAAATAAAGTCTGTCACTGTTTCCATTGTTTCTGCATTTATTTGCCATGAAGTGATGGGACCAGATGTCATGATCTTAATTTTTTGTATGCAGTATTTTAAGCCAACTTTTTCACTCTCTTCTTTCACTTTCATCAAGAGGCTCTTTTGTTCTTCTTCATTTTCTGCCATAAAGGAGGTGTCATCTGCATATCTTAGGTTATTGATATTTCTCCCAGCAATCTTGATTCCAGCTTGTGCTTCATCCAGTCCAGTGTTTCTCATGATGTACTGTGCATATAAGTTAAATAAGCAGGATGACAATATACAGCCTTGACGTACTCCTTTCCTGATTTGGAACCAGTCTGTTGTTCCATGTCTGGTTCTAACTGTTGCTTCTTGACCTGCATATAGGTTTCTCAGGCAGGTCAGGTGGTCTGGTATTCCCATCTCTTTAAGAATTTTCCAGTTTGTTGTGATCTACACAGTCAAAGGCGTTGGCATAGTCAATAAAGCGGAGGTAAGTATTTTTTTCTGGAGCTCTCTTGATTTCCTATGATCCAACGGATGTTGGCAATTTGATCTCTGGCTGCTCTGTCTTTACTAAATCCAGCTAGAGCATTTGGAAGTTCACAGTTATGTATTATTGAAGCCTGGCTTGGAGAATTTTGAGCATTACTTTGCAAGCATGTGAGATGAGTGCAATTGTGTAGTAGTTTGAATATTCTTTGGTATGGCCCTTTTTTGGGATTGGAATGAAAACTGACCTTTTTAGTCTGTGACCACTGCTGAGTTTCCCAAATTTTCTGGCATATTGAGTGTAGCACTTTGGTGGCATCATCTTTTAGGATTTGAAATAGCTCAATTGGAATTTCATCACCCCCACTAGCTTTGTTTGTAGTGATGCTTCTTAAGACCCACTTGACTTCACATTCCAGGATGTCTGGCTCTAGGTGAGTGATCACACCATCATGGTTATCTGGATCATGAAGACCTTTTTTGTATAGCTTTCTGTGTATTCTTGCCACCTCTTTTTAATATCTTCTGCTTCTGTTAGGTCCATACCATTTCTGTCCATTATTATCCCCATCTTTGCATGAAATGTTCCCTTGGTATCTCTAATTATCTGGAAGAGATCTCTAGTCTTTCCCATTCTATTGTTTTCCTATATTTCTTTGCATTGATCACTGAAGAAGGCTTTCTTATCTCTCTTTCCTATTCTTTGGAACTCTTCATCCAGATGATTATATCTTTCCTTTTCTCCTTTGTCTTTAGCTTCTCCTCCTTTCTCAGCTATTTGTAAGGTCTCCTCAGGCAAACATTTTGCCTTTTTGCATTTCTTCTTGGGGATGGTCTTGATCCCTGCCTCCTGTACAATGTCACAAACCTCTGTCCATAGTTCTTCAGGCACTCTATTAGATCTAATCCCTCGAATCTATTTGTCACTTCCACTGTGTACTTGTAAGGAATTTGATTTAGGTCATACCTGAATGGTCTAGTGGTTTTCCATACTTTCCTCAATTTAAGACTGAATTTGGCAATAAGGAGTTCATGATCTGAGCCACAGTCAGTTTTTGCTGACTGTAAAGAGCTTTTCCATCTTTGGCTGCAAAGAATATAATCAATCTGATTTTGGTATTGACCATCTGGTGATGTCCATTTGTAGATTCTTCTCTTGTGTTGTTGGAAGAGGGTGTTTGCTAGGACTAATGAGTAGCCTTTCCCTTCTCCAGGGGATCTTCCCAACCCAGGGATTGAACCCAGGTCTCCCGCATTGCAGGTGGATTCTTTACCAGCTGAGCCACAAAGGAAGCCCAAGAATACTGGAGTGGGTAACCTTTCCCTTCTCCAGGGGAATCTCCCAAACCAGGAATGGAACAAGAGTCTCCTGCTTTTCAGGCGGATTCTTTACCAAGTAAACTATCAGGGAAGTCTTTTTGTGGGCAATAGAAAATTAAAATAAGGAACAACAATGACAAAGCTGCTTTGCTTCTAAACAAAAAATGAACTTATAAAACTTGAAACATTCATGCAAAGAATTAAGTATAATTGAGCCAGCACTTTAAATACGGTTTCCAATAGAATTTCATGTCATTTTCACAGTATGATAGTGAGGAGAATAAAGATGCCATCGTGTGGGGGGCATTTTTAAAGTGGTGCTCTTTGGAGAAGGAAAAAAAAAAGATAGGGTCAGTCAAGCCTCATCATGTCATCTGTTCAGAGAACTGACCTTGAACTCCTGGTGGGTGAGCAATGGCTGGAGCAGAGGCTGAGTCACTTCCAAACTCACACTCCTGGCCTCTTCCTCTCCTCCCTGCTGGGGGCTTTAACCTCAACCCCAGACCTTATTTTAGAAAGTTAGAAGACAGCAACCAAAAAAGGATTTAAGCAATATAGCAAACAGATGTGTGGAGAGTTCAAGTTTAAGGGTCTTCTGTCTCTTCAGATGGAGAGTTTTGAATGTACATTCAAGAGCAGGGTTCCCCCAGAAAGGAAAGGACAGCTATCCTCTGCCCATGAGCTTAACAAGTGTCAGAAAAACCCTAGAACTAACTCTCTTTTTTACAGGAGTCCTTTGCATTTAGCACTGTCAACTGATGTCACTTAAAGTTAATCCTTAAATATAATGCTAATGCATCCTTTCCCTTTCAATTCTTAATTATGTTCAGTATTGACAATACCGACTGTGTGTGTGTGTGTGTGTGTGTGCACACTCACTCAGTCATGTCCGACTCTGAGACCGCATGGACTCTATCCTGCCAGTCTCCTCTGTCCGTGGAATTCTCCAGGCAAGAATGCATTTCCTACTTCAGGGGATTTTCTTGACCCAGGAATTGAACTCGAGTCTCTCATCTCCTGCCTTGTAAGGCAGATTCTTTACAATTGCACCCCATAGGAAGCCAACTACTATATATCAGTTCAGTTCAGTCACTCAGTCACGTCCGACTGTTTGTGACCACGTGGGCTGCAGCACACCAGGCTTCCCTGCTACACATAAAGGGTTACAAATATATAGCCTCTGAGCAACTCCATGGTAATGTTGATCAGTGTGCAATTTAGATTACACTGGGTGGGATGGAATACCATCATATTCATGAAACAACTGGTCCAGCACTACCGACATCCTTCAAGTGTGTGCCGTCCAATCCGTGTGTTATAGAAGTCCTACAAAGGCATATGTCACCATTTCAACTTTGGGGCTCTCACTCAGCTCTTGCTTATTTACTTCATGCAACGAATGCCAAAACTAAGGGGCATTTGTGTATCTAGGGCTGCGAGTACTATCCTTGTATTCAATGGAATAATACAAAATCTCAATAACTCATGATCCTGACTTTTACTTTAAATGGAGAGGGGAGAATGAATAGGAAATAATGTGGGGATTACTTCCCCTTAAAATGAAGCAAAAAATATTTTTAAGAGAAGACATTTTATCTGTTTCATTTCACTTTGTTTTGAAATATCTGTTTCTTTAAACACCTAACAGTTAAAACCTATGCAATAAAATACAGAAAAGGAAATTAATGCAAACCTTTTCTGAGAAATACTCTTTGCAGATTTTAATGTGATGTTATCCTATATTTAAACATGTGCTTGTAAGTTCACTGACTCAGAGTATATTGAATGTGTCAGAATGTAGAATTTTAATAACTAGAGGAAAATATCAGATAAACTTGACTCTAAGACATGAACAGAAATGTCATTCTTTTTGCAGCTAGATTTTAATATATCCTTCAAGGTGTAAGGAGTATGGGAAATCAATAGCAAATCCCAGGGTCCTTATGTTGAGATATTCAAAATGTTAACTCTAATGGGAGTCATATCAGAAAAAAAAAAAAAAAGAAGAGGATGATACAACCTAGAGCTGAGCATTTCACACAGTATCTGCAAAGAATTATTGTTCAAAATCGAAACACATCTTGTGTCTTTAAATAGCAATACATATACTTGTAGTTGTCGTAATTTTTACAAACAATGTAGCCTTTTTTTTTTTTCCAGAACTGAAAGCAGTGATTTGAAGGTAGATAGTTTGGGAGAAATTATTTTCTCTTGTTTAGTAATTATCATTAATGAAAGAAAGATTTCTTAAATACTAATAAATCAGGGCTGAATTGACTGACCATGCATCCAAATTGCTGCATTATTCACACTGGAATTACTCCAAAGATTAGCTGCAAATTGCCCTCTAAATTGAATTTATGGGTTCATTTTTCATGACCACTGTATTGTGACAGATGAAAGGAATCTGAGAGGAAAATGACAGTGATGGACCCAATTTCTTAGTGCTCCAGCTTCGGGATAGAGCCAAGCTATCTCTATAATTTATTTTGGCAAGTATAAAAACCTGGTAGGCTGAAATCTGGGAGATCCTACTCCATATTCTACTTGGAAATGAAAAGGTCAACATTATGTTTTTGTCAAGAGGAAGCTAATCAAATTGACATCCAAGGAGGGGAAAGGAATTCACATGGAGGATGCAATTATTTTGCATGTGTCAACTGAAAACTCTGCACAACCTCGACGTTGAGAGTTAACGTTTTACTCATCAGACAAAACTGAGGGCTAAGCCAGGGACATAGCAACTCAAACAGCAGAGTGAAAATGTTCCAAAGAGGCAAGGGTGGTGGGGAACCGGGGGCAGGGAGGGAGGAAGCCAGGATATATAGGAGTTTTTGCAACAAAGATCAGATAGTCAAAACATCAAAAGATTACTGTTAAAGAAAACCAGATATCTCAAACTGAGGAACTGAGGGCTTTCTACGTATGGGAAGGTGCAAGAGTTTGAGCTCACTGATATCATTCCTCTGATACGCATCTCAGGACCTTGTGCTTTCTCATCTTGAGTCTCCTCAGGGTCCGTCAGCATGGGGTGGCCGCAGTGGCTGATGGCTTGGCGCTGGGCCTCCTGTTTGTATCCTGCTTTCCTTCAGGGCTCACCACTCAGCTGCTGTTCTGCAGTGGCTGCAACATCCTTTGCTTCCTAATAGGGCAGGCATTTTTTAAAATTCACATGTGTGATATTATTCCATTAATCTTTGCAACAACACCATGGAACAGGTAACTGGATCCTCTATAAAAAGAAAGAAAAAAGCAAAACAAAACATGAGACCCTGAGAGGCTGGGTATCCTTCCCAAGTCTGGACTTTTGGGAGGCCTTTCTATATGCTTCCCTAGTTGTTCAGATGGTAAAGAATCTGCCTGTAATGCGGGAGACCTGCATTCAATCTCTGGGTCAGGAAGATCCCCTGGAGAAAGGGAATGGCAACCCACTCCCATATTCCTATCTGGAGAATCCCACAGAGGAGCCAGGTGGGCTACAGTCCATGGGGTCCCAAAGAGTCGGAGACAAATGAGTGACTAACACTTTCTATATGCAACACCCATGTCCAGGATCTCCTGCTATGACACCTCCCAGAAAGGGCTACCACTTTGATCCCACTGCCGATTTAGACATATTAATTTTGTGTCTGTCAAATAACTTGCAGTTTCTTTTCACACCAAAGAAAATAAAAATGATGACAGTCCAAATTAGATGGGGAAACAAACCTATTCTACCATCTGGGCATTGTGAACACACCTAAATCTTCAGAACAACTGTTTTTAGACTATTATTGAAAAGCTGAAACAAAAATAAAAGCTGCCAGATTGGAGAGACAGTAAAGGCCTCCCTTTTTATGTGAGGTATATAACTTGCTGCAACACATGGAAGGGAAGACAATTTTGTTAGCCTTTAAATTGCGTTTGTATTGTCTGGGCCTCTTGGGTTAGAAATGATTGAAAACAAATATTGGGTTGGAGTTAGTGACAAACGCAGTTGATGCCTTCAGGTTTAGAAGACACCAGTATGTGAACACATGCTTTGTTTGTAAGACAAATGATTAGACAACCTCCTACAGCTTTCTGTTTCGAAAGGTTTAGGACCTGTGACCCTTTTCCTTCTGCAATGGCCTCAGGCATCCTTTCTTTTATCAGAGTAGCTCTCACATTAACATACAGGTACTCAGGCATGAGCATTTCTATAAGAGCAAAAGCAAATGAAGTTATTTTTATTGACAAATAAGAGTTTTTACATTTTTTTACACTCAGGTTGTTAATAGAGAATTTGCTAATAAGTCCTTTAAGAAGACAAAAATAAAACCTTAACCTGTTAGAGGGGAAATTGCCAAACTCTGGGTGTCTAGATAAATCTCTTTGCATCCTTCATTTAATCCAATTGCTTTATTACTGATATTCTATCTTTACTTAGTCATACAATCTAAGTTTTTTCTCCTCTGATGATAGTTTTAATATTTTAACTTATGCTAACGTGACAGAAGTTTTCAAATACGTACACATATCTCTACTCTATGGGTGCCAGATGCTGCCTTTATGGCATCAATTGGTCCATTCATGTTTTCCCCTTATTTGATTATTTGAAATGAAACTGAAGTGTTGACACTTGAATTTAAGCTCAAACCCTATTCTTAACTGATACAAATGTGAGAACAAGCTTTACCTAACCATTCCATGTAACTGAACAATATAATACCAACTCTGGATGTGTAGAGCAATTATGTCTTTTCATGTTGAATTTGGCTATTGTATAGAAAAAACCAGCCGTGATCCACAGGACACAGATATTTCAGTGAAGCAAACTCAAATGGCCAGCCAGATGTGTGACCTCTGACACACTTCTTATCTCTGAGTTCTTCCTAAGAATAGGGTTAAAAACGCCTACCCACAGAGATATTCTGAGGATAAGTTGAGAGCACCAACTCTCATGATCTTACTCTGGAGGCATGTACTCAAGACTTCACACCAACTCTGGGAAGAAAGAGTCAGAACTTCACTATTGACCGAAGAGAAGAGGACTCCAGTAATGAAAGAGAAAGCAATACTAAGCCCACATCAATGGTTTGGATCTTAGCGTTCAGGGTGGCTTCTTTTTTCTTCTTCTTCCTTTTTTATTTTTTAAATTATGGAAGTATGATAACACATTTACTGGAGACTTGGAAAATACAGAACAGTTACATATAGTTCCACTATATATTACAACTATTTTCTAAGTAGATTAATTAATATTTTTAGTTGGAGTTTCAATATCAAACTCTCAAACATTAATAGAATGAAAAGACAGAAAAGTAGAAGGATATAGACCTGCAAACATTATGAACCAATTTAACATAATTAAGATTTATGCAATTTCCACACAACAGCAGGATACAAATTCAAGTTCCCATAGACTATAATCCAGGAGACACTGGAACATATCCAGGGACAGAAGACAAGGTGCAAAAACTTCATGGTCTAAAAGTATGAAAATCTTACAGATTCTGTCCTCGCATCACTGTGGAATTGTGTTAGAAATCAATATCAAAAGATATTTGAAAATAACCACACATTTTCAAAAGCAACATGACATTTAACAAGAGAGAGCTTTGATTTAGCCATTGAAAGCCTCAATAAAGTTAAAAGATTGAAAAAAACACAGAAGGTGAGTGCAGACAAGAAAATATTTAAATGAGAAGTTAATATAAAATGAGAAATTAATAGCAAAGATATTTAAAAATCCCATGTATTTGGAAATTAAATGTCCACATTTAAATGTTGGGTGGTGTACCTAAGAAGACATAATAAGGAAAATTAGAAAATATCTGTAAGAAAATAAAAATGAAAGGAGAATTTATCAGAATTTGTTACATGCTGCTAAAGTTGCTCAGTGCAGCTAAATACAATGTGGAATCTTGAATAATACATGAAAACAAATAATGGGCACTAGCATAACATTTTTTAATTTGAACAAATTTAATTTGAAGACAGGTCAATTCCTTTGATTTTTTTTTCACAACATAACTTCTTTATATTCTTGGAGTTGGATACCTCAATCATTTTTTAAAATCACTAAGATAATAAGCTTTCTAGACTTGTAGCAGGAATACCAGAGGCCAGAATAAATGGAACCATATTAAAGCTTTGAGTGAACATAAATTAGAAACTTAGCATTCTATTCATACTTTGCCAAACAAGTAGAGCTAAGATGTCATAAATTTTTTGGCTAGGTGAAAATTCATAAATTTTCAAATATGTATATATTATATTATATTATATTATATGGCCTATATATACATATATATACCTCTGCCAACAAAGGTCTGTATAGTCAAGGCTATGATTTTCCCAGTGGTCACCTATAGCTATGAGAGTTGGACCATAAAGAAGGCAGACTGCCAAAGAATTGAAGCCTTTGAACTCGAGCTGGAGAAGACTCTTGAGAGTCCCTTGGACAGCAAGGAGATCCAACCAGTTAATCTTAAAGGAAGTCAACGCTGAATACTCATTGGAAAGGCTGATGCTGAAAGCTGATGCTCCAATACTTTGGCCACCTGACACAAATAGCCAACTTACTGGAAAAGTCCCCAGTGCTGGGAAACATTGAGGGCAGAAGGAGAAGAGAGCACCAGAGGATGAGATGGCTGGATAGCTTCACGGATGCAATGGACATGAACTTGGGCAAACTCCGGGAGATGGTGAGAGACAGGGAGGCCTGGCATGCTGCAGTCATGGGGTTGCAAAGAGTTGGACATGACTGGGTGACTGAAAAACAACAGCATAGATATATATCCTGGAGGAGAACATGGCAGTCCACTGTATTATTTTTGCTTGGAGAATCTGCATAGACAGAGGAGCCTGGCAGACTACAGTCCATCAGTCCACAGGGTCGCAAAGAGTCAGACATGACTAAAGCAACTTAGCATGCATATATATATATATATATATATACACACACACATGCATATATATATATACATGCATATATATTTATACGCATGCATATATATAACATATATATTCACACATACAGAAGCTTGTCTACTACTTTGATAAACACTTGAGAAAGAGCAACAAAAAACTAGCTGGTTAAATTAGAAAACATATCTAAGTGAAATGGGAGCACTGAGTATGAAATAGAAAAAGTGAAACAAACTAGATAAAATACCATCATGTAGCCCAGTTTTTTTTTTAAACATGGCTGCTCATCAGAATTAGAAGAAGACAATACCTGTGCATATGTATTTTTCAAAATGTTCCGAGATAATTCTAATGTTCATTTGAATTTTAAAAAGTGATTACAGGTTTTTCTATTAAATGGTCATTTTAGTGATATAGAATTTTATTTTTTTGTTGACCAATCAAGATAAAATAGTATTATGATGAATAATAGTTACACCAGAATGGATTTAAATGTATGATGGTGATGTTGGTTTTAGTCACTATTCATGTCTGACTCTTTTGACCCCATAGACTGTAACCCACCAGGCTCTTCTGTCCATGGGATTTTCCAGGCAAAGTATGTAAATCTATATGACAGAAAAATCTAGGGGAATATGTAAATGGTTGTCACCTTGGGAACTAGATTAGGTGGATTTTCATTTTATGTTACATATTTCTAGAATGTTTGAAGTTGTTAATAATAAGTACTTATAACTCTTTAATGAGGAATTCTAATAAATATAAAAAAATTGAAGTGCCTAGAATTCCATAAGTGTTCATTTAATTTGAATTTCTACTTGTCTTCCAGGTACAGCACCTATAAAAATCAAAGTAGTCATTTGAGCATTCGTGCTAATACTTAATGCCTGCCTATGCATTCTGAGCTCTTCTCTATTCTGAGGGTTTAAACTGAAAAAAAGAAAAAAAAAGTACAAGTCTGTCTTTCCTATCTTTCAAGGCAGAGGAACAAGTAATATCAGTATAACTTTCAACAGTCCCTGTAGGAAAAATTTGTAAAAGTTTTTTCTCAGTCTGATTCTCTCTTAGTTAAATTGGCACTACAGAGAGTCTTCCCACCTGAAAACTGACCACTACTGTCTGAAAAGTAGTTAGAAAAATATTTCAGGAATATGTAAATAAAAATTGTTGTGATACTATGATATTTTGTGAGTAAAAACTAAATAATCACTCATTCACATGGACTAAACATATATGTAATGTCTGTTTTTATAGGTCAAAATGGTCAAATAGCAATTGCACGTTTTTGCTTACTGATTGCTATCAGGATAGTTTTAAGACAATATTGCGTCCAGATTTCAGTGAAGATTCTCACAAAATAAATGCATTTCTCATTTTATTAACCATGACTTGAGTGCGGCTAAGAATTCTCAGAATAGTTTTCTGGACAGTTTTTGATATCTGCACAGATGAATGGGAGCAGCAACACATATAAGTCAAATTGACTGAAAGTCCAAAAATTATTCACATATGGCTTTCAAATATTCCCCAGAAAGTACAAGGATCTCCTTAGTGAAATGTATCAACAAAAGGCTAGACCACCTGTTCTGTGAAACTGTATCAATAATTCAAAAGCAGGACGTATGGGATGGAGGGTCCTCAAGTTCTGCAAAGAATACTTCAGTGATTATGCTGTTCCAATGATTTAAGCAGAGCAAACTTGTGCAGTGTATGTCTCATTCTAAGAAGAAAGAAAATCTTCCCTGTCTTGGACAGAACCATTGTCCCTTCATCATGAATACCTATGAGAGGTGGGTAATAACAGAAACAAAGAAAACAAGAAACTAAAGCACTCTGAAAAAGCAGCTTCTTAGATGAAACCCTAAAGTGTTTCCTGGAACTCTTAGAGGAACTCAAGATCAGCGTCAGTGCTCAAGTGGAAAACTGCGGAGAAGATGGTGGAATTTCCGGATTGCCACTGAATTCAGTATTTAGAAGGATCAGGATCCTGCTTCTGACAGCCCTCTTGGAGCAAAGAATGGGAATCTGGGATTGGTCACTGCCTTGCATCCTGGAAGTTGACAGTGTGGGTGGGAGTAAACTGCGATGGCCTCTTGGAGGCCTCCTGGAAAGCAAGGGTTCAAAGAAGAAGAGAGCAGGTAGACTGTAAACACAGGTTCAGGAGCAATGAACAGGCAGGCGGGTGGGGCCTGTGGGTTAACCAAAAGGACAGATGTAATTCTAACTTCCTTGTGTCATGCATGCTGTTACTACATTGTATTTTGGGTCTACCTTGTTTGCACATTCCATAATCTGCCATAATTGACTATTGCTTGCATAGCTTTACTCAACATGTTAAAAGAAATTGTCCACTATTGTTTCTTGAATCCCATCCCTTCATCCTAATGAGATATGTTCTCATTAAGATGATGAGATATAGTCTAATGAGATATATTCTTCTTAATGAGATATACCTTTAGTGACTTTTTGAGCTAGAAGCTGTGGGTCAGGTAATTTTCAATGTCTGTAAATGTTTTAATTTTACCCTCTTTTTAATTAGATATGTGTATTATATATACATGGAGAAGGCAATGGCACCCCACTCCAGTACTCTTGCCTGGAAAATCCCATGGATGGAGGAGCCTGGTAGGCTGCAGTCCATGGGGTCGCAGAGAGTTGGACACAACTGAGCGACTTCACTTTCACTTTTCCCTTTCATGCATTGGAGAAGGAAATGGCAACCCACTCCAGTGTTCTTGCCTGGAGAATCCCAGGGACGGGGGAGCCTGCTGGGCCACCGTCTACGGGGTCGCACAGAGTTGGACACGACTGAAGCGACTTAGCAGCAGCATTATATATACAAATACATATACTGTTTTGTTGGAATGTAACATACATTGACAAATGCTCTTTAAATTGGCACACAAAAGCTTACACAATTTTTGTTCAGTGAACATACCAATAAATCCAAACCAGCAGAACAAGTAGAAAATTACTCTCACCTCAGAGTCTTTCCTCACAACCTATTGCAGTTCTTAGTCCCCTACACCAACACAACAGTAGTCCTCAATGGTTAATTACTTTTGGATTAGATCTGCCTTTTTTTGAACTTTATATAAATGGAATTATCCTTGTAGTCTTTTGTTTGGGCTTCTTTCATTCTACATTATGATCGTAATAATTTACTTATATTTTATAGAGTTTTTATTTTGTGGTTTTAATTATTGATGGATATATTTCATCCTTTGTGCTGTTGTGGACGTTCAGATTTCTTCCAGTAATAAGCTACTACAAATAAGTCTTGATATGAACACTCTTGCACCTGTCTTTGGTATATATATACACACACTTTGTAAAAATATATACATAGCATATGAATATGCTCACCTTTAAGTATTGCCAAACCATTTTCTAAAGGAGTGCTACCATTTCATACTTCCACCAGCAGTGTAAAAGAGTAAAAATAATTTTCATAAATGTGTAAGATTATGACTTTCATAATACACCATACAGATAACGAAAATGAACACCGTAAACATTTTAACACATTTAATGAGAGAAGCAGGTTGATGAAATCATCAGCTTGAAAGAAAACCCAACGGAAAAAATTTATAATGAGTTGAAAATAGCTGAAAGGTAACAAACATAGAATCAGATGACCAAAGTTTGTCCTATATAGACAATGAATGCATTGTTTAAAAGTAGTTTCAAGACAAGGAAAAGTTAGAATCAAATGAATTACAGGAGTGTGCTTTAGTGAACACACAGGTTTTCACTGAAACACATTTTCTTTTCTTCTACAGAGCCTTCTGATTGACCCATAGACTCTCCAACACTTGTCACTTTTTAACGTTTTTAACTATGAATATTTTGATGACTGTGCACTTTCGTTTTAGTTTGGTTTTCATTGATGATTTACAACATGATCACTTTTTCATGTGTTAATTGGCTCATTAGCCATCTTTTGGGACTAAAGTGATACTGAAGAAATTTGTCCTTTTGTTGCAGCGTGTTGACTGTTTTTTACTTGTTTATTTGTAGGATTTCTTAACCTATTTTCAATGCAAGTCCTTTATCAGTACACGTACAAGTATTTACCTGTGTTTTGCTTTTTCATTGAATGGTATCAGTAAAAACAATTGTAGGAATTACAATTAAAATATTCCTTGTTCAATTTTATGCTTGAACTTTAATCTGTTTTTATTTTAGCACTTTGAGGAGCTTACCGGATCTCTTATGATTTCTAATTTTGCTTTTGAGATATCTGCTGTAAGTTTCTGGTTATTTCTTTGCAGATCTCTGCTTGCTTTTACAATCTTTTTTCTTTGCTCAGAAGATATTTATTTTGAGTCTAGGGTCATACAGTTTAAATAACTTAGGCCAAGGTGTGAATTTCCTCGTATTTAATCCACTTGGAATTCTTTGTATTTCCTAAATCTTAAAATCAGTTCTGTCAGCAAAGGTCTTACGGTAATTCTCTTCAAATTTCTCTTCTAAATCTTGCAACTCTCTCATTTCCTCTATTGCTTCTTCAAGAACTCATATTTGGCATTTGCTAGATATTTCATTATCTATGCCTCTGAACTCCTCATATTTTCCATCTCTGCATTTCACTCTACTGTATTCTGTGTAATTTTTACAATGTTTTCCACTTTACAAATTCACTCTTCAGCACAAGCCATCCTTTTAAGTTTTCAATTTTCAGTGAGAATATTTATTAGTTTTAAAAGTTTATTGCGGTCCTTTTGCTGATGATTCTACATTTTTTTTAGATTCTCATTCTTTTGTTTTTTACTCTTTAAGTTATATCTTCAATCTTCTCTTTAAAAATTTTGGTAAACACATAATAGAAAAGCTATAAGAGTACCTATTTTTAAGTACACAGCATACTTGGTCACAGTCAAATCATCTTTGGTCAAATCAACAAGGGCTCCAAGGCTATAGAATGGAGAAAGGATTGTCTTTTCACTGAAAAGCCATCTGGCCCTGGGCTTTTCTCTGTTTGGAAGTTTTGGATTACTGATTCAATCTATTTATTGTTATAGGTCTATTCAGGTTTTTGTTTCTTCATGATGTTGTCTTGATAAGTTGTATGTTTCTAGAAATTCATCCATTTCTTCTAAGATATTTATTTTGTTCATAGTAGTTTCTTTTAATTATTTTTACTTGTGTGCCATCAGTTGTGTCTTTTCTTTCATTTCATTCTTTTAAAATTTTAAACTTATCTCTTTTTAAGGAAATCAACCCTGAATATTCATTGGAAGGCCTGTTGCTGAAGCTGAAGCTGCAATACTTAGGCCATTTGATGAGAAAAGCCAACTCATTGAAAAATACCCTGATGCTGGGAAAGACTGAAGACAAAAGGAGAATGTAGAGGCAGAGGATGAGATGGTTAAATAACATTACTGGCTCAATCAACGTGAATTTGAGAAAACTCCAGGAGATAATAGAGGACAGCGGAGCCTGATATCCCACAGTCCATGAGGTCACAAAGAGCCAGATATGACTTAGAGTCTGAGCAACAACAGAGTTAAGAGTTTATCAATTTTGTTGATATATCTATTTTTTATATTCTCTATTCTATTTCTATTCTAATCTTTGGTATTTTCTTAAGCTAACTTTAGGTTTAGTTTGCTATTTTTTTCTAGTTCTGGAGGTGTAAATTCAGGTTGCTGATGTGAGATCTACTTAAATGAAGATATTTATCACTGTAAACTACCTTTTGGTATTGCCTTTACTATACCTCATATATCTTACTATGTTTTATTTTCATTAGTATAAATACATTTTCTATTTATTTTCTATTTAACCGTAGTTTCTCTTTAACCATTAGTTTTTCAAGAGTATTTTCTTCAATTTCCACATACTTGTGAATTTTCCAGTTTTTATTTTGCTGTTAATTTCTGGCTTAATTCTTTGTGATGAGAAAAGATGTTTGATATGATTTTAGTCTTTTTAATTTTATGCTGGTCAGAATGGCCGTAATGAAAAAGTATAAAATAATAAATGCTAGAGAAGGTATAGAGAAAAAGAAACTCCTGGAGTGTTTACACTGTTGTTGGGAATGTCAATTACTATATTCACTATGGAGAATAGTATGGAGATTGCTTAAAAATGTAAAAATAGAGTTACCAAATGATCTTGCAATTCTACTCCTGGGTATATATCTGGAGAAAGCCATAATATGAAAAGGCACGTGCACCCCAATGTTCATAGCAATACTATTTAAATAACTAAGACATGGAAACAACAGAAATGTCTGTCAACAGATGAACGGATAAAGAAGATGTGGTATGTATATATCTATGTATTTATATATACATATACATATGTATATATATGCACAATGGAATATTACTCAGTCTTTAAAAAGAATAAATTAATGTCATTTGCAGCAACATTGACAGACCTAGAAGTTATCATACAAAGTGAAGTAAGCCAGACAGAAAAAGATAAATATCATGTGATATAACTTACATGTGGAATCTTAAAAAACATGATACAAATAAACTTATTTACAAAACAGAAACAGACACACAATCATAAAAACAAATTATGATTATCAAAGGGGAAAGTAGGGTAGGGATAAATAAGGTGTTTGGGATACACACATACACACTACTATATATAAAATAGGTAACCAACAAGGACCCACTGTATAGCACAGGGAACTACATGCAATATTTTGTAATAACTTTTAAGGGAAAAGAATTTGAAAAAGAATATGTACATATAAGCACCTTGCTATACACTTGAAACTAACACAGCATGGTAAATCAATTACAAATCCTCCGTTTTTTTTTAATTGATTTTCTATTGATATATTCTTTATTGAAAGTGGAATATTTAAATCTCCTACTATAATTATATTCCTATCTATTCTTCTCCTTAATGCTTTCAATGTTTATCCATATATATGGATTCTTTTTTGGTAGGTGTATATTTATTTATAATTGCTTTATCTCCTTAGAGAATTGATTCTTTGTTATATAATCTTTTCCTCCTAAAGTAGTTTTTGACTTAGAAGTCTATTCTGTCTAAGTGTGACCACCCTGCTGTCTTTTGGTTACTAATTGCATGAAATATCTTTTATAATCCTTTTGCTTTCAAGCTATGTATGTTTCTATATCTAAAGTGAAAGTGAAAGTCGTCAGTCATGTCTAACTCTGTGCAACTCCATGGACAATACAGTTCATAGAATTCTCCAGGCCAGACTACTGAAGTGGGTAGCCTTTCCCTTTTCCAGGGGATCTTCCCAACCCAGGGACTGAATCCAGATCTCCCAAGTTGCAGGCTAATTCTTTAGAAGCTGAGTCACAAGGGAAGTGCCTAAATATCTAAAGTGAGTACCTTATAGATATCATTTAGTTGGGTCTTGTTTTTTATCCAGTCACTTTTTGTCTCTGGATTCTGGAATTTAATCCATTCCACTTAAAGTAATTACTGTTAGGAAAGGGCTTCAGTTCAGTTCAGTTCAGTCCAGTCACTCAGTCATGTCCGACTCTTTGCAACCCCATGAATCGCAGCACAACAGGTCTCCTTGTCCATCATCAACTCCTGGAGTTCACCCAAACCCATGTGCATCAAGTCGGTGATGCCATCCAGCCATCTCATCCTCTGTCGTTCCCTTCTCCTCCTACCCCCAATCCCTCCCAGCATCAGGGTCTTTTCCAATGAGTCAGCTCTTTGCGTCAGGTGGCCAAAGTACTGGAGTTTCAGCTTCAGCATCAGTCCTTCCAAGAGCACCCAGGACTGATCTCCTTTAGGATGGACTGGGTGGATCTCCTTGCAGTCCAAGAGAAGTCTCAAGAGTCTTCTCCAACACCACAGTTCAAAAGCATCAATTCTTTGGTGCTCAGCTTTCTTCACAGTCCAACTCTCACATCCATACATGACCACAGGAAAAACCATAGCCTTGACTAGATGGACCTTTGTTGGCAAAGTAATATCTCTGCTTTTTAATATGCTATCTAGGTTGGTCATAACTTTCCTTCCAAGGAGCAAGCGTCCTTTAATTTCATGGCTGCAATCACCATCTGCAGTGATTTTGGAGTCCAAAAAAGTAAAGTCTGACACTGTTTCCACTGTTTCCCTATCTATTTCCCATGAAGTGATGGGACTGGATGCCATGATCTTAGTTTTCTGAATGTTGAGCTTTAAGCCAACTTTTTCACTCTCCTCTTTCACTCGCATCAAGAGGCTTTTTAGTTCCTCTTCACTTTCTGCCATAAGGGTGGTGTCATCTGCATTGATATTTTGTAAGTTGTTTTAAACTGATAGCAACTTAACTTCAGTCACAGATATAAACTCTACTCCTTTACATCTCTCTTCCCCTACCTTACATTATTGAAGTTGTAAATTGCATTTTTAGTAATTTGTATCCACTAACATAGTTTTGTTGTTATAGTTATTTTATGCTTTTATCTTTAAATCCTATGCCAAAATTAAAAGAGATTTATGTACAACCATTACAGTAACACAGTGCTGCCTATGTATTTTTCTAAAATTTATTTACTTTCTTTTACCAGGTATCTTTATATTTTCATATGTTTTCATGTTGCTTTTTATTTATTCTAGCTGCCTTTTATTTCAACTTGGAAGACTCCCTTTAGCAATTCTTTAGACAGATCTAGTAGTGATAATGTTTTTTCTAATTTTGCTTACTGGGAAGGAAGGTCTTTATTTCTCTTTCATTTTTGTGAGACAGTTTTGTCTGATATAGTATCCTTGGTTGTCAGTTGTTGTTGTTTTTCTTTCAGCACTTTGACCGTATCATCCAGTCCCTTTTGATTTGGAATGTTTCTGCTGAGAAATCTGCTTATAATCTTGTGAGAGATCCCTAGTACATGATGAGTCACTTTTCTCCTGTTGCTTTCAAAACTGTCTTTGAGTTTTTATAGTTGGATTATAATGTGTATTCACATGGAACTCTTTAGGTTCCACATATTTAAAGTCCTTTGAACTTATTAAATTTGGGTGTCCATTTCTTTTCCTAGATTTGGAAAGTTTGGGGTCTTAATATCTTCAAATAAGTTCTCTGCTCCTTTCAATTTTTTTTTTCTCTTCTGTGGTTCCATATAGAGTATATTGGTCTGCTTGATGATGTCCCTTAAGTTCCTTAGTCACTATAATTCCTATATATGAATTCTCAGCAGTCTAATTCTGTTATCTATTATTTCTGCTGAATGCAATCAGTGGTCATGACTTGTTTCCTTGAATGTTTTGAAGTTTTCACTCTGAGATTTCGTATTTCTTAAAACCTTATGTGTGAAAATTATCTGAGTCCTGCTATGCAAAGTTTATTCCTCCAGAGAGGATTATTATTATTTTTTTTAATCTGCCATGTATCTGTCTTGAGTTTATATCAGACTTGCCATATAATGTGATTTTGGTTACAGAGGTACTTGAGATCCAGTTTTTAAGTGTGAGTTTTCAAAAAAAAATTTTTTTTTTGTCTCATCTCAGAACCAAGAACACCTGTGCTGCAGTGGAGTCCCATAGGTGACAGGCTTATTGATAATTATCTGTACTCAGGTAGAATAATCCTTTAGGGCGTTTCATGGCATTTTTCACCACAGGAGGCAAATAACCTCAAGGCCTAACCCAGCTCCACTGTTGTTTACTCCAAGGAATTTGCCTTTATTTGTTTTGGCCTCTGAGTGTGCTTTATATTCTTATTAGTCCATTAATGCATTTTAATATGTTTAATAAGAAGGAAGATTAGATAACAAAATATGCCAGACTCTCAGGGGGAAAATGGCATCTTTTTATTCCTAGAACACATTTTTACTGAGCATGAAATCTCTCAAAGAACACAACTTTCAGCAGAGAAGTCCCATATATTCCACCTTTCAAAGATGTGGGCTTCATACTTTTTCCACTGGCTCTAGACTCAGCACACTATTGCCTAAATCAGCAACCTCCCATCATTCTCACCCACTTTCCTCAAAATGGACATTCACAGAGCTTTAGTTTCCTCTTTGCTTTTATTCATTGCAAATTTTGCTTGACATTTAAATTATGTTATTTCAGGTTCTGTCTGCATTTTAAAGGAACATTTGTAGTATTTTTACAATTATTTTTAGAGTATTCCTAGACTTTTAGAGCAGAAGTAAAATCAGGTATACAGTTCACCACATTGTTCCTTAGAATTTTGGCACATTCATTTATTGAAAATCAGTGGATTAAAAAGTAAAATTATGTTCACAAATTTTAAAAGGGTTAATTTGATAGCTTAATTCTACTGATTTTCATAGAGACATTTTTCACTGTATATAATTTATATTTCCTTGAAGCATGAATATGGTATCTTGTACATTTTTGTAGTAATCTTTTATGGAATCTTTTTTCAGTTTGCAATCACATTATTTATGTTTAAAGAAATAAATATTCTGATTGTTTTCTCCATTACAAATATTCCATTTTTACTCCAAGTACAGTACTGCAGTACAATTCTGACACCAACTACCCGAAGTGTCAGACTCTGTCCTTCACAAGGCTTAACTCACTTCAGATTCCATCGTAAGTGTCAGGGGTCATTCTTTCCTTTGCCTAATCAGTTAAAAATCCAGGGTTTCTCATAACCTCTCCAGCTTCAGTAATTCACTAGAATAACTCAGAGATTTCAAGAAACCACTTTGCTTATAACTATAATTTTATTTTAAAATATATGTCAAGAACAACCAAAAAAGAAAGAGGCACAAAGCAAAAGGTCCTGGAGAGTCCCCCAGAGGAGTCAGGTGCATCACCTCCCCTGGGCATCAGTGGGTTACCCATCAAGAAGCTTCACTAAGCCTCCTGTTCTGAGTTTTTATTGGGGTTGTATTATGTATACTCAAACTGTGGTGCTGGAGAAGACTCTTGAGAGTCCCTTGGACTGCAAGGAGATCAAACTAGTCAATCCTAAAGGAAATTAACACCAACAATTCATTGGAAGAACTGATGCTGAGGCTCCAATATCCTGGCCACTTGATGCAATGAGCTGATTCAGGGGAAAAGACCCTGATGCAGGGAAATATTGAAGCCAAAGGGACAAGCAGGCAGCAGAGGATGAGACGGTTAGATAGCATCACTGACTCAATGGTCATGGGTTTGAGCAAGCTGTGAGACAGTGAATGGCAGAGGGGCCTGGTGTGCTACAGTCCCGGGAGTTGCAAATAGTTGAGCATGACTTAGTGACTGAACAACAACTGCTTTGCATACTGCTGCTGCTAAGTCGCTTCAGTCGTGTCCGACCCTGTGCGACCCCATAGACGGAAGCCCACCAGGCTCCCCCGTCCCTGGGATTCTCCAGGCAAGAACACTGGAGTGGGTTGCCATTTCCTTCTCCAATGCATGAAAGTGAAAAGTGAAAAGTGAAAAGGAAGTCGCTGAGTCGTGTCTGACTCCTAGCGACCCCACGGACTACAGCCCACCAGGCTCCTCCATCCATGGGACCTTCCAGGCAAGAGTACTGGAGTGGGGTGCCATTGCCTTCATACAGTAGGAAGTTAAAAGTGCTTTCAAGATTAATTCAAAACCAAGGAATACATAGATAACAGAAAAAGAGAGATTCTACAAATTTATTTTATTTTTTATTATTATTTTATTTTATTTTTTATTCCAATTTGATTTTTAATTTTATTTTATTTTTAAACTTTACATAATTGTATTAGTTTTGCCAAATATCAAAGTGAATCCGCCACAGGTATACATGTGTTCCCCATCCTGAACCCTCCTTCCTCCTCCCTACAAATTTAGTGTGAAGAAAAAAGGGTATGTATGCATGACTGGCTAAATCACTAGCCACATGATAAAACTCATTCTATAGTCCCCCTCCCTTCCTGGAGGCCAGACTGACCCAAAGTTCCAACATTTAATATGTAATTGGCCTTTCTGGGAACAAGTTTCTACATCCTGAAGATATATGAGGGCCAATGATAAGTCGCATCATTAGCTCAACAATAATGTTCTTTGCTCAGAAAATCCCATGGGTTTTTGAAACCTTATGCCCTGGGAACCAGGGACAAGGACCAGGTATATTCTGTATTATACTACAATCATGTTTACCAAAAGTATCATAAAATACATTAAGCTACGAAGCACTTGAGAAAAATCAATAGATAATAGAAGTAATGAACAGGTCAATTCATTCCTAATATACATTAACACAGTGTTAATTCTAAATAGTCTAGGTGCAAATTTATCTTTTACATGTGTCCAGTGTTTCAACACTTTTTAAAAAGACATTCTCATATACTACATCATTCTATTGTTATGTCCAGTAAGTATGAAAATCCCATTTTTATAGGTAAATTAAGATTTAATGACTTGCTTAAACTTGCACAACTCTGTAGCAAATCTAGAGTCAAATGACTTCAAATTAAGTGATCTCCAGCTAACATCACAGTTTCCTCTTTAATGCCTTTGATTTTTATCTGATGGAATAGCATGCATTTTTGTGTTTATTATTTTGCTTCTATGCTTCCTCACTGTCATCAACAGGGATGAAATCATCTTTGCCTTCATATCCCTGCAGAGTCCTTTGGCCATAGCCAATTAATACTGCTGTTCCTTTGACCTGAAAAAAGGATGTTAATTTGGCTAACAAGCTCATAGTAAGATAGAAGCTAGCTGGAGAAGCTAACAGCAATTCAGTGGTTGTGTTCCTTTCTCTTATGGAAGGCCTCCGCTGAACTTGATTTAATGCCAGCGCAGTACCACATAATGACTATTGCATTTTCCATTTCTATAGTGAACTAAAATAACATATCTTGAGTGTTAGAATGTAATAATCCATACATTATTATGTTTTATTGATAGGGTTTTGCATTCTGAAATCCATTCAAGCATATCCAGCCCCAAATACCTTTAACCGAATTTAATTCTGTGCATGAAAGTTAGTATATACATCATCACACTTTTTACCTAACTGTATAGCATTTAATTTCATAACCATAATGGAACTGTAGACATTAGCTCTATTTCCATATATTGCGTTGGAAAAAAATGAAATTCTCTTTTTAATATGATTGAGAGTGAATTGTTACACTATGACACAATGGAAACTAATACTCAGTTTTAAAAGATCCCTTAAAAATAAAGATGATGGATCAATTAAAGTCAGAAGGTTATAATTCATAAACCTGCATTTAGGCTAGCCGATGTTCTATGCAGGGCAAACAAAAAAGGTCTTTTTTTATATTTTTAGTTAGTAATCAATTTTTATGTCTAGAATTTAAATAAGCATCTTTTTTCCCCCAATATATGCAAAGGCTATTCTGACATAGAAAGCATAGCAAAGTAAGACATATTGTGATAATTAACTGAATTATTCCTGGCATGCCGTGAACAATTACAGGATTAATAACTACCCAACCAAATGGTGTTATGTTGGAATAAATTGACCGACAAAGTTTCTCAGTTAGGAAATGAAGCTCAGATAGATCATCAATAAAAACGACTGTGACGACCATACTTGTGAGAACCCTAATGTTTTACATTTTACAAAATATGGCCATGGCCACTGTGCTTAATGATTGGAAGAAGGTATTTAAAAATTCATTTAGACTATTTTGCCCTTTTTAATTGCCTGCTGAAAGACTTAATGTTTGATGGTTACTAATGTACCATACAATCTACACTTAATTAAATACCTGTAAGTTCTGAAAGCTGCTAAGAAACAGTGTTTCTAAATAAAGAAAAAAAGCAAAAGGAGAAAAAATAAGAAAAAAATAAGAACTGCAGCTTGTTTGAAATATGTGGCTTGCCATATGCATCCATATTAAGAATGATACTGTCTGAAAAACAGAAATAATTTAGAGAATGAATGATGTCATATGCCACACTTTGAGATAATATGTAGTCTAATGTGAGATTATATAAACTGCCTTTTGGATACATTTATTAAAAAATATGGGCTTCCCAGGTGCCTCAGTGGTAAAGAATCTGACTGCAAATGCCGAAGACACAAGTTTGATTGCTGGGTTTGGAAGATCCCTTGGAGAAGGAAATGGCAACCCACTCCAGTATTCTTGCCTGGGAAATCCTATGGGCAGAAAAGCCTGACGGGCTACAGTCAAGGGGTTAGCAAAGAGTCAGACATGACTTAGCAACTAAACAACAACACTAAAACATATGACTTGAAAGTAACTAAAGATAAGATATAGCACCCATATTTACATTTTATTGTTTATAGTTTTTGTTGATAGCTGTTAACTTTAAATCAGAAGAAGATGGCAGAAAAAAATGTCATGAGAGGAAAAAGAGTGAAGGAATAAAAGCTTGAGAGGTTGAAAATAACATATATGTGTATGTCTAAAAATATTTTCGGACTAGTTTTGTTTCAGTTCAGTTCAGTTCATTCTCTCAGTCATGTCGGACACTTTGCAACCCCATGAACCACAGCACGCCAGGCCTCCCCGTCCATCACCAACTCCTGGAGTTTACCCAAAGCCATGTTCATTGAGTCAGTAATGCCATCCAACCATCTCATCCTCTGTCATCCCCTTCTCCTCCTGCCCTCAATCTTTCCCAGTATCAAGGTCTTTTCCAATGAGTCAGTTCTTTGCATCAGGTGGCCAAAGTACTGGAGTTTCTGCTTCAGCATCAGTCCTTCCAAGAACACCCAGGACTGATCTCCTTTAGGATGGGCTGGTTGGATCTCCTTGCAGTCCAAGGGACTCTCAAGAGTCTTCTCCAGCACCACAGTTCAAAAGCATCAATTCTTCAGCTCTCAGCTTTCTTCACAGTCCAATTATCGCATCCATACATGACCACTGGAAAAACCATAGCCTTGACTGAATGGACCTTTGTTGGCAAAGTAATATCTCTGCTTTTTAATATGCTGTCTAGGTTGGTCATAACTTTCCTTCCAAGGAGTAAGTGTCTTTTAATTTCATGCCTGCGATCACCATCTGCAGTGATTTTGGAGCCCAGAAAAATAAAGTCAGCCACTGTTTCCACTGTTTCCCCATCTATTCACCATGAAGTGATGGGGCCAGATGCCATGATCTTAGTTTTCTGAATGTTGAGCTTTAAGCCAACTTTTTCACTCTCCTCTTTCACTTTCATCAAGAGGCTTTTTAGTTCCTCTTCACTTTCTGCCATAAGGGTGGTGTCATCTGCATATCTGAGGTTATTGATATTTCTCCCAGCAATCTTGATTCCAGTTTGTGCTTCATCCAGCCCAGCGTTTGTCATGATGTACTCTTCATATAAGTTAAATAAGCAGGGTGACAATGTACAGCCTTGACGTACTCCTTTTCCTGTTTGGAACCAGTCTGTTGTTCCATGTCCAGTTCTAACTTGCTTCCTGACCTGCATACAGGTTTCTCAAGAGGCAGGTCAGGTGGTCTGGTATTCCCATCTCTTGAAGAATTTTCCACAGTTTATTGTGATCCACACAGTCGAAGGCTTTGGCATAGTCAATAAAGCAGAAATAGATGTTTTTCTGGAACTCTCTTGCTTTTTCGATGACCCAGATAATCACGATGGTGTGATCACTGACCTAGAGCCAGACATCCTGGAATGTGAAGTCAAGTGGGCCTTAGGAAGCATCACTACGAACAAAGCTAGTGGAGGTGATGGAATTCCAGTGGAGCTATTTCAAATCCTGGAAGATGATGGTGTGAAAGTGCTGCACTCAGTATACCAGCAAATCTGGAAAACTCAGCAGTGGCCACAGGACTGGAAAAGGTCAGTTTTCATTCCAATCTTTAAAAAAGGCAATGCCAAAGAATGCTCAAACTACTGTACAATTGCACTGATCTCACACGCTAGTAATTTGGTTTATGGGAATGTAATAACTAAAGGTATATGTTCCTGAAAATGGGAGGAATTAACTTGTAAACAAATTTGAGCCCTCCCTAGATATTTATTTTCTAATCATTTTTCAAATAAATTGCCTGGTCAAGTCATGAAATTACTATATAATAAGAGTAGTATCACAGAACCATTCCTTAAGTTAGTTTCCTCATTTATAGTCTAAAGGTCATTGTCCCAAAGAAACTACTGTGAAAATACTTAAATGTGCACAGAGAATGAAAAACTTGAAAACTTAAAAATGTCTTCACCTTGTTGTAAAGTTGATAGCAATCTTAACAACCAGTTCCAGAAGCTTGTCTCTGTGGCCTCCTCCCTCCACCTTGCCTTAAACATGCTGATTTCCCCAAAAGGACTGCTGACATCTGTCCTTACCCTGTCCATTCTCCCCACAGCCCAAGTCACAGCTTCACATAGAGCCTGTATGTCTCTGTCTCTCTCTTATTTTCTCCTCTTTTCTCTTCAATCAGTCCACTCGGATAACCCATAAACACTTCAAATTCAATGTGTTCAAAGCTAAAATTAACACCTCTGTCCCTCAAATCTCTTCTTCCATGCTCCCTATCAGTTCACCCTAGAGGCGCAGGTCTCTGCATCCTTATCCCTTACATCCAATGAGCCCCCTGGTCCCCTCACTGTGTCCCATTGTCTGCCCTACTAACCACTTTCCCTACTTGATTTTCCACAACATCTTCTTAAAGGGCCTCCATGTCTCATGCTCACCCACTCCAACTCACATTCACATTATGATCAATACAACCTTCTGAGCTTTTTGCTTAAAACTCCAGAAGTTCAAGTATTCTCAGTATAAAATGCAAGTTCCACAAGGCCATCATGAACTGGGTCTTGCATTTCACTTCATCATCACATCCCTGAACTTCCTCTCTTGCCATTGGCTCAAGTAATACTGGCTTTCCAAAAGATTTCTGAATGTGCCATGCCCACTTATACGTCTGTCTCTTCATGGACCATTTTCTCTGTCCAAAAAGCCCTTGTCTTTCATTCTTCCTTGCTCACATCTCTGTTTAACTCTGACTGATAATAAAATCTAAGCTCAGAGACAACCTTTTCTAGAAAAACTTTCCTGACCCCGCTTCCATCCCAATCTGAGATAAAGGCTTCTCTGCTGATTGCATGGAGTTGCCTCTCCTAGAGCAGTTTTCAAAATATGATCACATTTGTAATGCTGTTGACGACATGAGGTTACCTATGCTAATTTTTTAAACACAACATGAGTATATTTAAATGAAAGTGGAAGTGTGAGTCTCTCAGTTGTATCCAACTCTTTGCAAACCTATGGACTGTAGCCCACTAGGCTCCTCTGTCTGTGGAATTCTCCAGGCAAGAATATTGGAGTGCGTTGCCATACTTCTATCTCCAGGGGGTCTCCCCATCCCAGGGATCAAACCCAGATTCCCCACATTGCAGGCAGATTCTTTACCATCTGAGCCACAACCAAAATACAAAACACCATAGTAAACCAATGGCAATAAAATATGGTATTTCATTTGCACCACATGACGAATGTTTAACATCCTTACTCATAAATGAGTTTTTAGAAACCAGTAGGAAAGACATTGAAATTTCAAGGAAAATGAAAAAAAAAAAAGAAGAAGAAAAAAAATGACACAAGTGACTGACATTATCACAATTACTAATCTTCCAGCCAAACACTGAACTCTCATTTCGCAAGCAGGTTCCACAGGAATCAGGCTCTGAAATACAGGTGTGCATGCAGCAAGGTCACTGAAGGGTGTTTTCTGTCCTCAGAAAAAAGGATTGTGGGAAAGTAGAGGAAAGAGGATTGGACAGGGGCAGAAACTGAACTGTGTATTGATTCAATAACAAAAGCTTCAGCCAATCTTACAGGAGCTGTGAAGTTGGGATGTTCCTTGAGAGTTATCCCAAACTGGGGCAAGAGAAATAATCCTGGTATTGACCAATCAGTATATGCAGGCTTCCTCTAGGAGATGGGCTTCCTTATGTGAATTATGGGCAAGGACCAAAAAGAGATTCTGCTAAAAACTGTCAACCACCAACTTTCTCAGCTGCTGTGCTGATGGTATATGGGCAAGCACCATGAAATCCACTACAGTTCCCTGAAGACAAATACTTTTTCTCATTCACTTTTATGTACCCTGGGCTAGCAGAAACCCTGAAGTATAAGAGGCATTCAAAAATAAATGTTTATTGAATGAATGCATAGTATGAATTTTAGTTAAATTCATCTTTCTGAAAGCAATATGTGCGGCAGATACCTTATGTTCAATCTGAAAATAAAGACCAAAGAAAATACAAAGTGCAGAATGAATAGCTTTTAATCTAACTTCCGTCTCTTGGCTTCTTAGAAGACTCATAATGATCCTCTGTCTTTAATCTCTCCAACAAAATGAAAAGTTAAAAACACAGCAGCCGGGACTGAAGTACAGAGGGAAAGTCTTTGTATTAAAAGGGCATTCATATAGTTTTTTTTTTTTGAAGTAAATGTAAGGTTGCAGCATTCATAGTATCAGTTGAATCTCAGCATTCTCTCCTTATTCACATTGTGTTAAACAAGCTGATGGTGTGGTCAAGTGTAGCCTCTGATGGTTATATTAATAACTTGCACATAGGCAAATGAGATAGAACAAATAGGAAATGCAATGCTAGACTTTCTTTTTATGCTTAAATTTTATCGGAAAATAAAGAAAAATAGGAAAATGACACAAACTTGATTCAGGCTTACTAATATGCAGCATTAGCATTAGAGGTACAGGTGGCAAAGTCTAGGAGTCTTGATGCAACAGGGAGTGACTGATGGCAAAAGAAAATGAAGACTGGTAGCTTTCAGTGTTAGGATCTAAGAGATGAAGATGTCAATGGATACACTATAAACGAAGTTAAAGCAGCACTGAGGATGATGCTAAGTGGTGGAGTGGAGAGAAGAAAACCTGTCAGGAGCTAAACTCCCTGCGGCTGGGGAAATGGGTCCTTTTGGATGAGGGTAATTACAAGATAACTGCAGTGATTTCAAAGTCTACAGGGAAGACTTGTAAATCAGCTCCTGAAAAGAAAGGCCTTATGCAGGAGAGAAAAGGTGAAAGTGCCCATTCTCCCTTATCTATAGGAGTCCAGTCAGCATTACACAGAAAAAAACAGATGCTATAGTCAGGCAAGATCCAAACCTCTAATTGTCTGAATGCTTCGATTTACACAAAAATCACACAGGAGTGCAATCAGTTTTGCTACAATATTTGTTTCAAAGGGTGAATTTGTTCCAACATTATTGGTATATTAGGTAACCATTGGAGCACAGTGCAGATTTCACCTGTGCTTATGCAAGATTTTATCTGGAAAAGGGTGAATTCCAAAAAGTTCACCCAACTGAACACATTGAAATATGCAAAAGGCACAGAAGCATATGCCTGAAACTTCTACCAGCTACCTCACTTCAGCATGTGTGTTATGAGCCAAACTCCTGTACATCTAGTATTACAAATGTCCACTCGATTTCAGGTAACTTTCTTTCCATTACTTGCTCGTAACACAAGCTGCAACCCTCCTGACACCACTTCCACAAGCAAACTTCAAGTCTTTTTCAGGGTAAAGGACCATTTCTATTGTAGCTCTGTATTTCTTGGCCATTGAACATATGTCAAACTCTACTACTGTGTTCACGAGCATCTTATCTTTTTCCAGTACGTCACTAATGAAGCTTTTAGCATTGTATTCCTTGTTCCACTTTTCTCGTATGACCTGAAGTTATTATTGTGTGGTTTAGTACAGTGCAGTAATTTACAAGAGCACATATATCACACGGCAGAAGTACTGACTATATTTGTTTAAAAGTGCCAAATCTCAGGGTTGCTTCCAAGATTTTGATGCATCACTATTACCAAGTTCAAGCTCATACTGGTCACCACACGCTGCTAAGTCACTTCAGTTATGTCCAACTCTGTGCGACCCCATAGACAGCAGCCCACCAGACTCCTCTGTCCCCGGGATTCTCTAGGCAAGAACACTGGAGTGGGTTGCCATTTCCTTCTCCAATGCATGCAGGCATGCTGAATCGCTTCAGTCATGTCTGACTCTGTGCAACCCCATGGACAGCAGCCCACCAGGCTCCTCTGTCCAAGGGATTCTCCAGGCAAGAACACTGGCGTGGGCTCACCACATAACAGGACAATTAATTGAGCGACGAATCGCTGGGGACAGGAATAATGACTTTATTTGGAAAGCCAGAAGACTGAGAGGGTGGTGTATTGGTGTCTCAAAGAACCATTTTGCCTGAGTTAGAATTCAGGTTTCTTTTATACTATTATAAAAAGGGGCAGTAAAATCAAACATTTCCTAGTTCCTCTCAGTCTCCTGAAGAAATATATTAATTTCTTCTTTCCTGCAGTCATTCGTCGGCAGATCTGGTCTGGATATTTCCTGTGAGGTAAATAAAGAAATTTTAGCCTAATGCTCATTACCTGGGAGGCAGTGTTCCCATATAGGGACTGTTATACATAATTTAAGCTTATAGGAAAAAATCTCTTTCAGAGAAGGTTTTTCCCTATCACAAGAGGTTGGCTGGGGCCCATTGGGGTAGGAGCAGTGTAGTTGATAGCTGTTCTCTTTTCTTTTCCTATTGGGTTCCAAATAGATGAGTAATCTATTTTCAAACTTAGGGAAAATTAAGACATGGGGACTTAGCCAGTGGATGCTCTACCTTTAGACAGTAATTTGAAATGATCCAAAAATGAATTCTGAAAAATATAAAACTGACTGGGAAGTTACTCTCAGAGACAGTAGACACTATGGCATCAAGAAGAGAGTGGAGGCAGCGACTGGAGCACAGGAGGAATCTTGCCAGAAGTGGAATCTGACAGACCCTTCACCACGGGGGAACTCTGCTGCCCAGAGTCATTGATATTTGCTTGTTCTCCAAATCTCGGTTTCCAACCTCTATGCTTACTTTCTGAGTTACCCAATAACGTACTGGTAAAGTTCTCTATTTAGGAAGGCTGCACCTGCAGGTAGAAGCCTGACACTAACTCCTCCTCAGATCTAACATCACAGCAAGCACTCTGATGATTCTGACCAAGGTGCTCTGTGGAATTCAGTTTGAGAATATTGTTCTTAAGTGGATCACAGAACTATTGTTTTGAAATAGTTCAATACTGTACTGTTTAAATTCGCCAGCCATTTTTTTTTTTCTTTTTACTGAGATCTGTTCACTCAATCTTGAGAACCTTTTAAAAACTGTTAACTTTGTCATGTTCAGGAAGACATAGTTTTTCTGGAGACAGTCACATATTTTGGAGGTGGAGGGATGGGAGGCAGACAACTTTCTTCCCCCACTTTCCTCAACTCTGATCATTTTTTTGGGTCAGAATATTAAAGTTTCCAGCTTTCTAAACCACCACATTTTATACTAACAGAAAAAAAGCCTGAATCAATGAAAAACAAAAAGGAATACAATCTTCTGATAAGATTTTTCTCATCAATATTAGTCATAGCCCCTGGAAAATAGAAATTTGGGAGTGATAAAATTTTATTTCTGAGTGAATCACATGTTTCCTACATTCTCCCCAGAAACACATTTCTCCTCCTTCAAAAGATTTCGACTTTTTAAAATCCAGAGACTTTGGGACGTGGAAACCCAAATACAGTGAATTTGGCAATGTTTTATCAGTCAGTCTCTGTTTGAACTACTAACTTCACTGACTCGGAAAACTGCAGTCCACAGGGTCGCAGAGTTGGACACACAGTATGCGTTCAGTCACTCAGTCGAGTCTGACTGTTCGCAACCCCATGGACTGTAGCCTGCCAGACTCCTCTGTCCATGGAATTCTCCAGGCAAGAATACTGGAGTGCGTAGCCATTTCCTTCTCCAGGGATCTAACCTGGGGATTGAACCCAGGTCTTCCTCATTGCAGACATATTCTTCACTGTCTGAGCCGCTAGGGAAGCCCATATATACTGTTTTTCCAGTGTAACTCTAATAATGCAACAAATAGCATAGTCCAATACTGGACAATGACCATAACTCCTATAGGGAATTGATGCATTCGTGTAAAATTACATACTACTTCATTATCCACATAGTGTTTCAAAACAACCAACAAGCCTTTTAAGTGGGACTCAGTTTCCTCACCTGTGAAATGAATTGGTTGCAATCAGCAATTTCCCTGGTCCATTCTAGTTCTAACATTCTATTGTTTATACAAAAACTAACAGAAGTTCACTGTAAATATCCTTATTTCTTATTAAAAATGATTAATAACTTCATTAATTTATCATATAGTAAACTATTATCTGATTATTTTTTAAAAACACAAATCCTAATTTTCTGTTTCCAAGTTGACTTAAGTTAGAGTTCAGAGAATTTTTTATTGTAATCCTGTGCATTATAATCATTAATTTTACTGCCACTAAATATTCAAAGGTAATATGTTTTCAAAAAGCAGGTTATACAGCATAACTAACAGAATGGTAAGAAATCAAGTCACTAAACCATTACAGTGAGCCCTCAATTTTCCGGCAGTGGTAGTAAAATTGGTCATTTAGTGTAACTGAATTTCTAAGTTAATAGAATCATTACCTACCAGGTAATACATTAGAAGAACTGTGCTACATTCAATTAACAGATACTTTTAGTGAGAACAAACCAATTTACTTGTTTATGAAAAATTAGATAAAACTTAGAATAAGGTAAAAAGGTAGTAAACATGTCTTGAAGAGAAATTGTTTAGTTGTTTTTTAACAGACTTTATATTTTTTAGAGCAATTTTAGGGTAACAGCAAAATTGAGTGGAAAGTCAGAGATTTCCCTCATTTACCCTAACCTCACACATGCATAGCCTCCCTCATTATCCACCTCCCTCACCAAAGTGGTACATTTATTACAACTTACGAACCTACATCGGACTCCCCAGTTGGTATAGTGGTAAAGAATCTGCTTGTCAATGCAGGAGATGCAAGAGACACAGAATCAGTCCTTGGGTGGGGAAGATCCCCTGGAGGAGGAAATGGCAACCCACTCCAGTATTCTTGCCTGGAGAATTCCATGGGCAGAAGAGCCTGGCGGGCTACAGTCCATGGGGTCGCAAAGAGTCAGACATGACTGAGCGACGAAGCACACAGCAGAGGAACCCACACTGACACGTCTTCGTCATCCAGAGCCCACAGTTTACATTCGGGTTCACTCTCGGTGCCACCCATTCAATGGGCTTGGACAAATGTGTAAGGACATGTGTCCATCACTGTCATACAGAGTATTGTCACTGCCCGAGACATCCTCTGTGCTCATCTACTCTTCCCTCTTTTCTTCTAATCTCCTGCAACCAATCTTGCCTTTTCCAGAATGTTTAGCAGTTGAAATTGTATGGTATGAAGCCTGCTCATGTTTGTAGAGGGCCTAGACCACCACTGGGGCCTCCTCACTCCAGTTCCAGAATCTTCACTGGACAGGGGTTTGGTGGTAATACAACCCATCATCCCAAGCCAGTGGACAGTTGCTCTATGGGTTAGAGAAAACATACATTTTCAATATCATGCAGGAGTGAAAGCCACTTAAGCATTATCCAGGGAAATATGCTGAGATCAAATCACTATCTACTTTTGATTAAAGCCCTCAGATCAAGTGAAGTCGTATTTTAAATTGTAGACTTCTGTCCATAAAAGAGGCAAATAATTTCTGTCTGGTAGAACAGATAACTCCAAAGATTATAGTCTATTACACTGCAATACATTCACTTGTTTTGAATATAAGCCATAACTTCCCTGATTAAATCATGCGTGCACACACACACACACCCACACCCACCCCCACACCTTCACACACAGACTTTCTTTCTCAGATGCTCTTTGAACTGGTTGTACTGTCTTATCAATTCTCTCATTAATTAATGAGCTGGACAAAATTTCTGACACATGTTCATTTTATATTTGTGTGAGAGTCATCACACTGCCCTTTTGAAAAACAAAATGTAAAATTCACTCACTACAAATGCCTGTAACACATAACATGGTAAAGTCATGGTGCTGTGAGCCAAGTGGAACCAACAAATAAAAGTTGTTCCCAGCCCTAGAGAATCTCACAATCTAATCCAACCGCTAACTTGAGAGCAGAGATAAGTGCGCTGGCCGAGGGTTGATGAAACTGCCAACGAACTGAAGGAATCTTACTTGTCCTGTCAGGATTTTTTAAAAAAGGATGATTTCAAAAAGAAATGGCAATTGGACCTAACATTTAAATATATAATGGACTTTCAGAGTGTAGAGATATAAGGTTAATTTCTAAGATCAGCACATAATACAAAAATCACCCATAAACAAAATAACCTTACAGGAGACGTATATTCAACCACAAAGTGCATTTTGTATATCTAACCCTTCATGATACTAAGAACGTAAGGATGCCTAATATATATAGTAATGTAGGGGACATAATCTTAGCCACAAACTATATTCAGATATCTAATCTTTCAAATGCTTTGTTACCAGGAAAATATGAATAAAGATATGGCTTTTTCTTGAAGTGAAGTGAAGTCTCTCAGTCGTGTCCGACTCTTTGCGACCCCATGGACTGTAGCCTATCAGGCTCCTCTGTCCATGGGATTTTCCAGGCAAGAGTGCTGGAGTGGATTGCCATTTCCTTCTCCAGGGGATCTTCCCAACCCAGGAATTGAACCTGGGTCTCCTGCATTGCAGGCAGACGCTTTACCACCTGAGCCACCAAGGAAGCCCCTTACTACTGTTACTGCTAAGTCACTTCAGTCGTGTCCGACTCTGTGCGACTCCATAGACGGCAGCCCACCAGGCCCCTCCATCCATGGGATTTTCCAGGCAAGGGTACTGGAGTGGGGTGCCCTCGCCTTCTCCGAGATTATTTCTATAGACCAGTACTTTTACCTCTTCATTAGGCATAGTTTCTCTATAAATGGCTCTGCAAATAAAGGCTATCTCAACCAATTTCATGGCCAACTGAACAAAACATCTCATTTCTTCATTAATGGTCAGGGAGATATTAAAATTACTCACATAATGATTCCCATTGGCTTTAGCCGTCAGACATTTACTAATTCAGATTTGACTGCATTCATTGCCTAGATCACGTACTTGGCCTTACCAATCAGAAAGGAAAGACTCAAAAGCTCCGCAAGTCTTTTAGGCTGTGGTTTTTAATTTATTTTGTGCTTGTGTGTTCAACTGGGGAAGGAATCATGTTTGCATTTCTCTAAGCACGTTTTTTTTTTGAACTTAGAGAAGTTAAATGTGTTCCTGTACCATAGAACTCCACTGTTACAGAGAAGATACCAAAATATATACAATATAAGCAAAGGGAATGGTATAAGTAATAGTAAGTGACTTAAATCTATAGGGTAAGTTTGAGGAACTAGGAACACCTTGGATTCGGTGTAATCATCTTTCTCTTTTTCTTTTCCAGCTTTATTTTGTGAAGCTGGAGGAGAAACTAAATGTCTGTTTTGTGACTACTGATATACCAATATGATTGATATTTAGCATTGTGTAAGTTTAATGTGTATAACATGCACATTTATTTATACATTGTAAAATGATTGCCTTGGTAGTGTTCATTAATACCTCCATCACCTCATATAATTATCAACTCTATTATCAACTTCCAAACATATAATGAAGTTTTGTTGACTATAATGACCATGCTGTACATTAGATCCCTAGAGCTTATGCATCTATGCTAGAACTTAGTACCCCATGACCAACTTCTCTCCCTTTTCCTCACCCCAAGACCCTGGTAACCACTATTTATTGTCTGTTTCTGTGAGTACAGCTTTGTTAGATTCCATATGTGAGTAATAGCATACATAATTTGTCTTTTTTAAATGTGAATTATTTGACTTAGCATAATGCCTTCAGGGTTTAACTATGTTGTAAAAAAGCTGGGTTTCCCTCTTTCTCATGGTTTAGAGAGAAGGAATATTTTAATTTTTATATGAAAATATATTAAAATAAAATGATAATTTTTGTATATTAGTCCCATGGATGAATAATATTCTACTGTGTGTGTATATATATATATATATATATTTTCTTCTTCATCATATCACATCTTCTTTATTTATTCACAGATGGACACACACACATATATATATATATCCAGAAGTGCAATTGCTATATTATATGGTAGTTCTAGTTTTAATTTTTAGTGGAACCTCTATATTGTTTTCATAGTGTCTGTAATTTCCCACTAAGGCACAAGAGCTTTTTCTCCACACAATTGCCAACACTTATTGTTTATTTTTCATGATAGCCATTCCAATCATTGTGAGGTAGCATGTATGAAACCACAAATATTAAAAAAAAAAAAAAGTAAAGTCTCTATTGCTTCCTTTTCTTCAAAATCTTAGTCACTGAAACCCTAGCTGCAAAGATTACCCTGCTACTGCTACTGCTAAGTCACTTCAGTCGTGTCCGACTCTGTGTGACCCCATAGACGGCAGCCCACCAGGCTCCCCCGTCCCTGGGATTCTCCAGGCAAGAACACTGGAGTGGGTTGCCATTTCCTTCTCCAATGCATGAAAGTGAAGAGTGAAAGTGAAGTCGCTCAGTCGTGTCCGACTCTTAGCCACCCCATGGACTGCAGCCTACCAGGCTTCTCCATCCATGGGATTTTCCAGGTGAGAGTACTGGAGTGAGGTGCCATTGCCTTCTCCAAAAATTACCCTACAATCCACTTTTGCATTCCTGATCCCCTGAGACTGTCGAGGGCTCCAAGCCATGCCTTTCTGCCTAGCATTTCAGAATGCGCTCCTTATGAACAGACAGGAGGCTAAGGGCAGAGGGTCTGGCTCTTCTCAAGACGTTTCTGTTTTCCCTATAGCTTGGCTTCCTTGAACTCCTGACTTCCAGAGTTACTCTCTGCTTGCTCTTGGATCTGATATTTTTGTCTTATTGTATCTGAATTTCAAAATTCTTAGCTGAAGAGATGGTGTGATACAAGTTATTCTTTCATATCCTGAAGCAAAAAATGAGAAAATCACTCAATAATGTATTGGTGATTGCGGTGGTTTGAATAGTGGTCCTCATAAAGGTTTATCTACCTAGAACCTCAGAATGTGACCTTATTTGGTATGAAGGTCTTGGTAGATCTAATTAAGACAAGGGTCTTGAAATGAGATCATCTTGGGTTAAGGTAGGTCCTAAATCCAGTGACTGATGTCCTTGGAAGAAAGAGACAGAAAAGAAAACACAAACGCTGCAGAGGAGGCCCTTTGAAATGGAGGCAGAAATTGCAGAGATGCCTCCAAACCACGGCAACCCTGGAGTCAGGAGAACCTCGAAGAAAAGCATAGTTCCCCTTCTCAGTCTTCGCATGAAGCACCTTCCCATCGACACCTTAATTTCAGACATTGGCCTCCACAGCTGTGACGGAATATATTTCTGTTGTTTTAAACCGTGAAGTTTCTGGTAATTTATTACGGCAGCCCTAGGAAACTAATGTGGTGATAAATGTGCGGTTTTAATTTACGATCAATTAAATGTAAACACCGTACCCCTACATGACAAAAGCACTTAGAGTCACTACTAATTAGATTTACCAGTTTACATATTAACAAGATCATATTGTGTCAAAAATATTGGAAACACAGATTTAATTCAGTTCTCTCATTTGACAAATGAGGGATCCATGGGCCTCAGAAACAAAGGGATTTTCATTTACAGTTTTAAATTGCCACTTCCCACGCAACATCTTGATACCAGATCCTGCCTGGTCTATTGGTGATTATTGATGTACCTGTCACACAATATTTGAAGTCTTTATCTTCTCTCTAAAAGCCTAAGTCAGGTAGTAGGCACGAGAGTTAGTCATTCAGTTGTGTCTGACTCTGTGTGATTCTATGGACTTTAGCCTGCCAGGGTCCTCTGTCCGTGGAATTCTCCAGGCAAAAACCTGGAGTGGAGAGCCATTTCCTTCTCCAGGGGATCTTCCTGACCCAGGGACTGAACCTGGGTTTCCTACATCGTGGGCAGATTCCTTACCGTCTGAGCCACCAGGGAAGCCATCACCTTGGAGGCAAGCCAGGTAGTACCTCAGTGTAAATTCCCCAGCTCTGATTCAGTGTGATGATAAGGGAGGGGACACAGGTCAGCTGGGCAAGGCTGCTTCCTATTGTATTTGAAAAGTGAAAATACCCTTCAGATAAGTCTTTGGCTTTATAGGAAGTTAGGCCACCACCACTTCATTTCTTCTAGCCCTTTTTTGTCTCATTAGTGTATCTGTTATTACCATTGTAGTCCATTTAACTTTCTAAACAATTATCTAGTTATAACCAACTTCTTCCCTTGGACAGTAAGGAGATCCAACCAATCAATCTTCAGGGAAATCACCCCTGAATACACAATGGAAGGACTGGTGCTGAGGCTGCTGCTACTGCTGCTGCTGCTAAGTCGCTTCAGTCGTATCTGACTCTGTGCAACCCCATAGACGGCAGCCCACCAGGCTCCCCTGTCCCTGGGATTCTCCAGGCAAGAACACTAGAGTGGGTGATGCTGAGACTGAAACTCCAGTATTTTGCTCATCTGATGTGAACAGCTGACTCATTGGAAAAGTCCCTGATGCTGGGAAAGATTGGGGGCAGAAGAAGAGCGGAGCATCAGAGGATGAGGATGCTGGATAGTATCACCGATGCAATGGACATGAACTTGGGCAAACTTCAGGAGATTATGAGGGGCAGGGAAGCCTGGTGTGCAACAGTCCGTGGGGTCAGAGAGAGTCAGACAGGACTGAGCGACTGAACAGCAACCAACTTGTAGTAGGTTTCCAAACACATAGCATTTTTATGACTCTGAGAGTCTCCTCTGTACAACCAACACTCTTCCACTTGGTTAGACCATGCATACTCTTTAAAACTATCTACTCACCTCTTTATCAGCCTTTTCTGACCCTCTTTAATATCCTCCTTCCCAAAACTATGGTTGGAATTCCCCATCTGTGCTCCAGTAATCCCTTTAAAATTTTACTGGAAACACTGGTATTCTTTACTGTGACCTTCTTTATTGTGAGTGCCTAATAGCAAGAAATTATACACTATTTACCTTTGAAAATTTTAATATCTGGTAATAAATTTATACTGAATTAAATAGAACAAGAATGGAGAAGTAAGCAAGGTACTACTGTCTGCAGGGTAATCTGTAGGACTACTACCTGGACTACTATTCTGGCTGATGGTGAAATTAATGAACCACACAACTCCAGGCACTGCATCCAACATGCAAGTTCACTGAAGGGAGTACCATAGGGTCATTTGGTGCACAAACGATATGTTTATACAGGGAAGTTGTGGCAGCTTTCTGCTCTCAAACTCACAGAGAAGATCATCCTTTCTACTTTCTCTAGTCCAAAATCCATCATCAGATCCTGTACAGAATTCTTCATAGTAACAATATTTTGTTGAGAACTGACATAGTGCTAGACCTTTTTTGCATATTGTTTCATTTACACTTTAGTACAATCTAATCAGTCTTCCCTCTTGATTCAGACAGTAAAGAATCTGCCTACAATGCAGGAGACCTAGCTTTGATCCCTGGGCGGGGAAGAACCCCTGGAGAAGGAAATGGCTACCATTATTACTAGTATTCTTGCCTGGAGAATTTGTTAATATCCTACAAATAAAGAAACAGAATTTGAGAATGATTAAATAAATCCAGGATTCATAGCTGTGAATTCCTGACATTAAAACATATCAGATTTTCTGCTACATCATACTGTTTTGCCCATAATTTTCATGGAACATGTTTGATTTCTATTGTTTTTCTGATTTTAAACCTTCCAATTTATATCTATGGTATAAAAAGGTGATAGGCATGTAGTATTCAGGAATATACACTTTCCAGCATATCCCTTAGGTCAAAGGTAAATATTATCCTGGTGTAATTAACATGCTGAATGATCTTTTGTTAGTGGGCAATGTGGTAAATATCAGATCAGATCAGTCGCTCAGTCGTGTCCGACTCTTTGTGACCCCATGAATCGCAGCATGCCAGGCCTCCCTGTCCATCACCAACTCCCGGTGTTCACTGAGACTCACGTCCATCGAGTCAGTGATGCCATCCAGCCATCTCATCCTCTGTCGTCCCCTTCTCCTCCTGCCCCCAATCCCTCCCAGCATCAGAGTCTTTTCCAATGAGTCAACTCTTCGCATGAGGTGGCCAAAGTACTGGAGTTTCAGCTTTAGCATCATTCCTTCCAAAGAAATCCCAGGGCTGATCTCCTTCAGAATGGACTGGTTGGATCTCCTTGCAGTCCAAGGGACTCTCAAGAGTCTTCTCCAACACCACAGTTCCAAAGCATCAATTCTTCGGCACTCAGCCTTCTTCACAGTCCAACTCTCACATCCATACATGACCATAGGAAAAACCATAGCCTTGACTAGACGGACCTTTGTTGGCAAAGTCATGTCTCTGCTTTTGAATATGCTATCTAGGTTAGTCATAACTTTCCTTCCAAGGAGTAAGTGTCTTTTAATTTCATGGCTGCAGTCACCATCTGTAGTGATGGGAAATAGTTGGGGAAACAGTGGTAAATATCAATATACTGGAAATTTAAAAATATATATAATCTATTCTTTTCAAGTTCTTCCTAAAACATTCAGATCCAAAGATCAATTTGGGATATAAAAGGTTTTCTTTGTTTTTATCTAAATTTAAATTCAAGGGAAAAGATGATTTTTTCTTGGATTTTTCTTGGTTTTTGACCTTTTTTTTTTTTTTTTTTTTTTTTTTTGCACTGGACATATCCCATTTAGAATGCATTTTCATTGTGTGTTCTGTCAATACTTTTATTTTTGAAATACCATTTTTATTTTTTTCATCCAGCCTTGCAATATGATTCCTAGATTCGTTTTCTCTGCTGATTATTTTACAATAGGCTGAGCAATTGTCAACTACTTGCTCCCTGACTTCTGTTTAGTTTCTGGATAAAGAAGATGCTCTGTTGGCACCTCTCTGGGACATTCTAGGTTCCCTATGGCAAAGCAAAATTTTAGTCCTCAGATGTTTCTTTACAGTCAGTGAAGTATAACTTTCTGACTTGAGGGGAAAAGGCTTAAGAAGGCTTATCCAAAAGACACACAAGATTCCTCAAACATCAAAGAACTCTTAAAAGGCAATGTGTTGATGAATAAAATGTAATGAATCATAAAGTTGTTTGAATCTTATTTGAAATGCATGTAGATTTTTTAAAAGGCAAAGTGACTGTGACTAAAAAAATATTTTTGATCACTTCACATGAAAATACGTTACCAATATGTAGCTCATTTAAATTGAGTTCTCAAATAAATTCTTATTACCCAAATTATCCCTGTTCATCTGTTACTTGAGGTATTTTGCAGACTACTAATGAGCTAGAAAAATTTAGCTGTTGAGTTAATAAACACGACCTTTGAACTCATGGAGTTTTAAAATTATTTTGCGAAATTATTGAAGAAATTGATTTGAAGAAATCAGACCAGCAATTTAACATCACCATTGGCTGGTCCCTAAAGAACTTTCCAGTCTTCTTTTGTGTAGCATCTGCTCTAGATAATTTTGCTTTTAAGAACTTCTTGTACAGTAATTGGATTATTGGTTCATTTGGACCAGGTTATCTCTAGTGCATTTGTAGAGAATGATTTTTCTTTCAAGCTCTTTCCTGGAACAGCCAAACCCAGTTTCCAGCTCTGTTGTCCACATCCATGTATCTTTATTTGGATAATAATGGCTTCAGATTTTCAGTGGGGCCGAAATTGTCCATTTCCCCAGCTCTCCTTTCCAAGCAGAATAGAGGCGCTATTGAGAGCTCTTTGGCAAGACTGAGAAGTAGAGATGCTTGTACTTTTTGAACTCACTTTTTTAGTGTTACATGATCTTATCCTTTTGTACTGATATTATGAAAGAAGTCAGTAAGTTCTTCTGTTATAGACTTGCTATATAATGACTTTTTCCACTCTAAAATTTTTATTCTTCCTGATGTCAGATATCTACATCTTTTATTTTCCTTACCAATATCTTACCATTTTAAAGGTGTTTATGAATTGTACTTATATATATTTTCTTTTAAAATAGTGGTCTTTAATTTCATTTTAAAAAAATGGAAACAGATGTACCGCCTGTGCAATTTCTCTTTCTTGTGTATGCGGACAATTTCATCTAGTGTCTACAAATAGAATACTTTCTGGTAGTTTCTTCATTTATCAGCTGAATTCTTGAAAAACCAAGGAAGTTCAAAAGGTTTAATCTTTTTCAAATACTTCCTTTCCATTCCTGAAATTTTCCTATTGTATACCTTATTTTGTGTGTTTCATTGTTTTCTAAAATTATATAACAAAGCTATTTCATGTAGTTAAGTTTAATCTTAAAGTAAAATAAAGCACTATGTTTTTAATAGAGTTTCAAACTCTTCTGAATAAAATTTCTGGAGAGCTGATTTAAGAAAATACATTTGAAAACTGAACATAAATTTTAGGCATATATAATTTTAGGTAGAGTATATATGATAAATTCTTCTTGAATTGAACATTATTCTATCTGAATGCTGGTTCAAATTCAACTTATTTTCAACATTAGCCAGAGCTTGAATTGACATTTTTATGAATACCTGTATTGTGGTAATTTTGAGATTACCTATAAATGGCTCCTTTATATTTAATTTTGTCAAGCACAAGCAAGGACTTTGCTAATTAACTAGGCTTATGAAGTATTACTCACACCCTTTTATTTCTGATAATTGCTGATCTTTAGAGATGCTTAAATTAGTTGCAAAATTAGTAATTTTCTATTTATATTTCCCACATTTCACAGTAAATGAATAAGCTTGAAGTTAGCTGAATTTCAGGTTTCAGTAGAGATAAATTTTGGGTACAGATAAAGTGAAAATGGGGGGGGGGATGAGATGCAGACTTTCAGAAAAGCAAGCATGAAATACATTTATGTAAATGCTGGCGCCATGATGAGAACTACATAATCATGAAGTTAGAAGGGAAGTTAATGATAATCAAATTCAATGCCTTCATTTAACCAGTGATGAAAATTATGCCTGAGAAGTTTTAACAACTGCCCATGATCACACACCTAGCTACCATTTAAACTAGCCTGAAATTCAGATCTGTTACATTGTGGTTTTTCTACTTCCACTAAGTGTTCTAGAAATTATAGGTAAAAGATGAGAAATTCAACTGAGCAGAGAGTGCCTCTTCCTATTCTTACATTATAATTTATTTCATGATGACCTTCAGCTAAGTTTCAAAGTAGCAGTACTTGGAAAGTTTTTGAAGCTTAGAGAGTCTTCAGAATATACCATACCTATTAGTACATGTCATATTGACATGATGGTGATTTTAATGTATATATGTTTAATCTGCTTATCATAAGTCTTGGATTCCCTTCATTATGTTCAGAAGTTAATTCCTCAATTTGTCTCTGGGTCTAGATTTAAATGGAATTTCTACATTGAATCAAGGGTCTAGATTTAAATGGAATTTCTACATTGAAGCAAGCAGCTTGATTCAATGTAGAAATTCCATTTAAATCTAGACCCAGAGACAAATTGAGGAATTAACTTCTGAACATAATGAAGGAAATAATGACTAAGGTAAGTTGATATTGTACTCATCTCACATGCTAGCAAAGTAATGCTCAAAATTCTCCAAGCCAGGCTTCAACAGTACATGAACCATAAACTTCCAGATGTTCAAGCTGGATTTAGAAAAGGAGAGGAACCAGAGATCAAATTGGCAACATCCGTTGGCTCATTGAAAAAGCAAAAGAGTTCCAGAAAAACATCTACTTCTGCTTTATTGACTACACTAAAGCCTTTGACTGTGTAGATCACAGCAAATGGTGGGAAATTCTTAAAGAGATGCAAACACCAGACCACCTGACCTGCCTCCTGAGAAATCTGTATGCAGGTCAAGAAGCAACAGTAAGAACTGGACATAGAACAACAGTCTGGTTCTAAATCAGGAAAGAAGTACGTCAAGGCTGTTTATGGAATCAAGATTGCTGGGAGAAATATCAATAACCTCAGATATGCAGATGACACCACCTTTATGGCAGAAAATGAAGAAAAACTAAAGAGCCTCTTGATGAAAGTGAAAGAAGAGAATGAAAATGTTGGCTTAAAACTCTGCATTCAGAAAACTAAGATCATGGCATCCAGTCCCATCACTTCATGGCAAAAAGATGGGGAAAAAATGGAAACAGTGACAGACTTTATTTTTTGGGGCTACAAAATCACTGCAGATGGTGATTGGAGCCATGATTTTAAAAGACATTTGCTCCTGGGAATAAAAGCTATGACAAACCTATACAGCATATTAAAAAGCAGAGACATTACTTTGCTAACAAAGGTCCATTTGGTCAAAGCTATGGTTTTTCCAGTATCATGTATGGATGTGAGAGTTGGACTATAAAGAAAGCTGAGCACCAAAGAATGGATGTTTTTGAACTGTGGTGTTGGAGAAGACTCTTTGAGTCCCTTGGACTGCAAGGAAATCCAACCAGTCTATCCTGAAGGAAATCAGTCCTGAATATTCATTGGAAAGACTGATGCTGAAGCTGAAACTTCAATACTTTGGCCACCTGATATGACGAACTTACTCATTGGAAAAGACCGTGATGCTGGGAAAGACTGAAGGTGGGAGGAGAAGGAGACGACAGAGGATGAGATGGTTGGATGGCATCACTGACTCGATGGACAGGAGTTTAAGTAAGTTCCTGGAGCTGGTGATGGGCAGGGAAGCCTGGTGTGCTGCAGTCCATGGGGTTGCAAAGAGTTGGAAATGACTGAGCGACTGAACTGAACTGAAGTTGATATACTACCCACATCTGTAAACTCTTTGACCTCTGAGCATGTTGAATAGATATTACTTAATAATAACAATCACAAACAGTTGACTCGAAGTCATGAATCTCAAATAGAGGATTTCATAGTCTCTAGGATACTCTGATATCTTTCATATTGTAGCACCGTGAAAGTGAAAGTATTAGTCAGTTGCGTACAACTTTTGCGACCTCATGGACTATAGCCCACCAGGCTCCTCTGTCCATGTAATTCTCCAGGTGAGAATACTGGAGTGGGTAGTCATCCCCTTTTCCAGGTGATCTTCCTGACCCAGGGATTGAACCTGGGTCTCCTGCATTGCAGGTAGATCCTCACTGTCTGAGCCACGGGGGAACCAACTTGCCACCACATGTGGTAGTATATATCACAAGTAGCATGTATCACAGTATCAGGTAAATTCCAAAAAGTTTTGCATTGTTTGCATTGTTTTCTTAGCTGCAAAAAACTGAAGCTCTAATTGGCAGTCAACTTTCTGATTAAAGATTGAATTGTTAGAGGTTTACATTGAAGTATAAATATTAATATAGACACAGAAAAGTGTTCATATAATAGATGTACTCTTCAAAGGGTTTTCTCAAACTGCAAAACTGTGGAACCAATGCCCAGATCAAGAATCACTATTCATATATTTTGCCAGGAGTGGGATTTCAGGGTCATATGGCAGCTTTATGTTTAGTTGTGTGTGTGTGTGTGTGTGTGTGTGTGTGTGTGTTTTAAGGAACCTTCATGCTATTCTCCATATTAGCTGTACCAATTTACATTCCCACTGACAATGTAGGATAAGTTCCCTTTTCTCCACACCTTCTCCAGCATTTATTGCTTGTGAATTTTTACAATTTTATTGAATTATTTATTTTGGGTGCACGGGGTCTCCATTGCTGAGTGCAGGCTTTCTCTAGTTGCTGTGAGCAGGGGCTACTTTTCGCCATTGAGCACGGGCCTCTCTTTGCAGTGGCTTGTCTTGTCACAGAGCACAGGATCTAGAGCACACAGGCTTCATTGGCTGCAGCAGGTGGGCTTCAGTTGTTGCACTGCACGTGGGATCTTCTCAGATCAGGGAGCAAACCCATGTTCCCTGCGCTAGCAGGCAGATTCTTATCCACTGAGCCACCAGGGAAGTTCCTGTTTGTGGATTCTTTCTTTTTTCTTTTTTTTTATGATAGCCATTCTGGCTGGTGTGAGGTGATATCTCACTGTAGATTTGATTTGCATTTCTCTAAAATTTACAATGTTGACCGTCTTTTCATGTGTCTCTTGGCCATATCTGTCTTTTCATAAATGTCTATATATACTGCCCATTTGTTGATTGGGTTGTTTATTTTGGTGCTGTTAAGCATCATGAAAGTGGAGGTGAAAGTCGCTCAGTTGTGTCTGACTCCTTGAGACCCCATGGACTGTACAGTTCATGGCATTCTCCAGGCCAGAATACTGGAGTGGGTAGCCTTTCCCTTCTACAGGGGATCTTCCCAACCCAGGGATGGAACTCAGGTCTCCTGCATTACAGGCAGATTCTTTACCAGCTGAGCCACAAGGGAAGCCCAGGAAAACCAGAGTAGGTAGCCTTTCCCTTCTCCAGGGGATCTTCCTGACCCAGGAATCGAACCAGGGTCTCCTGCATTGCAGGCAGATTCTTTACCAGCTGAGCTATCAGGTAAGCGTTTTTAAATTTTGGAAACGAATCCCATCGGTCACATGATCTGAAATATTTTCTCCCAATCTGTGGGTTGTCTTTTCATTTTGCTTATTGCTTCCCTTGCTATGCAAAAGCTTTTGATTTTAAGTAGGTAACATTTGTTTATTTTTGTTCATATTCCCATTATTCTGGGAGATGGATCTAAAAAGATGTTACCATGATTTATATCAGAGAGCGTTCTGCCTATGTTTTCCTCTGGGAGGTTAAGGATATATGCACACCAATGATCAGTGCAGCACTGTTTACAATAGCCAAGAAATGGAAGCAACCTAAATGTCCACTGACGTAAGAACAGAAAAGGAAGATGCAGTATATTTATACAGTGGAATATTAGCCATTAAAATGAATGAAATAATGCCATTTGCAGCAATATGGATGGACCTAGTGATTGTCACACTGAGTGAAGTCAGACAGAAAAGACGAAGCATCATATGACATTCCATATATATGGATTCTAAAATGAAATGACACAAATGAACTTACAAAACAGAAATGAACTTATGGCTGCCAGAGGGGAAAGATGGGAGGAAGGGATAGTTAGGGAGTTTGGAATGGACATGTGCAGACTGCTGTTTTTAAAATGAATAACTAAGAAGGACCTGGGTATAGCCCATGGAACTCTGCTCAATGTTACGTGGCAGCCTGGACATGAGGGTAGTTTGGAGGAGAATGGATTCATGTCTATGTATGACTGAGGCCCTTTGTTGTTCACTTGAAACTATCACAACATTGTTAATCTATACCCCACTACAAAATAAAAAGTTAAAAAAAAAAAAAGAACCACTATCCAGAAATTTATCTGTACCCCTTCCAGACACGAACATCCTTTATCTCAAATCAGATATTACTTCCCTGAATCCTAACACCATAGATTAGTTTCACATCATTTGCATCTTTTGTGCTTGATATAAATGAAATTTATTTATTTATTTATTTTTTTTAATTTTTGCCAACAAAGGTTCATCTAGTCAAGGCTATGGTTTTTCCTGTGGTCATGTATGGATGTGAGAGTTGGACTGTGAAGAAGGCTGAGCGCCGAAGAATTGATGCTTTTGAACTGTGGTGTTGGAGAAGACTCTTGCGAGTCCCTTGGCCTGCAAGAAGATCCAACCAGTCCATTCTGAAGGAGATCAGCCCTGGGATTTCTTTGGAAGGAATGATGCTAAAGCTGAAACTCCAGTACTTTGGCCACCTCATGCGAAGAGTTGACTCATTGGAAAAGACTCTGATGCTGGGAGGGATTGAGGGCAGGAGGAGAAGGGGACGACAGAGGATGAGATGGCTGGATGGCATCACTGACTCGATGGACGTGAGTCTGAGTGAACTCCGGGAGTTGGTAATGGACAGGGAGGCCTGGAGTGCTGTGATTCATGGGGTTGCAAAGAGTCGGACACAACTGAGCGACTGATCTGATCTGATCTGATAAATGAAATTATGCATAGTTTTATTTTGGGGTTCTTTTGTTTGACATTATGCTTTTAAGACTTATCCATACTTTTTTTCATGTTAAGTGTAACCCATTCATTCTCATTGTTCTGTAGTATTTCATTGTGTGAATATGTCAATATATCAAAATATCCTTACTTCTGCTAATGGATTTTGATAATTTCTGATTTTAGGTTATTACTGGCACTGATATTGTGAACATTCTAATATATGTCTTGGGAAACACATGCCTATATTTCAATCAAGTACATACTCTGGGGTTAAAATGCCTGATCAGGTGAACACTCAGCTTTAGTTCAGGCTTAGTGTAGACTGAAAAATAATATTCCAAAGTAGTTATACCTATCTGCTGCTGCTGCTGCTGCTAAGTCCCTTCAGTCATGTCCAACTCTGTGTGACTCCATAGACGGCAGCCCACCAGGCTCCGCCGTCCCTGGGATTCTTCAGGCAAGAACACTGGAGTGGGTTGCCATTTCCTCCACCAATGCATGAAAGTGAAAAGGGAAAGTGAAGTCGCTCAGTTGTGTCCGACTCTTCGCGACCCCAAGGACTGCAGACTACCAGGCTCCTCCGTTCATGGGATTCTCCAGGCAATAGTACTGGAGTGGGGTGCCATTGCCTTCTCCTATACCTATCTACAGTTCCACAGAACTGGTATGTTTTAGATGTTACCTTTTTGCCATTCAGATAAGGATATGTTTTCGCATATCCACACTGTGGATTTAAACTTCTGTTCCCCTGTACTGAAGTTGAGCACTTTTTCAGGTTTGTTTCCTTTCTTTTGTAAAAATCTTTAGTTCTTTTGCCAACTTTTGCATTGATGATCTGTAATTTCATATATAGACTTGTAGGAATTTTTGTATATTCTAGATAGGAATTCTTTGTCAGGTGGATGTATTGCAAATCCATTTTCCCACTTATATATTGTCTTCTCACCTAAGGTGTCTTCTGATGAAAAGAAAGATCTGATTTTTAACATTTCAGTTTATCAATTTATTTCTTTTATGGCTACTTGTTCTTGTGCCATACTTAGCAAATCTACCCCAAGTTAATTCAGATATTCTTACTAAACTTTCTACTAATATATTTATAGTTTACCTTTTACATTTAGATCTGCAGCCCATTTGGAATATGTGTGTGTGTTGTGAGGTAGGAGCTAAGACACATTTTTTTTTTTTGGTATATGAATATTCAGTTAACTCAGCACATCTTATATAAAATATTATACAATTTTCTTTACACTTCCATGAAGTATTTTAAGTGTATTCACTTTAGGTTTGGACAGTTCAAAGCAGATTTTTAAGAGTTTTCTAGGGAATGGATATAATAAATAATTTAAAATTATTGTGATATTTTCCTTAGGAAGAAATATTTGAGATACTTGGGAGAATCTCAATGTCTAGAAACAAACATCAACTTTTTGCTTACTTTCAATTTTCACATAACAAGATAAAGCAATTTTATAATATTCCTATGTCCTGGCATTTAGATTTCTTTAAAAAGCTTCTATATATCAAACAATATCTTTAAATTGATCATTAATCCCTTTAAACTATATGTACCCCAGAGAAGAGGTAAGATTAATTTTCCCACAGTTAATTCCTTTGATAATGTTTTCACATTTGACACTTTCAGGCACTAGGAGGAGGGATTAATATTATGGCAAATAAAACGTTCCTTTCTTTTTTTTTTTTTTTTTTCAGGGGCAAACACAGACTCAACTTTATTTATTTCTTTTTTTTTTATGTCTAATGTGTTTTTTTTTAAACTTTACAAAATTGTATTAGTTTTGCCAAATATCAAAATGAATCCGCCACAGGTATACATGTGTTCCCCATCCTGAACCCTCCTCCCTCCTCCCTCCCCATACCATCCCTCTGGGTCGTCCCAGTGCACCAGCCCCAAGCATCCAGTATCGTGTATTGAACCTGGACTGGCAACTCGTCAATATCAGTTACAGGGAAAGTAGCATGGGCTTTCAATTTAGATGGATCTGTTTCTACTATGAATTTGGAGGGAAAATTATTTTTTGAGGTTCATTTTTCTACTCTGTAAATGATAATAGTGCCTGCTGCTGCTAAGTCGCTTCAGTCGTGTCCGAATCTGTGTGACCCCATAGACGGCAGCCCACCAGGCTCCCCCGTCCCTGGGATTCTCCAGGCAAAAACACTGGAGTGGGTTGCCATTTCCTTCTCCAATGCAGGGAAATGAAAAGTGAAAGTGAAGTCACTCAGTCGTGTCCGACTCTTCGAGACCCCATGGACTGCAGCCTACCAGTCTCCTCCGTCCATGGGATTTTCCAGGCAAGAGCACTGGAGTGGGGTGCCATTGCCTTCTCCGAATAGTGCCTACCCTATAACATTATTGTGATAATCAATACAAATCAGATGCAGTGTTTATAAAATATCTGACCAAACAAGAAATGTGGAGGAAATAATCTCTTAAGAGAAAGAACATGTGGAAAAATGCAAATTGCTTGAGCTAAATAGCCAAATTAATCAAATCCAAATTCCACTTTGAATTTTCAGTTTAAAATAGCTTTGGCTGTTTGCTCATATTGCACGTTGCTCCTCCTCTTCCAAAATGCCAATAAAAATGTTGAAAATTATACAACTTGAAATACTGACAAAACCTAAAATTATCAATTTATCAATCACTGGACTTTAAGAAAAGCAGTAAGAACTTTACTCATGTTTGTATCAGAAAGTTAAGAAGAAGTGAGCGGCGCTGGCGAGAGGGAGGAGCACATCTCGGTGCAGAGATGCTGCAGTGAACCTGCGGCACCAATAAAAAAAAAAAAAAGAAAGAAAGAAAGAAAGAAAGTTAAGAAGAATACTCCCCTTCTGCCCAATTCTCAAAAAGTTGGTAGCAATCGGAAAATTAGGCTCCCGCTCTTCAGTTTCTTGTTTTATTGTGTTGTATCACATTGTGTCCCTCACATCCCATGGAATCACATCATGTCTTAACAGGTATGGCATCATAGGGTTCTGCATTGTTTGTATGAAGTAACCAGAGTAATAGTCTTGCCTGCTTGAGTCTTTAAACAGCGTCTTTTAACCTGGGTCTCCAAGGACTCCATAGGACAGACAGTGGGAAGACAGAAGGGAGATAGTTAGGACGAATTGAGCACACTGAATTCTGGGGGGTAAGGTACCCTTGGCTTCCCAAGATGAGCTAGTGGTAAACAATCCGCCTGCCAATGCAGAAGACATAGGGGACCTGAGTTCAATGCTTGGGTCAGGAAGATTCCCTGGAGGAGGGCATGGCAACCCACTCCAGTATTCTTGCCTGGAGAATCCCATGTACACAGGAGCCTGGCACGCTAGAGTCCATATGGTCACAAAGATTTGAACCCGAATGAAGTGACATAGACTGTGGTTCACCTCACTTCAGTGCTCTGTCGTCTCTGACTCCTTGCGACCCCATGAATCCCAGCACGCCAGGCCTCCCTGTCCATCACCAACTCCCGGAGTTCACCCAAACTCATGTCCACTTGACTTCACATTCCAGGATGTCTGCTTGTAGGTGAGTGATCACACCATCGTGATTATCTTGGTTGTGAAGATCTTTTTTGTACAGTTCTTCTGTGTATTCTTGCCATCTCTTCTTAATATCTTCTGCTTCTGTTAGGTCCATACCATTTCTGTCCTTTATCGAGCCCATCTTTGCATGAAATGTACCGTTGGTATCTCTGATTTTCTTGAAGAGATCTCTAGTCTTTCCCATTCTGTTGTTTTCCTCTATTTCCTTGCATTGATCACTGAGGAAGTCTTTCTTATCTCTCCTTGCTATTCTTTGGAACTCTGCATTCAGATGCTTATATCTTTCCTTTTCTCCTTTGCTTTTTGCTTCTCTTCTTTTCACAGCTATTTGTAAGGCCTCCTCAGATAGCCATTTTGCTTTTTTGCATTTCTTTTCCATGGGGATGGTCTTGATCCCTGTCTTCTGTACAATGTCATGAACCTCGGTCCATAGTTCATCAGGCACTCTGTCTATCAGATCTAGTCCTTTAAATCTATTTCTCACTTTCACTGTATAATCATTAGGGATTTGATTTAGGTCATAGCTGAATGGTCTACTGTTTTTCCCTACTTTCTTGAATTTAAGTCTGAATTTGGCAATAAAGATTTCATGATCTGAGCCACAGTCAGCTCCCAGTCTTGTTTTTGCTGACTGTATAAAACTCTTAAGAGAAAGACCCTTGTCAGCATTATTTGTAAATTTTATTTTTCATAAATTACATTCACTCTCAGTGTCATAGAGCTAGGCATTAATTTGCCAAGTCAGTTCATTATAAAGGCACTAGGAAAATTCTTTCCAGATACCAAATATTGGAATAAAATGAATTCCAGGCTTTCTTCAAAATGTAGATCAGAAAAGCCAAACATTAAGCAAGTTTATATGGAGTAAGATGAAGGACAATCCAGATTTCAATGTGGGGCATAAGTAAATTCATTCTTTTAAAAGTAAGTGTAGCTGGAAAAAAATGTATAATTCATCCCGTAGCATAAGGAAAATTAGGCACAAACTTAGAAACTTAGAAGAAAAGAAACTGCATCTTAAAATCATAATCAAAGACAGACACAAGAAGTCTATAATGCTATTTGGAACTCTCAATATGATGTAATTAAATGTGGCCATAAGAAAAAAGAAAAAGGCAGGAAATCAAAAGAACAGATAAGGATGGTAACAAGATGAAAAGAGAAACAGAGCACGGATAATATGCAAAGACAAATCTTTATTGACAGAATTAAGCTATCCACTGGAGGAAATTGAAAATCAGAATAACTACTACATAAAACTGAAACAAAAAACATTCAACATATTTGCAAAATGTTCTTAGAATCAAGGGGAAAAAAAAAATGAGTTTTAAATTATGAGAAAGATGTCACCAAATACAGAAGGCAGAGGATGAAGATAAAGTATATTTGATAGCACTAAATTAACTTTGTTAAATATGGTAATAACATAATAATGATAAACAGAAAATGTCACCATTCTCATCAGTTCAGTTCAGTTCAGTCGCTCAGTCGTGTCCGATTCTTTGCGACCCCATGAATCGCAGCACGCCAGGCCTCCCTGTCCATCACCAACTCCCAGAGTTCACCCAAACTCACATCCATCGAGTCAGTGATGCCATCCAGCCATCTCATCCTCTGCCGTCCCCTTCTCCTCCTGCCCCCATCTCTCCCAGCATCAGAGACTTTTCCAATGAGTCAACTCTTCGCATGAGGTGGCCAAAGTACTGGAGTTTCAGCTTTAGCATCATTCCTTCCAAAGAAATCCCAGGGCTGATCTCCTTCAGAATGGACTGGTTGGATCTCCTTGCAATTCAAGGGACTCTCAAGAGTCTTCTCCAACACCACAGTTCAAAAGCATCAATTCTTCGGCGCTCAGCCTTCTTCACAGTCCAACTCTCACATCCATACATGACCACAGGAAAAACTATAGCCTTGACTAGACGAACCTTTGTTGGCAAAGTAATGTCTCTGCTTTTGAATATGCTATCTAGGTTGGTCATAACTTTCCTTCCAAGGAGTAAGTGTCTTCTAAATTCATGGCTGCAGTCACCATCTGTAGTGATTTTGGAGCCCAGAAAAATAAAGTCAGCCACTGTTTCCCCATCTATTTCCCATGAAGTTATGGGACCAGATGCCATGGTCTTTAGCTTTCTGAATGTTGAGCTTTAGGCAAACTTTCACTTTCATCAAGAGGCTCTTCACTTTCTGCCATAAGGGCGGTGTCATCTGCATATCTGAGGTTATTGATATTTCTCCCAGCAATCTTGATTCCAGCTTGCGCTTCTTCCAGTCCAGTGTTTCTCATGATGTACTCTGCATATAAGTTAAATAAGCAGGGTGACAATATACAGCCTTGACATACTCCTTTTCCTATTTGGAACCAGTCTGTTGTTCCATGTCTGGTTCTAACTGTTGCTTCTGACCTGCATACAGCTTTCTCAAAAGTCAGGTCAGTTGGTCTGGTATTCCCATCTCTTTCAGAATATTCCAAAATTTACTGTGATCCACACAGTCAAAGGCTTTGGCATAGTCAATAAAGCAGAAATAGATGTTTTTCTGGAACTCTCTTGCTTTTTCCATGATCCAGCGGATGTTGGTAATTTGATCTCTGGTTCCTCTGACTTTTCTTAAACCAGCTTGAACATCTGCAAGTTAACGGTTCACATATTGCTGAAGCCTGGCTTGGAGAATTTTGAGCATTATTTTACTAGCGTGTGAGATGAGTGCAATTGTGCAGTAGTTTGAGCATTCTTGGGTATTGCCTTTCTTTGGGATTGGAATGAAAACTGACCTTTTCCAGTCCCGTGGCCACTGCTGAGTCTTCCAAATTTGCTGGCATATTGAGTGCAGCACTTTCACAGCATCATCTTTCAGGATTTGAAATAGCTCACCTGGAATTCCATCACCTCCACTAGCTTTGTTCGTAGTGATGCTTTCTAAGGCCCACTTGACTTCACATTTCAGGATGTCTGGCTCTAGGTCAGTGATCACACCATCATGATTATCTTGGTCATAAAGATCTTTTTTGTACAGTTCTTCTGTGCATTCTTGCCATCTCTTCTTAATATCTTCTGCTTCTGTTAGGTCCAAACCATTTCTGTCCTTTATCGAGCCCATCTTTGCATAAAATGTTACCTTGGTATCTCTGATTTTCTTGAAGAGATCTCTAGTCTTTCCCATTCTGTTGTTTTCCTCTATTTCTTTGCACTGATCACTGAAGAAGGCTTTCTTATCTCTCCTTGCTATTCTTTGGAACTCTGCATTCAGATGCTTATATCTTTCCTTTTCTCCTTTGCTTTTCGCTTCTCTTCTTTTCACAGCTATTTGTAAGGCCTCCCCAGACAACCATTTTGCTTTTTTTGCATTTCTTTTCCATGGGGATGGTCTTGATCCCTGTCTCCTGTACAATGTCACGAACTTCATTCCATAGTTCATCAGGCACTCTATCTATCTGCAACTTACTTCCAACTGACTGAACTTATCTATGCACACACAAGTATGTGTATATACAGACACACATACAGAGACACATATATACCCATCTACCTATTTGGTATATGCCATCTATCCCTACACATATAGAGAGATATACATGTATATATAAGTATATATAGAGTGTGCATATATATATGCACAGAGAGAGAAAGAGAAGGCAAATGTGGCAACATATTAATAATATGTGAATGGCATGCAGGTTTTGTTTTCTTAATATTTTTGCTTTTTTAAGCTTTTATATTTTTTAATTAAAGTACAGAGGAAAGCATTATGATATAAAAGAAGCTATATTTCAGCCAAAAGTAAAAGAAAATTATTTATATATCCAAAAATTGAATTATAAATGAAAACTTTAAAAATCTCATAGATACATAAGGGCAGAAAAATATATCATAAAAAACTAACAGTATGATTGAACTCAGATTCTGGATAAAGGCCTAAAAATAGTGGAAATGTCTACAAATATTTTGTGGAAAATACAGCAATACAAAATGCTTTATAGTCTATTATTTTTTGGTGAAAGTAAATGAAAAGCATTAACATATGCTCAATCAAACATTTGCCCTTCTTGGGAAAAATTGAAATTCAAATCAACTGAGAAAGAAATCACAAACAAGAGAAAGAATGACGTTAAAAAAAGAAAAAAGCACCAAAGGTTCTAACTGTCACACAAGACATTGTTATGACTGTAATAAAATGCTAAGCCCATGATTTAAAAAAACAAAAAGAAGTTATAACAAAAGCCTAGGTCTAAACTGAGATTCTATTTTAAAAGACTGAAAGGGTGAAGGAGAGAGGGAAAATGCATTAAAAAAGTAACAGTCAGAAGGTGCCATTTTATTCTTGAGTTTGATCATCAATGAAACATCATCAAAGAGTTGTTAGAGTAAATGTTGGTAAATATAGTTAACATTTTTAAATGCCCACTTTCCAAATCAATACAGTAGATAAAAGCAAAGAAAACACAATTCAAAGACAGGAAAAAAAAAGATAGAAAATGAATGAATTAAAAATGAAGATGTATGGTGTTAGGGCAGAGAAGGCAATGGCACCCCACTCCAGTACTCTTGCCTGGAAAATCCCATGGGTGGAGGAGCCTGGTAGGCTGCAGTCCATGGGGTCGCTAAGAGTCAGACACGACTGAGCAACTTCACTTTCACTTTTCACTTTCATGCATTGGAGAAGGAAATGGCAACCCATTCCAGTGTTCTTGTCTGGAGAATCCCAGGGACGGGGCTGCCGTCTATGGGGTCGCACAGAGTCGGACACGACTGAAGTGACTTAGCAGCAGCATGGTGTTAAGGAGTGTTCTAATTTCATTCTTTTACATGTAGCTGTCCAATTTTCCCAGCACCACTTACTGAAGAGACTATCTTTTCTCCACTATATGCTCTTGCCTCCTTTGTCATGCATTAGGTGACTATAGGTGTATGGGTTTATCTCTGGGCTTTCTATCTTATTGCATTGATCTATATTTTTCTTTTTGTGCCTGTACCATACTGTCTTGTTTACTATAGCTTTGTCATATAGTCTGAAGTCAGGGAGCCTGATTTCTCCACTTTGCTTTTCTTTCTCAAGATTGCTTTGGATATTTGAGGTATTTTCCATTTCCACACAAATTGTAAAATTTTTTGTTCTAATTCTGTGAAAAACGCCATTGGTAATTTGATACGGATTTCATTGAATCTGTAGATTGCTTTGGTAGTAGAGTCATTTTCACAATATTGATTCTTATAATGCAAGAACATAGTATATCTCTCCATATATTTGTGTCACCTTACTTTCATTAATATCTTATAGTTTTCTGCATACATGTCTTTTGCCTCCTTAGGTAGGTTTATTCATAGGCATTTTATTCTTTGTGTTGCAGTAAGACTTAAATGTAAGCCTGGACACTATAAAACTCTTAGAGGAAAACAGAAGTAGAACACTGACATTTGATCTTTCTTGACCCACCTTCTAGATTAATGAAAATAAAAACAAAATTAACAAATGGGAGCTAATTAAACATAAATGATTTTACATAGCAAAGGAAACCGTCAACAAGAAAAAAAAAAGACAACCTTCAGAATGGGAGAAAATATTTGCAAATGAAACAACTGAGAAGGCATTAATTTCCAAAATATACAAAAAAAGAAAAAAAATCCAATCAAAAAAATGGGCAGATCTAAATAGACATTTCTCCAAGGAAACATACAGATGACTAACAAACACATGAAAAGATACTCAGCATCAATAATTATTAGAGAAACACAAATCAAACTGTAATAAGGTATCACTTCACACAGGTCAGAATGGCATTAATCAAAAATTCCACTCTGTTGGTGAAAAAGTTAATTTGTGTTTTTCTGTTAAAAAGTTACAGAAAACGCTGACACTGTTTGTGGGAATGGAAATTGACACAGCTATTATGGAGAACAATACAGAGATTCCTTAAAAGACTAAAAGTAGAAATAACAGATGACCCAGAAATCCTATTCCTGGGCATATGCCTGGAGAAAACCATAATTCAAAAAGACACAGAAACCCCAATATTCGTTGGAGCCCTATTTCCAGTAGCCAGGATATGGAAGCAACCTAAATGTCCATCAACAGAGGAAGGGATAAAGAAGAAGGAATATATATAAAAAGGAACAAAACTGTGCGATTTGCAGAGACATGGGTGGCTGTAGAGACTGTCATAGAGAGTGAAGTTAACTCAGAAAAAGAAAAACAAATATTGTATAATAAGACTTTCATGTGGAATCTAAAAATGATGCAGATGAAATCATTTGCAAAGCAGAAATAGAGACACAGATGTAGAGAACAAACATATGGACAGCCACGTGGAGGGAGGGTGAACTGGGAGTTTGAGACGTATATGTGTACACCACTATATATATTTTATGTATATATTTCAGTCCTGTGCAACTCTTTTAAACCTTCCTGGCAGACTGTAGTCTGCCAGTCTCCTCTGTGCATGGAATTCTCCAGAGAATAATACTGGAGTGGGTTGCCAATTCCTTCTCCAAGGGAACCTCCTGACCCAAGGATCCAATCCATGTCTCCTGCATTGCAAGGCAGATTCTTTCCCTCTGAGCCACCAGGGAGGCCTTAAATATAAAATAGATAACGAACACAACCTACTGCATAGCACAGGGAACTCTACTCCGTGCTCTGTGGTGAACTAAATGGGAAGGAAATTCAAAAAAAGAGGAGATATATGTATACATATACCTGATTCGCTGTGCTACACAGTAGAAATTAGAAGAGCATTGGAAAGCAGCTATATCTCAATAAAAATTAATTTTCAGAAAAAGAAGGTGGAGGTGGCAGTGTTCCTCCAGGTCTGAGTTACACACTGCTGCTCCTGACGTGTGTTCCAATGGCTTGTGCTCATGCACGTTTGGGGCCCTGGCCGCCGTCTCTGCCAAGCCGGTCTTCAGCAGGGAGGGAAACATGGGCTTCTGCTTCTCTGGCTTAGTGTGCATTAGTGTGTTAGTGTGTTAGTCGCTCAGTCATATCCGACTCCTTGCAATCCCATGGACTATGTGGCCCACCAGGCTCCTCTGTTTAAGAAATTCTCCAGGCAAGAATCCTGGAGTGGGTTGCCATTCCCTTCCTCATGAAAAGTGAAAGCTAAGTCACTCAGTCATGTCTGACTCTTTGCAACCCCATGGACTGTAGCCTACCAGGCTCCTCAGTCCATGGAATTTTCCAGGTAAGAGTACTGGAGTGGGTTGCCATTTCCTTCTCCAAGGTTATCACCAATTCTCTCATGCAAATATTCCTCAGCTGGGACCTCAGTTTCTCCACATCTTTGACTGTTGCCTCTGCCGTGGTGACTCAAATATCCTCAGCTCTGCGAATAGCCTGAGTGCAAGGTCCCTCTGCCCCACACCTGAGTTTCAGGAGGGTTCTGGGTGAGTTGTCCTCTGCTTGCCAGACAGGAGAAGGGTCACACCTGACTCAGAGGTCAGGCTGTGGTTTGGCCCTTGGTGGCTGCTCCCCTCATCTCTCAATCTTGGAGAAATTCTCACATTAGATGGGGAAGTTCAACTGTGAAAAGCCTCCTTGCTCGCTGCTCCTTCAAGCGGGAGCCCTCCTTCTGAAGCCTCTGTGCAACCCAGGTGTCTCCTAGGGGTCTGTGACCTCAGACATGACATGTGGAGGGTCAAGGTTGAGGTTCTCTTCCCACCGGATGGGGCTGAGCCCAGTCAGCCCTGTCATGGAGGCGGGGTGCACTTGGTAGGCTCCCTGTGTACTGGGCCTAGCTGCCAGCCTTCACTGGGCTTTCTGGTGCTTGGCTGGGGTCTGATACTGTGAGTGAAACAGCCTGGGACCTGGGACCTGGGTCCCTTTGCTGTGGTGCTTGCATTGATACCTCAAGCAACAAAATAATGAAAAATTATAAGGCTATTAATAAATATAATTACACACATATGCAGTTGGGACAAATTATGGGCAAGATACAAAAAGACCAAAAGTCCAACTGCCACTTCTAAAGAGCCAGGAGCAAAAGCTGGGTGCCCTACTGCACCTGGGGTTTCCCTGGTGGCAAAAGACACAAGAGATGCAGGTTCGATCTCTGGTTGGGAAGATCTCCTGGAGAAGGGCGTAGCAACCCACTCCAGTATTCTTGCCTGGAGAATCTCGTGGACAGACGAGCCTGGCATGTTACATTCCATGGGGGTCACAAAGAGTCAGAGACAACTGAGCAACTGAGCACATTCTGGGCATGCCCCGTGCACATACCACCACCAAGGGGGTGTGCAAAGTGTGCAAACCACCCAATCCACCCCTCCCGCTGGACTCTAGGGACACACCCCTACCCTCACGACATATGAGGAACCAACACATCCCCTCTAGCGGCGAAGGAACCCAGTTACTTGTTCTTGCTTCCCTACCTGCTCTGCGGTAGCAGGAACCCCATTAAAACTGTGCTTGAATGTCTTGTCTGGCTCTTCTCAATTTCTGTTGATTAAGGGAATCAAAAGCTCTGGTGGGTAATAAGAAGAGGTACCCTCCCCACTTCTACAGGTGAGACTTACTGAAGGTGACAGTTAGGCTTCAAGCTGCAGACTTCCAGCTCCAGACCTTTCCTCCTGCCCAAGGAGGGCAGTCAGCCACAGGGAAGTCAGGAGGTGACCACTCACTGCACTCAAGTTCTGTGGGCATGTGCCCACCTGGCCTCACAGCGGTCTCTTCCTGCAGGCCTTCCCAGACTCCTTGCTGGGTGGAGAGGGCCAGGATGCCCCACGGCAGGAAGGAGCCCTCCTCATCCTCTGTAGACTCACCCTGACCCCCTGGGAGTTGCCCTGTTCAGGAAGACCCTTCCCCACAAGCAGCAGCAGCGCCGGAGAGCTGAGCAGACCTGCTGCAAAGACAGTGATGGTAGCTCAGACTAGGTGGGCCTTGTGGGGAACCAGGCTTCTCAGGGTGTTCTGAGTGTGCAGCCTTCCTCCTGCAGCCAAAGGGAGACGCTTTCTAGGGAAGCAGGGATGTGATGGAGCAGACTTGAGGGTGGGCAATTCTAGCTCCTTAAGGGGAAGCACACGTGCAGTGGTGTTTTGCCTGGAGCCTTCTGTGTACGTCCACATGGTCCTCTTGATTCTCATGCTCCCAGGTCCACTCTGTGAGCTTGGCAGGTGTGGGATACCCCGGGACTAGTCCACTTCCTGTATGGACTTGAAACTCCACTATAACTGCAATTCCCCTAACACTGGAATCAATGACTGGTGAGGTTTCCCATAACACTGTAATCAGTCATTGATTCCAGTGTTATGGGAATTGCAGTTACAGTGGAGTTTCAATCACCTTCACTTTGATATATCTGTCCATCAGGGTCTGGATTCTGTGTTATGGCAAAAGAAAAAAAGCTAGATTTATTAAGTATCTATTTTTCCGTTAAAACTAGAAAAATAAAATAAAAGTAAAAAAAAGGTGCAAGTCAAGATTACAGAGTTAGGACAAAGCATGTGGAATGTTCCAGGGAGAAAGGATAGATGTAATGTTGCTGTCCTGTAGTGGGATCCTCTGATCCACGGAAGAGCAATACATGGCCTGGAGCAGAGGAAGTGAAATGAAAAAAGCATCAGTCTGAACTAGAAGTGGAAACTGACTTTCTGAGACTCAGTCCTCTACACACACCATACTTCTTTGCGTCTTCTTATCTATATATTCCTCCAACCCTTTTGAAAGGTAATTTCATCAGAGTCTAGACGCTCCATCTTCTTTTATGTATACTAACTTAATAAAAGCGATTCCTTTTAGCTAGTCATTTATCTTCCAGTTCTTAGACTGGATTTCATTCTTTTCATGCCCTGAGTACATCAGCTTCAAAGTGAGAGTCCCCTCTGTAAAGGACGAGCAGTTCTTCGCTGAGACGAAGAGCTTGGCAGCTAGGATCATTTTAAGCAAAAGTGCTTCCCAGTTTCCTATATTTATGTTTTTTTTTAAATTATATCTCAAGTTTTAGAAAAGGCAAGACTAAAACAACCACTATCTAAATAAGGATAAAAACAGTCACACAGGAATTTTTAGATTGCTTAAAGATAGTAATGGACCTTCTAAAAATGTCTGATGCTTCCTGTTCAAAATTGCCCTGTATACATACCAAATTTTAACTGCCTGAACCTGACCCTTAAAGTTTTGTTTAGAATCCTATAGTTACAATTTGTCACAGTTTGATACTACTTTATTAATAATGTAGAATTTAATGGGAACAAATCTTTCTGAAAAGATTACTTTAAGTGTTATGCTATATTGTTATCGAAAGCTATACAGTTACATTTTTAAAAGATTTTATGATCAGATATCAGGACCTGTAACAGCCTAAACAATAAATCTGTTTCCATTCTTTAAAAACATTTTCTATCAAAATAAAGATCTTTAACTTTATTTTATGCTTCATGTAATATTTAATTGATATCCAAGATGGAAATTTATTTATATCATATTCTAAAATTCTAGAGCCAAAGGTATTATATTTTGAAATTCCAGTAAAGGGTAGATGCAAATATTCCCCACAATGATATGAAAACAGTCAAAACACTAAAATTCAAATTATTTAGAATTAATCTAAAATTATGCACCAATAATCAGTTCTATACTGTGTGTATGAAAACTCTTCATGATCTAGTAATCATGGCATTATTTTTCCAAAATGTGTCAACACAGTTTGGCCATATTCTAGTTGTATTAGACTAGGTCAATGAATACTTTTATATGAACGATTCATATAAAACATGGTGAAATATCTCCATAATATTGTCTGTTGCATGTTTGCACCACTGTCTATCCAAGTTCAAAAACTATTTGATAAATATAGTTAAATGTGAAATCTGTAATTAGAATACTTGAAACCAAATCAGAGTTTCAATTTATCATCTTGATAAGTAGTGTTGGATTTATATATGAGTTTTGCTTTAAGATTTTTATTTCAAAGCACTTTGCGGGCTGATATTTTATGTATGGCGTTCATTTTTTGACCCATTTATCTGCCCTGCCTACTTTAATTAAGCCATCATTGCACTCTGATGTTTTTGCTAATTTTGGATGATGGATCCATCATTGTTTGTTTATAAAAGCTGATTGGAAACAAGGCATTCATTATGTCGTGCCTGAAAATCTGTTCCCTCCATTATCACAGGGCAGTTGCTGTAGTCGCATCTTTGTTATCATCAAGTTTTTATAAATATTGGCTTTTTCTTGATTGATTTTCATCAGCAGCATGGTCTTGTAGTTACCAAATTCTTGTCATTTGTGCTGTCTTACAAAATGCTCTCCTAATATACAGAAAATTATGTTTTCAAGAAAACCTGCATGTCAGTCATTTCTTTAATAAATCTTGGATCCTTAGGTATGCTATTTGGGCAAATTAACAAATAGGCTGCTATTCTTAGTGTGCATTCCATTCACTAATACAATCAACTTACCTAATGAATTGCCTTTCATTTGTTGCCTTGATGAAATCTAGTTATTTTGAAAACCTTCTCAATTCTTTACATCAATGCAAATTACATTATGGAAGATAAAACTCCTACATACAGTTTGTGAGAATTTAAAAAAAAGAATAAATGTTGACTTTTAAAATAAATCTTTGAGTTGACTGTCATTCTAAAAATGTACTGAAGAGGCATGTAAAAGGAAGAATTGAGCTGTGATTTTTCTTAGTTCTCCTTCTCAGTTGTAACATTGAAATTGATATTGATTCTTTTGAATGATATAGGAGAAAAATACTTGAAATCTGGGGAGTCTGCCTAAGACACAGGAAAATATGAATTTGCCTTTGTCTTTTAACCATGTAGGGGTTTCCCTGGTGGCTCAGACAGTAAAAACTCTGCCTGCAATTCAGGAGACCTGGGTTCGATCTCTGGGTTGGGAAGATCCCCTGAAGAAGGGGACCCTACTCCAGTATTCTTGCCTAGAGAATTCCATGGACAGAGAAGCCTGGTGGGCTATGGTCCATAGGGTCACAAAGAGTCAGACAGAACTGAGCAACTAATGCTTTCTTTCACTTTTAACCATGTGAATATATTAAAATTGGGCCTAGGGATACATAACCAGGTTTTCTAAATAACCATGATCTCAAAAATTCTGAGGCCTTTACAGCACTGATAGTCTGTGTTCTGAACTACCTACATGGTGCTTGAGTCTCCACATTCCTGAGATGTGTTCAACTCACAGCCATTACGAATTTGAAAAGCATCTGATTCAGTCCTTAAATTCATAATCCCAGACATATAAACAGGACCACATTACCTAATTGTACAGATGTTACTCTTTTGTAATTTTTCCCTCTCATGACTATTTTAACAAATGAAACTTCACAGTTTAAGCCTCCCTGTCTCATCCTCTGCCTCTCAAGTGTTGCTGTGTTGTTCAGTCTCTAAGTCATGTCCGACTCTGCAACCCCATGGGCTGTCCTCATCGACTATCATTTATCCATAGGTAGCGGGTAAGAATAACAGCATACATTGATGATTTTATCAAATACACATTTATCAATAAACTACATAAATGCTACTTTTAAGTTTCCATTTTAGGGATAGAATACTCTGCATATTGTTCTGTCATTTATGCCCACCATTGGAGAAGGCAACGCACCCCACTCCAGTATTCTTGCCTGGAGAATCCCAGGGACGGGGGAGCCTGGTGGGCTGCCGTCTATGGGGTCGCACAGAGTCGGACACGACTGAAGTGACTTAGCAGCAGCAGCAGCAGCATGCCCACCATAATAACTATCTGGGTCATTCCTTTACATGTTGTTATTTCACTGTCTCATTGAACCATTTTTGTATAGTCAACTTCCTTTTGAGGGACAGACAGGTTTTTACATTTTTGCTGTTAGACAACTATGATTGCAGTATCATTCTTCTGTATATTTCGAAGAGTTTCTCTATGGAAAGAACTAGAAGTGGTATTTAAGTGAACAAAGTGAAAGTGTTAGTCCCTCAGCCTTGTCTGACTCTGAAAACCCATGGACTGTAGCCCGCCAGGCTCCTCTGTCTATGAATTTTCCAGGGAAGAATACTGGAGTGGGTAGCCATTCCCTTCTCCAGGGGATCTTCCCAACCAAGGGGTTGTACTTGGGCCTCCCTCATTGGAGGCAGATTTATCGCCATCTGAGTTACCAGGGAAGCCCAATCAACTTGATGTCACCACATTTCTTTACTCACACTCTCTGGATATGAGTTATTCTTTCTTCATATCATGGTCAAATATGGTATTGTTAGATTTTTAAACGCTTTTTTTTTTTCAATTTGATGGGTATGAGATGATATATTATGTTTATTTAAATCTGCATTATCCTGACTTTTAACCAGGCTGAGCATTTCATTATGTTTACTGACCTTTATGCTGCCTTTCCTGTAAATATGTATTTTCCGTTTTTCCACTGAGTCGTCATTTTTGTACTAAATTTGCAGGGGTCCGTCATGCAGTCTCTGCACCAAACTCTAACCATTTTATATTAGTACAAGTGTTTTCTCCTCACTGGTAACACTTTCACTTTGTGTTATCTTTCGTCATATAGAATTTCTCTCACATGTTATTTTGGGTATCTGATAAAAATAGAAATACAAATGCATTGTTTTCCCTCTGTCCAGATTTTTTTTCATCACTGTTTTAATTACTATATCTTTGTAATTGTGGAGTACCAGTTCCAGCTCACTCATATTCTTCCATATTGTCTAGAGAATCAAACGCATTCCATATTCAGTTAAACCAAGCTTCATGATAAATTATATATAAATATGGTATACCTCACAATGGTAATTTAACAAACATTTAATGAAATCTAATCTTTCACTATGCAATAAGTTAAAATTTTCTCTGTAATGTTTTCATATTCTTGCTAATTTTTTCTCTATAATTGACAGTTGCTATCATCTGAGCTGTTTTTTGCTAAATTTTCTAGCTGTTTATGGTTAGGAACACCACTCTATTGGAATGGTATTTTGTGCTCAACAAACCTGCTAACCTTTTTATTATTATTAGTTCAGATATTCTATAGATTCCCTTGGGTTTTCTATAGGCAATCATATTACAAATGACAATTGTATTTCTTTCCAGTCCTCATAGCTATTGATCCTATTTTACTATTGTTATATGGCTAGAATCACCAGTAAAATGCTAAATCAGAAAGGATGACAGCAGATTTATTTGCTTTGTGTCTGACTTTAATATCATCAAAATAACCCATAATCTAGTTTGTACTATTATGTCCCCTCTATATAAGACAGTGGAGGCAGAGAGAGATTCAATGATTTGCCTAAGGTCACCCAGACAAGAAATGGCAGAGACAATATCTGAGCCAAGACAGTCCAGCTCCTAGTCTGTGCTTACTCTACATAGCATACATGCAGAGGTCCCCAGTCTCTAGGATTTAACTTCTGATGATCTGAGGTGCAGCTGATGTAATAATAATAATAATAGACATAAAGCACAATAAATATAATGCTCTTCAATTACCCTGATTCTATCCCCCACCCCTATGCCAAGTCCTTGGAAAAATTGTCTTCCACGAAAACTGTCTCTGGTTTCAAAAATGTTGAGAACTGTTGGATATGGTTTATATAGTGTATATAAACCACATATGGGCTATAGTACATGCTCATATTATGCTAACCTGTTTTCTGAATTATGATGAGACATTCTTTTTCTCTACTTTAAGTATTTATCATAATTCATCTTAACCACTTTGTCCTCTACTCATGGGGATAATCATAAAGGTAGCTCATTAATAGGTTAATATGATCAATGTATCAGTTTTCTCATTTTTTGATATTAAAACATCTTTGTTCTGGTCTGAATCCACTTTGGCCAAGGTTTGTTTTTAATGTACGTTGTTGGATTTTGTTAACAGATTTGTCAATTAGTGTTTTTGAAGAAATTAGCTTGTAACTTTGCTCTTTATGTAATTCTTTTTTTGTTGCTTGTTTCTGGCATTGAATTTGTAGTAGTGTGAAAAAAAATGAGTGCGGGGAAAAGATTCCTCTTTATCTGCTATAAAATTTTGTGCAAGTTTGGATTCATGCTTTTAATGTTTTGGGAAACCCACCCATATAATAAACATGGTATTTTACTGTAGGAAATTTTTCAATATTGATTCAATGACTTTAGTAGATATGGATCTATTTGGATTTTTTGTTTATGGTTGATCCAGTTCTGTTTGATAATATAGCTCTAAAATATTATATATTTGTTCAAATTTATTAACATATTCTTTCATAGTATTGAGGTAAGTCTCCCTTTTCTTTCCTAATATTTTTTCTTTTGACTCTTCTCTGTTTTTTCTTGAACATCCTATGAGATGATGTATCAATATGATTAGATGACAAAGATCTTCTTTATTATAACTGCGTTCTGTTTCAAAAACCATAATACCTTATGTTTGTCATGTCCCTTTGCCTGCTTTCTTGGGACTTATTTTGTTATTATTTTTTTCATAACTACTAACCACTTTTCAGCTTTCATTTTCTAATTAAGCTTTTAAGGCTGAAAGCTAATTCTCTACAGTTTTAACTCTACCTCGTGCTTTAATACGAAGCATTATCATTTCACCGTTTTAAATGTTTTCTGGTTTGCATTGTGATTCATTTTATCCAAGAGCACTTTAGAAGTGTGTTCTTAAATTTTCCAACACATAAGGTTTTTTCCTCTCTTTGTATTCATTATATGATCAGAAAACATGGTCTTTATGTTCAGTTTCTTGGCCAATAAGGCCAATCTGTGTTTCAGATCTTCTCTGCCTTGACTAGCTTTCTCTCTTCTTAATATAGTTATTTTTATAAAAGCATCTTAAATTTCCAAATTATGATAGTAAATTGGTACATTTCTCTTGCTCAAAATCTGCCATTAGGATAGAATCTAAAACTCTTGCAAGGCTTTGTGTGGGCTTGCCACCACTTTTTATCCAGCCATATCTCTGCCACTCTGACTCACATTGTACACTGTAAACATTAAACTCATTCAGTTTCCAAAGCATAACATGTTCTCTCCTTCATTCAACAAGTATTCTCACTCCTGTCACCTACTTAGAGTTCCTCTGTGTTTAGTGAAATCCAAAAAAACCCTCCATCTGAAGAAAGGGCCCCAGTTATAAAACTTATACCCTTTGTTAAAGCATTTTGACATCATGTTTTAGGTCCCTTCTCTATGTGTTTCCTGCAGGTAAGTCCATTTTGAACACTCTTATACAATAGAATATGATAAACCTAGACAGCATATTCAAAAGCAGAGGCATCACTTTGCCAACAAGGTCAGTATAGTCAAAGCTATGGTTTTTCCAGTAGTCATGTATGGATGTGAGATTTGTACCATAGAGAAGGCTGAGCACCAAAGAATTGATACTTTCAAAATGTGGCATGGGAGAAGACTCTTGAGGGTCCCTTGGACTGCAAGGAGATCAAACCAGTCAATCCTAAAGGAAATTAGCCCTGAATATTCATTGGAAAGATGGATGTTGAAGCTGGAGCTGCAATCCTTTGGTCAAGTGATGCAAAGAGCCAACTCGTTGGAAAAGTTCCTGATGTTGGGAAAGACTGAGGGCCTGAGGAGAAGGGGATAGCAGAGGATGAGATGGTTGGATGGCATCACTGATTCAATGGACATGAGTTTGAGCAAACTCCTGGAGATAGTAAAGGACAGGGAAGCCTGGCATGCTGCAGTTCATGGTGTCACAGAATTGGACTTGACTTAGTGACTGAACAACAAAAATACAGTAGAATATAGCACAAAATTTGGTACACACACACAAACACACACACACATTAAATGAATTCAATTGCAACATCGGAATCCACAGATAACCACAGGGACCCAGAGGTATAATTTCTCATGTTTAAAATAACCACATGTGTTTTTGGTCTTTTTTGACAAAAGACAAAGACTTTTTCTTAAAGGTAAAAGAAATCTTTTCTCAAAATATAAGACTTTAATTACCGTACAGCTCCTATGGCATCAGCAAGTTGAGAGCAACCAAATTCAGAAAGCCATTAGAGAAGGGTTATTTTCACCTCTTAAGCTGTACTTCTCTTGAGTATTGGCTGAGCTCTTTTACAGTTTTAGGACTCTCACCTTTGCTGCTCATTAGAAAGAAAAAATATGTAATTCTAAGACTGAGTGTATTTTCTGCCTTTTCCCACAGGATTGAAAAACTCTTTCCTGTTGGCAATTTTCTTAAAGCTAATAGAGTCTTTTATGTATATATTAAAATTTGACAAACACCTTTCTGTAGAATGTTTCATCTCCATAACTGCGTGAGCCTCAGGGAAGTTTGAAGCCCTAATTGTATAATATTATAACACACAAAAAAAGACAACAAGGGATCTCATTCTTGACCTCAGCTGGTCAGCTTATTGTATATCATCTTCCTTTTAATTCAAAAACTACTCAAAGACTGTTTTCCATGTGTCTTATTTGAGACATTCTCAGTAATTTACTGCCATAATTTATAATCACATAGAGTCCCATAGGTTAATTACAGAATCTTCAGTGTAAAAAAATGTGTTTTCCTTTCATTCTTTTCAATGATGCAGCCTTTATTTCATTTAGCATTCTCTAATTTTTCTACTATAGAAATGGTAAGTAGACTGGCTCAGGATGACCCATCCATAATTTTACAAGCCTATTTCTCAACCCTTACCTATTTTTTTCTTAACATATGAAATTAGTTCTCATATCTTTTGTATTACATTCCAGTTTCACTGACCCTGAAATGTATTGCTGCTAATGAAAAAAAAAAAATCTAGCATTTTGCACTTACAAAAATATTCTAATCTTTTGTGTAAAGAACGAAGTTCCACAAAATTGAATTTGGTAAGAAATGTACATACTTTAGAATTAGTCTACTCAACACATACATACATATATAATCATTGTTTCCTTATAAAATTGTAATTATACTCTTATTAATTGGAATCTGGTTGCAAGAATATCTTTGTTATTAGTAGTAGATAAATACATTCTTGTAATAGTTGAAAATAAGTATTTTAATGTCTAATCTCCACTGAAAAAAATAAAAACAATCTTTACTTTTAATATAAGGACTACTTACATAGAACTAATTTCCCTTTCTAACATAAATTATTATCACAATTATCATGTGGATAACTTCTTAGGAAGCATTGTTTGAGTAAAACAAGACATTATTATTTATATTTCAATATGGAACTTGAGATCAATGTGGAAGTTGAGATCAGAAACTGATATTTCTCAAGTTGTAAAAAAGTAGAATACAAGTTAAATGAGCTTTTTGAGTTTATTTTTCTTATTACAGAAACATGTGATAGTGAATTTTTAATCACTATAGTTTTGACAATAGGAAAAAAGAGGTCATTACTTTTCAAATAAAGGTAGATTCAAATATTGTATGTGCATAGTAATATTTAAATTTTATAACTTTCTTTTCAGGTTATTAAAAACAAAAGCAAATCCTTTTGTTGTTAAAATTCTTCCAATATAAAATAGCATCGTTACTATGAGACTGAATCTAGAAAGTAATCACACCACCATTTAGTTTTTCATTAAATAAAGGAACAAGATGTTTCTTAGAAAATCAACTCTCACATTACCAATAGTACTGGCTGTACTTGTGTTGTAAGGTTTAGTAATTGAAACTGCAAGGCTCTGAAATTAGATAGCCTGAGTTTTAAATCCAAGCTACATTGCATATAAGCTATGCAATCTCAGGCAAGTTACTTGATTTCCCTAAACCTGTCATTCATCTGTGAAAGAGATGATAATAATGTATACCTCATAGAGTTGTGGTATTCAATAATCTGAGTATCAGTTCAGTTCAGTCACTCAGTCGTGTCTGACTCTTTGCGACCCCGTGAACCACAGCACGCCAGGCCTCCCTGTCCATCACTAACTCCCGGAGTCCACCCAAACCCATGTCCATTGTGTCGGTGATGCCATCCAGCCATCTCATCCTCTGTCGTCCCCTTCTCTTCCTGCCCTCAATCTTTCCCAGCATCAGGGTCTTTTCCAATGAGTTAGCTCTTCGCATCAGGTGGCCAAAGTATTGGAGTTTCAGCTTCAACATCAGTCCCTCCAATTAATATTCAGGACTGATTTCCTTTAGGATGGACTGATTGGATCTCCTTGCAGTCCAAGGGATTCTCAAGAGTCTTCTCCAACACCACAGTTCAAAAGCATCAGTTTTTCGGCACTCGGCTTTCTTTATAGTCCAACTCTCACATCCATACATGACTACTGGAAAAACCATAACCTTGACTAGACAGACCTTTGTTGGCAAAGTAATGTCTCTGCTTTTGAATATGCTGTCTAGGTTGGTCATAACTTTCCTTCTAAGGAGCAAGCGTCTTTTAATTTCATGGCTGCAGTCACCATCTGCAGTGATTTTGGAGCCCCCTAAAATAAAGTCTGACACTGTTTCCACTGTTTCCCCATCTATTTGCCATGAAGTGATGGGACCAGACACTGTGATCTTAGTTTTCTGAATGTTGAGCTTTAAGCCAACTTTTTCACTCTCCACTTTCACTTTCATCAAGAGGCTCTTTAGTTCCTCTTCACTTTCTGCCATTAGGGTGGTGTCATCTGTGTATCTGAGGTTATTGATATTTCTCCCGGCAATCTTGATTCCAGCTTTGCTTCTTCCAGCCCAGCGTTTCTCACAATGTACTCTGCATATAAGTTAAATAAGCAGGGTGACAATATACAGCCTTGATGTACTCCTTTTCCTATTTGGAACCAGTCTGTTGTTCCCTGTCCAGTTCTAACTGTTGCTTCCTGACCTGCATACAGGTTTCTCAAGAGGCAGGTCAGGTGGTCTGGTATTCCCATCTCTTGAAGAATTTTCCACAGTTTATTGTGATCCATACAGTCAAAGGATTTGGCATAGTCAATAAAACAGAAATAGAGGTTTTTCTAGAACTCTCTTGCTTTTTCAATGATCCAGAGGATGTTGGCAATTTGATCTCTGGTTCCTCTGTGTTTTCTAAAACCAGCTTGAACATCTGGAAGTTCAAAGTTCACAAATTGCTGAGCATATATCTGAGTATAGTACTTAGCATAGAAGTACAAAACAAATCTTAGTTATTACATCTATTACAAAATTAGGACATTTCTATTTCTCATAGCAAAAATGTCTAATCACCAATTTACCACAATATTGCAGATAAAAATTCAAATTAAATTCCAATAAAATTTGAAATAAGAACTTTGTAAATTTGTAGCTATTGTTTCTTTCCTTGTAGTCTTTTCTTTTTATTAAACTAACTGGCAACTTAAAGACCGCCACTGATGCTACTGTGGTATATACCATGTTAACAGAGAGGAGGAAATGCATTACTATTAAAAATCCAGGTGTTGTGGACACCCTGCAGAGTAGGGATGGACTTTTCCCAGTACACCCAAATTATGGTTCAGATATTGAGATGGGTGATGCCACACCCATACCAAGAAGGTGTGACATATAATGAAGCTTTCTGGGAGAGTTGGGCAGGATTCTCAAGCAGGCTCAAAAGTATCTTGGGAGAAAAAGGAAAGGAGACTGGTTTGGCTTTTATTTGGGTTAGTGAATGGGTTGGGTGAGGGGTCCTACATGCATTGTTTGAACTTCCCACCAGGCTCTACAAGCTTCCCAGATGGCTCGCTGTTAAAGACTCTGCCTGCCAATGCAGGAGCTGCAGAAGACCCAGGTTCAGTCTTTGGGTGGGGAAGACCACTGAAGAACGGAATGGCTACCCACTTAAGTATTCTTGCCTGGAGACTTCCATGGACAGAGGAACCTGGTGGGCTACAGTGCATGGAGTTACAAAGAATTGGACATCACCAAGTGACTGAGCATGCATCACGCTCTACAAAAAGGGATGACCAGGCTTTCCTATCAACTTTCATAAATATGGAGCAAAAGGGAAATCACAGTGGGGCTTCAAATACTAATCAATAAAGTATCAAAAATAGACTCAATCTATTACTTCAGTAATAGTAGACTCTAATTTTGCAAGGGAAATAGCTAATAAAAATGTCTCAATTTTATTTCATGCCACAATTTCCTTTACCGTATTATATTTGGCAAAACTAATACAATTATGTAAAGTTTAAAAATAAAATAAAATTTAAAAAAAATAAAATCTACATTGTCTATATTCAAATCCAATTTATTTTTATTTTTTTAATTTATTTTTTATTGAAGGATAATTTCCTTACAGAATTTTGCTGTTTTCTGTCAAACCTCAACATGAATCAGCCATAGGTATACATTTTTTTTTTTTAATTTAGAACAAAAATGTGTATAGGCGGCTAATGTAAGTATGATGTTATTTACGGAATTCTATGAGGTGTACTTGGAGAAGGCAATGGCACCCCACTCCAGTACCCTTGCCTGGAAAATCCCATGGACGGAGGAGCCTGGAAGGCTGCAGTCCATGGGGTCGCTAGGAGTCGGATACGACTGAGCATCTTCACTTTCACTTTCACGCATTGGAGAAGGAAATGGCAACCCACCCCAGTGTTCTTGCCTGGAGAATCCCAGGGACAGGGGAGCCTGGTAGGTTGCTGTCTATGGGGTCGCACGGAGTCGGACACGACTGAAGCGACTTAGCAGCAGCAGCAGCATGAGGTGTACTTATTTCTCAAATGCTCTGCCACTTAAACAACATGGAGAATCAGGGAACGAGGTAAACTTGTTAAGCAAATTCCTCCTAATTTATTTATCCAGTGTCTTACCGATCCTGTTCATGATACCAAAGGTCTTGCTGTGTCTCAACAGTGTGCACTGCTGAACCCACGGCAGACAAGGTGCAACCAGGGAAGCTGGAAGAAAACTCAAGGAACCACAGAACTGCAGATGTGTTTTTCTCTCCTGGCTGGCAGAGCAGCAGACACGCTATAGTTTCTCCTCTGTGGCTGACCCGTCGGACCCAGCCATGATGTAGTAATAAGGCTGTCTCTTTCTAGGTGGAGCTCACATATGCCTCCAGCACACAACCGGAGACCGCGTGAGTACCTTGTGATGCGCATGCGCAGTGCTGTAAGTAAGCTTGGTTGTTAGGCAGTCTCATTGCTTGCAAAACGTGGGGCAAGAGAGCCCGAACATGCCATCTTAGCTCATCTTAGCTCTCCCCACATTCAGTCACTTATTAAGATTAAAATAAGACGAAATGTGAGGAAATTCTGAGAATGAGATTCTGAGAAATTCTGAGCATGAAGCTCAGCCCAAATAAGAGTTGGTTTTTAAAGAGCAGTATCTTGATTCTTTTTCCTGAAATGATAAGACTTGGGGATCAGTGTAGGTGGACGGCACGCCAGAGACTTCTCTTTCTGTATTGAAATGTGGAAAGAGTCCGGACCAGATTAGAGCACCACGTGCCCATATATTGGGTAGAATGGCTGGAGAAATCCAAGCATTCATACTGTTCTGCCCTGCAGGCACAGGCTACAAATGGAGGTGAAAACTGGAACATTTAGTGAGTCTTAAGGACTTCTGTTGGTTATGAGGAGATTGTGCATGCTCAGTCATTTAAGTGGTGTCTGACTCTTGGAGACCATGGGCCTCCAGACTCCTCTGTCCACGGGATTTTCCCATCAAGAAAACTGGAGTGGGTTGCCATGCCCTCCTCTAGGAGATCTTCTCCACCCAGGGATCGAACCCAGGTCTCCTGCATTGCAGGAGGATTCTTTGCTGCTGAACCACCAGGGAAGCCCTGTTTGGAGATTGCTAGTTATAATGACAATGTACAGAGAAGTAGCTCCACAGACCCAAATGCAATGGAGCCTGTAGAATTTGGGTTTGTGATTTAACAGACATTTATGACTAGATTCATAAGAAAATAAGAGAATACTATATAAAGGCTCCCTGCTGCTGCTGCTGCTGCTGCGTCACTTCAGTCATGTCTGACTCTGTGCGACCCCAGAGACGGCAGCCCACCAGCCTCCCCCTTCCCTGGGATTCTCCAGGCAAGAACACTAAAGTGGGTTGCCATTTCCTTCTCCAATGCTTGAAAGTGAAAAGTGAAAGTGAAGTTGCTCAAGCGACCCCATGGACTGCAGCCTAGCAGGCTCCTCCATCCATGGGATTTGCCAGGCAAGAGTACTGGAGTGGGTTGCCATTGCCTTCTCCATAAAGGTTCCCTAGCTTTATGTAATTTGGCATAAAATAGTTTCCCTAAGAGTTATAAATTTGGAAATAATTCTATTTTGGTATTTGGGAAGATTGTATCTTCCAACATTCTAGTTTTACTCTTTTTTGTTTGCTTTTTGAAAGCTCTAGTAAGGTTTAAAAAAATCTGTGGAGGGGTGGTTCGTGAATAACATGAGAGTCAGGCAAACAAAGAATGATTGAATAGCTAAGCCTGAAATCATTCCTTTGTGACATATATAGTCTGTGACGTCTGTTTTGAATCCAGGAACTGCTAAAGAATGAACTCTATGTGCATGCTCTTCTGTTCTCCATTTGAAACTATATTCCTTCACCAACCAGAGGAGTGAAGGTTTTGATATCAAGGGAGACTTCTTCACATCTTTGAAGAAGGGATGTTAGGAGACATCAAAGGAAAAGGAACAAAAGACAGAATCATCCAAAAAGCAATTCTGACCAACAGATGAGTGTCATTACCAGAAAATAATGAGCTACTGAAAAGACATGAAGAAGTCTATCTTGTTATCATGGGTACTTACAAGTAGATTCAATAATATCATGGATAAAGAGGGAATAAGAAGAGATCCAACATAAGCAGAAGTGGACATGGAAGCAAGGTGCAATTTCTGTAATATATCTAGACCCAGATGACACCGAAGAGTTTGAACAAGATTCTGTCCACATTCTAAGCCAACATTTCTGTTTGGAGTATGGTTATTGCTTCTTTTGAAGATGATCATATATGTTTATCTTTTTTGTGCTATTATATCTGTCTAATGCTTCAGATATACCTAATATCTTGGAACCAATTCCAGGATTTTGAGCCCAAACATGAGAAGAAAATGTAACAACCAGACTACATTCTTACACTGCCACTGGACACAGTATTAATTTTCAGTTGCATTCTGAATTGCCTGTGAATTTCTGAATTACTTCTCTGACACCCTGAATAGGTTGGTGGGTGATTAATGAGGTAAAAAATGTACTTGCTTGCTAAGTCACTTCAGTTGTGTCCAACTCTGTGTGACCCTGTGGACTGCAGCCTGCCAGGCTTCTCTGAGTTCCAGCTTAAAGAATATCTTGCACTGTAAGGAAAGAAACTGGGGCTTAATATATAAAACTCAGTATTTATATTAGGAAAAAAAGAGAAGTGAGAGTTGAGGGGAAAGAAAGAACCCAGTCAAAACAAGAAAGAGAGGGAGAGAGAGACAACTAAGAGGGCTCAGTCCTTTGGTACTAAAATTTACCAAGGGCTAGAGAAAATCAGCAAGTGACGAGGCATCTCGTCATCTACAAAATGCCTTGTAGATTTTTCTGAATGGAATTAAAGGTATGCCATGGTAGGGTGGGAGTAGGTCGGAGGAAGAGGTTTCTGACGCAGATCAAGTGTATTGATTAAAAGTAAAACAAGAAGATACCATTTGTAAAAGTGATTACAAAATAACCCTATAATAGCCTGGAGGAAGGGCAGATGGTGTTCTGATTGTATACAGTTGTGTGACATGTTGCTGTAAATATTCAATGATTTTAGAATATACATGTGCCTTGAACCAGTAATTCCGCTTGCTGAGGAAATTATGATAAATAGCAAAAAAAATTCATCTTCCAGAGTGATCACCATATCACTATATATAATAGTGAAAAAGTAGATAAAATATAAATGCTGTATGATAAGGGATTGGTTCAATAAGTTACAACACAGAACTATGCACAATTATGGCACATAATTTATTGGCATGTCCATAAAGTGGACTCCTATGGAACACTTAAAAATTACACTGGAGGAAATGATTGAATCATATAAAAATATTCCAGATAGCAAATTAAAGTTGTGTCATAATGGCCTTCCTTAGTGGCTCAGTTAAAGAATCAGACTTCCAATGAAAGAGACACTGGTTTCATCCCTGGGTCAGGAAGCTCCCCTGAAGAAGGGAATGGCAAGCCACTCTGGTATTCTTGCCTGGAAAATCCCACTGGACAGAAGAACCTGGCAGGCTACAGTCCATGGAACCACAAGAGTCGGAGGTGAGTTAGTAACTAAACAATGTAATGCAGAATAAATATTAGTAGCATTACCTAATTTTTACTTATGAAAAGTAATTCTCACATATATTTAAACTAGATAACTATTAAATAAAACTTTAAGCCATTATTTCTGGAATGTGGGGTTACAGGTGGTTTTGTGGGTTTTTTTGTTTTGTTTTGTTTTTTTCTCTCCTTGTATTAGTATAATTGTATAATGCTACAATAGTTATGTGAGCTTTACCAGCATAAAAGTTTTTTTTTTAATTAGTATTATTAAAAAGTTGCAGAAAGACAATATTGCATGATTCCACTTATATGAGGTATCTAAAAGAGCCAGTCTTGGAAGCATAGAATGGTGGGGTTAACCATTCTATGGTGGGGTTAAGGGAAAGAGGAGTTGCTATTCATCAGGTATGAAGTCTCTTTATGTGGGATGAAAAAGGTCTAGAGACTTGCTGGACAACATTAGGCTTACAGTTGAAAGTTTTGTACTGCACGCTTAAATTTTTGTTAAGAGAGTAAAATATCATATTATCTGTTCCTATCATGGGCACACACATACACAAAGTTATTAGGAAGACTCCTACTTCTAGGAAAGATAGTGCAAGAAGGAAGAGATTTATTCCCCTGACTGCAACAACTGAAAATAAATAGAAGCAGGAAATATATGAAACAACAGTTCTCAAGATACTAAGAATAAGTTAATTAAAAAAAAAAAATGAGCCCAACAATTGTTCCTGATTACTAAGGCGAAGAGTTTCTGGGCTATGGTACAGAGGGGCAACCCAGGCAAAGCACAGATATTCAAGGCTCAGGAAATGGAACTGAAAGTCCAGAAAGAAGTAAGGCAGAGTTCGGGAGACGAGTACTGGAGAGAGACCTGCACGGAGAATAACTGAGATCCTCAGAGCGTCCATTCCCTTGCAGTGTCGCAGGTGAACACTGCTCAGACCATGCATGTAAAGACACTCCATGGGTCTGGGAATGGCCCTGCGAAAGAATTGGAGGAAGTACTCCTGACGCTCACACAGGAGTAGAAATAGTGTCCATTCTTACAAGTGAGGAAAAAATTCTAAGTCATGGAGAACTGGGAAAGGTTTTCAGAAAGGTTTTGTTAGTTGGTGGGGCAAATTTCAGGCTAGACTAAGCATTGCTCTGGTCCTGTCTGATAAGGCTTAAAAGCAAGATCCAAAAGGATAAAAATATTTCCAAGTAACTTAAATGGGTCCCAGAACAAAACTGAAAAATATGGGTATAGGAATACAAAACCAAATGCTCAAGTTGTTTATCAAGCAGTTTATCACCCAACTGCTCAAATTCATAATGTTAGGTATCTAATAAAAAATTGCCACACATGAAAACACACAGAAAAATATGATCAAAATATGAAGATAAAAATCAAAACTGACCCTAAAATAAAACAGACAATACAATTATAGGGATAGAAGGTAATATTATCATATTCCATATGTTCAAGAAGCTAAAGGAGAGAACATGATAAGCAAAGATGTGGCATATGTTCAAGAAGCTAAAGGAGAGAACATGATAAGCAAAGATGTGGCAAATATAAAAAGAATTAAATCAAACTTCTGGAGATGAAAACTACAATATCTGGAATGAAAAATTAACTGGGTAGCAGTAATATCAGCTTGTCCATAGAAGATGAATATGTTCATTAACTAAAAAACATAGAAGAGAAATTATATAAAATAAAACACTAAGAGAATAAATATTGAAAATAAAAATGAACAAAACATCAGGAAGCTAAGGGAAAACTGCAAGCAACCTAATTCACATATAATTAGAGTCCCCAATGAGGGTAAAGGACAAACATAAACATATTTGAAGAATTAAATGGCTAGTACGTCCTAAGTTTGATGAAAAATATAAATCCATATACAAAAGAAACTCAACAAATGTCAAGCACAAGAAACAAGAAGAAAACCATGACACAGTAAAAAGAAGATGCTTAAAACCAATAGTAAAATCATCCACGGAAAAAAGACATATTAGCCACACCTTAAAAGATTTTTAACAATATGTTACAGGAGCTTATAACATGTATCACAGTAAAATTGATTGCCACAACAACATAAAGGTCTGGGAAAAGAAATTAAAGGAAGTAGTTGAAAGGCTCTTATAATAGAGTTGAATTTGTAGATAGACTGTGATAAGTTAAAGAAACCACTAAAGCTACACACACACACACATACATATACACACACAAGCATATAGCTAATCAACCAAAATTGGTGACTAATGGCATCATAAAAAATACCAGACCAATCTGAAGGAAATAAAAAGAGAGGGAAAAGGGAACAAAGAACAGACAGGACGAGTAGGAAACAAATACCCGTATGATGGATGCAAACTCAACCACGTCAAACATCCATACGAGTATCTCTTCACACACACAGAAAAGGTAACTGCGTGAGGTGGTGGGTCGGTTAATTAATGCAATTGTTAGTTATTTCACAATGTATATGTATATTAAATCCTCATACTTTATACCTTATATATATAGTTTTAATTTTGTCAATTATATTTTAATATAATCAGAAACAATTTAAATAACACCTATATGCAAAAGATATGAACACATCAATTATAAGACATGAAGTATCAAAATGTATGGAAAGGTCCAACTGTATGCAATCTGTAAGAAAATGTATTTTTAAATGAAAAGACAGATGAGCTAAAAGTAAAAAGAGGCAAAAAAAGATATGCCACACTAACAATTTTTAAGATAGAACTGCTATATTAATATCACAGGAAGTTGATCTTAGACAAAAGAATATTAACAGGGCTAAAAAAGGTCAATAAAAATTTTAAAAGGGTCAGTTTATCTATAGCACATAACAGCGTCCTAAACATTTATGAATTCTAATAACAGAGCTTCAAAATACATAAAAACAAAAAATTCTAAGGATAAATAGACAAATCTACTACTGTGATCTTGGGTTAGGCAAACATTTTTTAAATATAAAACCAAAAACATAATATATGAAAGAAAAAAGATAAATAAGATTTCATCAAAAGTAAGGAATTCTTTGAAACACAATATTAGAAGAATGAATAAAGAATCTACAATTTGAGAGAAAATTTGCAAATCACCTATCTGATAAAGGACTTGTATTCTGAACATATAAAGAATTCTCACAACTCAACAAGAAACCAAACAATCCAAATTTTTAAAAATCGGCAATATATTTAATCAAGTACTTTAAAGCTATTGATAAACACACTGGAAGCACATTCAGCATCATTAGCCATTAGTGAAATGCAAATTAAAACCTTAGTTCAATGCTCCTACAAGCATACTAGAATGTCTAAGATTACAAAACTGAAACTGACCATGCCAAGTTTTAACAGAGGCATAGAAGTGGAGATCTCATACACTGTGAATGGTTATGTTACATGGTTAATGATTCAATCACTTGAGAAAACAGTTTTTTATTTTTAAAAAGCTATTTAAGAAAACAATTTCTTAAAATACTAAACAGACAGCTAACATATGATTCATTCCATTCCTAAGTATTTAATTTAAAAAACGAGAATATATGTTTGCATAAAGACTTATTCCCAACTATTCAAATCAACTTGCTTCTTAACAGCTGCAAAACAGGAAATAGCCAAAATATCCATCAACAGGTGAATGGATAAACAAATTGTGTGATGTGATACATGGATTGCCAATAAAAATGAAAGAGCTAATGATACTAATGATACACATAAGGAAAACAAAATAATCTTAAAAGAATTATGCTCAAGAGAGAAAAAAAGACCAGAAAGCCTACATGTTGCAGGATTCCATTTAAACAAAATTCTAAAAAAATAGAAACCAATCTAGAAAGATAGTTAACAGATCAGCGATTACGTACACATGTAAGGAGTTTAGAGATAGGATGGATGGATTACCAAGGGACACAAGGAAACCTTAGGATGTTAGATACATTCATTATTTTAATTGTGGTAACTGTTACATGGGTATATAGACATGAAAACCTTTCAAATGGTGCACTTTTCTCTATTTTAATTGCTACATATTAGATATACTTCAATAAAGTTGTTCCAGACACTAATTCCTCTTAAAATAATCTCATTAGTCTAATCAGTCCAGATGCAGCAAATTAGTGAATAAAAAATGTCTGGTAACTAACATGTTCAGTTCAGTTCAATCTCTCAGTCGTGTCTGACTCTGCGACCCCATGAATCGCAGCATGCCAGGCCTCCCTGTCCATCACCAACTCCCAGAGTTCACTCAAACTCACGTCCATCGAGTTGGTGATGCCATCCAGCCTTCTCATCCTCTGTCATCCCCTTCTCCTCCTGCCCCCAATCCCTCCCAGAATCAGGGTCTTTTCCAATGAGTCAACTCTTCGCATGAGGTGGCCAAAGTACTGGAAGTTTCATGTGGTGAGTTGTAAATACAAACAGCAGTTAGTCCTTGCCCTCAGGTCACGCCCAACCTACAGACAGGTCAAATGTAGACACACAAAGTTTTGTGGTTATTTCTAAAGAAGAGGTTTCAGGCACAGAGAGGAAATGGGAGAGGGAACAGTGAGCTAACAAGGAAGTGTTGCCATGAAGATGACATGCTTGAGCATCCTGATCTTGGAGGTCAGGATAAATTTGCCAGAAAGATGGGAACCATATGAGCTAATGCACACGATCGTAAGCAAGCATGATGTGATGTGGTGAGACAGAAAGGTCAGGGGAGAGATGAAATCAGAGAGGCAAATATAAGACAGATCAGAAAAGCTTTTGTATGTTGCTCTAGAAGAATCAAATTTTACCCAGCTGGCTATAGGAAGGTATTCAGGAATTTTACAGGGAAGAGAAGTTCCGTTCAATTCAGTTGCTCAGTCCTGTCTGATTCTTTGTGACCCCATGGACTGCAACACGCCACGGCGCCCTGTCCATCAACAACTCCCAGAGTTTACTCAAACTCATGTCCGTCATGTCTGTGATCCCATCCAACCATCTCATCCGTTATCATCCCCTTCTCCTCCTGCCTTCAATCTTCCCAGAATCAGGGTCTTTTCAAATGAGTCACAGTTTCCCAACAGGTGGCCAGAGTATTGGAGTTTCATCCTCAGTATCAGTCTTCCAATGAGTATTCAGGACTGATTTCCTTTAGGATGGACTGTTTGGATCTCCTTGTAGTCCAAGGGACTCTCAAGAAACTTCTCCAACACCACAGTTCAAAAGCATCCATTCTTTGGCACTCAGCTTTCTTTATCATCCAGCTCTCATATCCATACATGACTACCGGAAAAACAATAGCTTTGACCACATGGACCTTTGATGGCAAAGTAATGTCTCTGCTTTTGAATATGCTATCCAGGTTGGTCATAACTTTCCTTCCAAGGAGCAAGCATGTTTTAATTTCATGGCTGCAGTCACCATCTGCAGTAATTTTGAAGTCACAAAAAATAAAGTCTGACACTATTTCCACTGTTTCCCCATCTATTTCCCATGAAGTGATGGCACCAGATGCCATGATCTTAGTTTTCTGAATGTTGAGCTTTAAGCCAACTCTTTCACTCTCCTCTTTCACTTTCATCAAGAGGCTCCTTAGTTTTTCTTCGCTTTCTGCTGTAAGGGTGGTGTCATCTGCATATCTGAGGTTATTGATATTTCTCCCAGCAATCTTGATTCCTGTTTGTGCTTCATCCAGTCCGGTGTTTCTCATGATGTACTGTGCATAGAAGTTAAATAAGCAGGGTGACAATATATGGCCTTGACATACTCCTTTCCCAATTTGGAACCAGTCTGTTGTTCCATGTCCAGTTCTAACTGTTGCTTTCTGACCTGCATACAGATTTCTCAGGAGGCAGGTCAGGTGGTCTGGTATTCTCATCTCTTGAAGAATTTTCCACAGTTTGCTGTGATCCACATAGTCAAAGATTTTGGCATAGTCAATAAAGCAGAAATAGATGCTTTTCTAGGACTCTCTTGCTTTTTCGATGATCGAGCGGATGTTGGCAATCTGATCTCTGGTTCCTCTGCCTTTTCTAAAACTAGCTTGAACATCTGGAAGTTCACAGTTCATGTACTGTTGAAGCCTGGCTTGGAGAATAGTGAGCATTACTTTACTAGCGTGTGAAATGAGTGCAATTGTGCAGTAGTTTGAGCATTCTTTGGCATTGCCTTTCTTTGAGATTGGAATAAAAACTGACCTTTTCCAGTCCTGTGGCCACTGCTGAGTTTTCCAAATTTGCTGGCATATTGAGTGCAGCACTTTAACAGCATCATCTTTAAGGATTTGAAAAAGCTCAACTGGAATTCCATCACCTCCAATAGATTTGTTCATAGTGATGCTTTCTAAGGCCCACTTGACTTCACATTCCAGGATGTCTGGCTCTAGGTGAGTGATCATACCATTGTAATTATCTGGATTGTGAAGATCTTCTTTGTAGAGTTGTTCTGTGTATTCTTGCCACCTCTTCTTAATATCTTCTGCTTCCATTAGGTTCATACCATTTCAGTCCTTTTTTGAGCCCATATTTGCACGAAATATTCCCTTGATAACTCCAGTTTTCTTGAAGAGATCTCTAGGCTTTCCCATTCTATTGTTTTCCTCTATTTCTTTGCACTGATCACTGAGGAAGGCTTTCTTAATCTCTCCTTGCTATTCTTTGGAACTCTGCATTCAAATTGATATATCTTTCCTTTTCTCCTTTGTTTTTCACTTCTTTTCTTTTCACAGCTATTTGTAAAACCTCATCAGACAGCCATTTTGCACTTGTGCATTTCTTTTTGGGGGGGGGATGGTCTTTATCCCTGCCTCCTATACAATGCCATGAACCTCCACCCATAGTTCTTCAGGCCCTCTGTCTATCAGATCTAATCCCTTAAATCTATTTCTCACTTCCACTGTGTAATCATAAGGGATTTGATTTAGGTCATACCTGAATGGTCAGGGGTTTTCCCTACTTTTTTCAATTTAAGTCTGAATTTGGCAATAAGGAATTCATGATCTGAGCCACAGTCAGCTCCTGGTCTTGTTTTTGCTGACTGTATAGAGCTTCTCCATCTTTGGCTGCAAAGAATATAATCAACTTGATTTCAGTATTGACCATCTCAAGGCAAAACTCTATTATCATTTGCCCTGCTTCATTTTGTACTCCAAGACCAAATTTGCCTGTTCCTCCTGGTGTTTCTTGACTTCCTGCTTTTGCATTCCACTCCCCTATAATGAAAAGGACATCTTTTTTTGGTGTGAGTTCTAGAAAGTCTTGTAGGGCTTCATAGAACCATTCAACTTCAGCTTCTTCAGCCTTACTGGTCAGGGCATAGACTTGGAATACTGTGATATTGAATGATTTGCCTTGGAAACGAACAGAGATCATTCTGTAATTTTTGAGATTGCATCCAAGTACTGCATTTTGGACTCTTGTTGACTATGATGGCTACTCCATTTCTTCTAAGGGACTCTTGCCCACAGTAGTAGATATAATGGTCATCTGAGTTAAATTCACCCATTCCAGTCCATTTTAGTTCAATGATTTCTAAAATGTCAATGTTCACCCTTGCCATCTCCTGTTTGACCACTTTCAATTTGCCTTGATTCATTGAAATAACATTCCAGGTTCCTATGCAATATTGCTCTTTACAGCATCAGACTTTGCTTCTACCACCAATCACATCCATAACTGGGTGTTGTTTTTGCTTTGGCTCCATCTCTTCATTCTTTCTGGAGTTATTTCTCCACTGACCTCCAGTAGCATATTGAGCACCTACCAACCTGGGAGTTCATTTTTCAGTGTCCTATCTTTTTGCCTTTTCGTACTGTTCATGGGGTTCTCAAGGCAATAATACTGAAGTGGCTTGCCATTCCCTTCTCCAGTGGACCACATTCTGTCAAACCTCTGCACCATGACCCATCCATCTTGGGTAGCCCTACAAGGCATGGCTCATAGTTTCATTGAGTTAGACAAGGCTGTGGACCATGTGATCAGATTGGTTAGTTTTCTGTGATTGTGGTTTTCAGTCTGTCTGCCCTCTGAGGGAGAAGGATAAAAGGCTTTGGAAGCTTCCTGATGGGAAAGACTGACTGAGGGGGTAACTAGGTTTTGTTCTGATGGGCGGGGCCATGCTCAGTAAATCTTTAATCCAATTTTCTGTTGATGGGTGGAGTTGTGTTCCCTCCCTGCTATTTACCTGGGACCAAACTATGGTTTGAGAATGGGGAAGAGAATGACATTATCAAAATTTTATTTCAGAAAAATAATTTTGAATTGCCATGTGATCCAGCAATCTCACTCCTGGGCATATATTTGGACAAAACTATGGTTTGAAAGAGGATGAGATGGTTAGAGAGCATCACCAACTCAATGGACATGAATTTGATCAAACTCCAGGAGCCAAGAAGGACAGTGAAGCCTGGCATGCTGCAGTTCGTGGTTTTCCAAAGAGTGAGACACAACTTAGCAACTTAACAACAACAGTAGATTATTTGAAAATATCATGTATCTCATGTTCACAGCAGCACTATATATAATACCCGAGACATGGAAACACCCTACATGGCCACTGACAGCTTAATGAATAAAGAAGATGTGGTACATATATACAGTAGAATGCTACTCAGCCATGAAAAAGAATGGAATCATGTTGTTTACAGCCACGTGGGAAAGGGCAGTTAAAAATTTGGCTTAAAACTCAACATTCAAAAAATTAAGGTAATGGCATCTGGTCCATAATTTCATGGCAAATAGATGGGGAAACAATGGAAACAGTGACAGACTTTATTTTCTTGGGCTCCAAAATCACTGCAGATGGTGACTGCAGTCATGAAATAAAAGACAAGAAAGACATGGAAACTAATGACTCAGCAAGTCAGCGCTTGTGCAAGAGAACTGATACATGAGCAGTAGCCCTAGGTCTACATTTTATGAGTTGTATGATCTTAAATAAGTCACTTAATCTCTCTGAGCATCAGCTGTCTCATAATCGAATGGAAATAATATATCCACAATATCTCACTCAGCAGAATCTACTTAGAAAATGTATATATTAAAATACCTTGAAAGCTATGAAGCACTATAGAATTTTAGAAAGCACTAAAAACTTTTGTTTACTTGTTTCTTCCTCTATATTGTCTTGGTGACCTTCTGTATATAGTTTTCAAGGACAGATACAAGACTCAAAATTATCTGGTGCAATTTATTCCCTAAATTTTGTTTTTCCTTGAAAAGGCTCTGATAAATTGCCTGTACTTTACAAAACAAAGAAAATACTATTTTCTTTTATCTACTAAATTGCATAGCTTCCATCTTTTAAAGTATTGCTCAAAATCCAGTTATCAGTCTGTCTTCTAAGTTAACTTTCTTGCATAAAAATGACTCTGATACAATGTCCCATAAAACACACACTGCCATATTTCTCTATATACTTGATTACTATTTTGGCAATAAAATGTAATGCTAAGCACTTACACTCTTGAGTTAGAGACCTGGATTCAGGTAATAGCTCCATTTATTAGTGATGTAATTTTGGTCAAATGGTATTACTATGAGCCTCCATTCCTTTGTCTGTAAAATGGAGCTAAATAATGACACTTATCCTGAAGATGGTATATAACTTAAAACAATTACAGTACCTTCCATAAATGAAGTGAAGTGAAGTGAAAGTCGCTCAGTCATGTCTGACTCCTTGCGACCCCATGGACTATATAGTCCATGGAATTCTCCAGGCCAAAATCCTGGAGTGTATAGCCTTTCCCTTCTCCAGGGGATCTTCCCAACCCAAGGATCGAACCCAGGTCTCCCACATTGCAGGTGGATTTTTTACCAATTGAGCCACAAGAGGGGCCCACCTTCCATAAATGAGAGTTCAATAAACATCAGAAAGTATTATTCATCTATAATATAAAGTTTACTTCATTAATATTATTGATGTTACCAAGTCCCAGCTTGTATTGCTCACCACATGACAGGATAATAAATTGAGAGACAAAGTGTTGGGGCAAGAAATAGTGATTTTATTTTGAGAGCCAGCAGACTGAGAAGAGGGAAGAATAGAGTCCCAAAGAAGCATCTTTCCTGGGTTTGAATTCAGCCTTTTATACTAAACAGGGAAGGAATGTGGCTAGTTGTTGCAAGCTTCTTGGTGTCAGAATCTTTTGTTCTTGCAGATGTTCATGTAGGTTTGGTCACAATGTTCCTATAAACCTCCAACAAGGCAAATGCTGTTCTCTCAAATGAATGGAAAAGTGTTACACCTTTAAAGATCAGAGGCTTGAGAATGGGCTATTGTGTATATTTCAGGCAATAAGCAACCTTCCTTCATAGAAGGGCAGAGCCAGCATGACTAAGCAGAGACACCAGATCACAAAGATTAGAGCTAAAGGAATAGTTCCAATATGGAGTCAGGTTTTTTTCCCCTGTTACATTGGCATGTGCTTTACATGCATAATGTAGGGCACTGGCATGTACTATACAGCAAAATGCTAGCACAACCACATGTTTCTGTTTTCTTAATCTTTTCTTCTTCCTCACATCACCTTTATATTCTATGATCATCATATCACTCTCAGTGATAATGTCTTGTTGTTGTATCTATTTTTCTGTTAATAAATGAGTTTTCAACCCTAAAAGTAGGAAGCCTTTTGTAATCAATTCAGATTATGTTTACAATGAAACTCACCAGAAAGAACCATTGCACATCATACATCCATTAATACACAGATACCATTTCTGTTGGGCTTTCCCAACATTTCTGAAACAGCTGGGAATAATCTCTACATCTTAAAATTTTTAGCTGATGTCTTTATGCTCTTCCAATTTGCATGACCAGATCATGTTTCCTTATGTTCTTATAATTTGTAGTAGCAACATTTGGTGAATGTTTTAGAAGCTTTACTAAATTTCATGGAATTGTGCCCTTGTCATTATGCAGTTATATTTCTGCAATCATTATATAATGTGATCTTTTAAGCTTCATTTTTCCATAGTCTTAACTTTTTTTTTAATCACGTGGTCGACTTTGCTACCATTTTCTCCCCAAGATTTTGCATGCACAGAAATGTTATTTGGCCACCATATTAATAGTGAATCTGCTTCTCAGGATCGGAGCCACTTCTTCCAGCCTCATAAGAACTAATCTATAAACTGGAATAATGATTTACTAATTTCCCAGGAAAATATAACTACCACATTGATCAGGATGCTGGCATTAACATGATCATCACATTCTCTGACACACACGATACATAGGAAAGAGACAATCAGATGCCATGGAAAAATTATTTTCATAGGTAATGAGCAAACATGCAGTTTCATGAACTGAACATTATTTCCATCCGAAGAATTACATGAGCAGCACCGGCGCTGGTCCAACAAGCAAGGGATCAGAGAAATGGGAGTTAGAGAAATCACAGCATTAATAGGACCGGCTGCTGCTGCTGCTGCTGCTGCTGCTAAGTCGCTTCAGTCGTGTCTGACTCTGTGCGACCCCATAGACGGCAGCCCACCAGGCTCCCCCGTGCCTGGGATTCTCCAGGCAAGAACACTGGAGTGGGTTGCCATTTCCTCCTCCAATGCATGAAAGTGAAAAGTGAAAGTGAAGTCGCTCAGTCATGTCCGACTCTTCGCAACCCCATGGACTGCAGCCTACCAGGCTCCTCCGGAGGAAAGGTTTAATCAACGGTACTTGAGGTTCTGAGTCTGCTAACTGAGGTTTCTCCTCCATGGTCAGCGCTTTAATGAACCCAGCTAGAAAATTCTCTCTCTCCCTCTTTCCTGCAGGCTAATTCACTTCAGTCATGTCCAGCTCTTTGCAACCCTATGGACCGTAGCCCTTCAAGCTCTTATGTCCTTGGAATTCTCCAGGCAAGAATACTGGAGTGGTTTGCCATGCCCTCCTTCAGGGTATCTTCCCAATGCAGGGATCGAACCAGCATCTCTTAGGTCTCCTGCATTGGCAAATGGGTTGTTTACCACTAGCACCACTTGGGAATCCCTTATTTAGTTGATGAATATATTCTTTCTTTAATTGTATTAAAATATTCAGTGCAGGTTATAATTATCTGCAATGCAATTTTGCACTTGTCTACTCTGGTTTGACACTTATTGATTTTACTTTTTAACTCCATAAATACTCTTAACTTCCTTCATGTGAATTCCTGGGCAAAAAATCCTATTCTAATTTTGGTAAAATTTCCAAACCAATAAGAGTTTAAGCTAAGAATATTAGCCATTTCATAGGAATTTTTTTTGCATAAGGAAAAAATTATTCAAACACACACTCACACACAGGAATGTTTTGGCACATAAACAATAAGTTGAAAACGAAACTGTAAAAAGGAATTCTCTTTGGTTTGGGGCAGTTGCTCAGTCATGTCCAACTCTTTGCAAGCCTATGGACTGTAGCCCACCAGGCTCCTCGGTCCATGGTATTTTCCAGGCAAGAATACTGGAGTGGGTAGCTATTTCTTTCTCCAGGGGATCTTCCAGACCAAGGGATCTAACCAGCATCTCCTGCATTGGCAGGCAGGTTCCTTACCACTGAGTCACCTGAGTTTCTCCAAATACATTCTGGCCTTCCTCTCTCATTGATTCATTCTACTCCTGCAAAAGTGGCCTGACTTATTTGATTGGTAATTTTTGAAAGAATGACCACTTAGGCTTACTCAGTACAGCTTTATCTTTCATCCTTTTAAGAGCAAGCTCACCTCCATGTCTAAACCGTTGGTCCAGTTATCTAGGAATGTGGGGTGGGAAACTGAAAGTGTTAGTCGCTCAGGCGTGTCCAACTCTTTGTGACCCTGTAGACTGTAGCCCGCCAGGCTCCTCTGTCCATGAAATTCTCCAGGCAAGAATACTGGAGTGGGTTGTCATTTCCTACTCCCGGGGATCTTCCACTCCCAGGGACAGAACCCAGGTCTCCTGCACTGCAGGCAGATTCTTTACCATCTGAGTCACCAGGGGAGTCCTTGCCTAAATCTGGGGTTTGGTATTATAGAGCCCACTTTATTAACAGATTCTGAGTCTTACCCTCAAATTTGGCTGCAATGAATGTGTTGCTTTATCCTTATTTACCTCTCATTTCTCAACTCACTCACCAGTGGGGTGGGAGATTGATATACAGTTTGCCAGCCTAATCCCTTGGAAATTCCACATCTAGTGCCTGCTAAATTATTAGGAGTCTTAATCCACAAGTCTATGAACTTCAGGTGACTTAGCAGCAACCTTAGGATCAACAGTTTACTCTTCAGCCTATTGAAGACACGAGATTATTTGTTTAGAAGTGTTTTATGGTCCAGTGCACACATTTCTTCCTAAAATGCAGCAGCACAAAGCTTCCCTCATGCCATTTTCAGCACTAATATGCTTCTGAGACCACACATGTCCAAAAGGATGCACTTTCCCTTCCCAAAGACATTCTTAAGCCAGGTACTATAATTAATTCTTTGGGAGCAATGTAGCAGGGAACAACTCCTGGGACCATTTTCACTTATACACCAGCTTTTGTGTGAAAGGTGAGATGTGTTTAGCTCCAAGTTTCAATTACTTCTGCCTTTTCTCTAGCTGCCCACATTAGGTCACGCGGCTGGTAGCAAAATCTTTTCAGGACCCTCGTGTAACAGTGCAGATAAAGTACAACAGAATTTTCTTCCTTTTTAATGAGAAAGCTTTTCAAAACTTGACAAAACAGAACTGTCTGACCACTTGATTTGAGTCTTTATGAAGTAAATTTATTCCCAATCAATTCCCTCTGTTCACAGGTAGATTTAGCTTTTCATTAAGATTTGTTAGGATAGTGATATTCAGTATTTGCTGAGTCTCTCAGTAAGATACTGAATTTATTGGCTACCTTTTCATCTTCTTTCAAGGCTGTTCAGCTTCAGCAAACAAATTTTAAAAAGTCATTTTTCCACTGAGAGAACGATGTTGACTCCTTGTTGGAATTCTGATTACACAGTACACCCTTTACATGTAAATTTCAGAAGTAGATACAGTTGCCAAAATCTCTCTTTCTTATTTTATTTGATTAAAGTATTCTCTTTTAAAAACTACTAATTCCTCCTGCTCAGATCTCTTTGACATTTAGATAGCTACCAGATGCTGGATGCTTGGGGCTGGTGCACTGGGACATCCCAGGGGGAGGGGGAGGGGAGGGGGGAGGGAGGGGGGTTCAGGATGGGGGGCACGGGTGTACCTGTGGCGGATTCATTTCGATGTTTGGTGGAGCTAATACAATATTGTAAAGTTTAAAAATAAAATAAAATTAAAAAAAAAAAGAAAACTGGTCAAGTGGTTGCAAAAATTCTTCAAATGGCAACCTCATCAAAAGAGCATAATCATGAAAATAATCACTGACTATTCTCCTCTAGAATGTTCTGTATGGGAGGAATTTGACAACTGAGTCATAGACTTAGACTTTCAATATGGCAATGAGAACTTTTGTTTATTATTGACTCAATCGGGCATGTAATAACCTATTTAATTTCCTAAAGTTAAAAAAGCTATTATATTATTCCCAAGTACTCAGACATCCTTTGCCACACACTTTTTTTTTCTGCTTAGAATCAAACTGCAAATAGTATGGTTAAAATACCTCTTATCCACTATGCTCCCCAGCTACAAAGGCAGTTTGCGTGAGGGAAACACAATTTTAACATACTCTGTCTTCATCCAGCATTCTCTCCTGTAACCCAATGTCAAATTGTGACATCCTTTGAATCATGTTCATTTGGGGGTTCCGTTATGCAGTTAAAGACTGAAGCTCAGAAAGCTGCAGATCACTGGACTGTCACTCCCAACGTTCCAGACATCCCTTAATTATCATCAGTTAAAAATCTCTCAATATCCTCTGTCAATGGAACTTGAGAATATCACCGGTCTAAAAAGCACCGGGAAAGTAAGCTATCATGCACAATATTGTTGTAACTTTAGACTGACCTTTATACTAGAACAAGTAGATCCTATATGGTAGTAAAGCTTGAGTGTTAAAAAGTCAAAAAGAGAAGTGAAGGAAATCTTTAAGGGAGGAAGCCAGCATAAACTTCAGCTGGAGGTGAAATCAGCAATAGATAAGCTCTCAAAATGCCTTTCCCTGGAGGACAACACTGCCTCTATATCACCTAGGTTGATCCTGAGCAGCTGTGTTTTTTATTTATTTTTTTTAACTCAGGAGTCTTCTTCTTTCAGGCTCTTTGGAATCTTCAAGACAGCACTGTCAGCGGCAGATGAGACGGAGATTTACAGCTGGTGTCAGTAGCATATTAATGTCTTTGCAGTATGTCATGTCTTCTGAGTTTCCACAGTGGTTCCAACATAAATTTTGGCTGATGACATAGAAGGATGGAGAAGTCTTTAGGGATACAGGAGATAAGGCCCTTAAGTTAGATGGAGAAGGGAGGGAAAAGAGCGTAGGGCAGGGCTCTCTAGTGGTTTCTATAAACTCTTGGTGGTTATGGTTCTAAGCAACTTAATCTAAAAGAGTGAATGTTGCACACTGCCATCTAAAGCAGGGCTCTCGACAGCGCATGTTGATATTTTGGACTGGATAATCTATTGTGCGTGGTTGTCCTGTGCACTATAGAATCATCCCTGGCCTCTCAGTAGAATTCACGCCTCTGGTTGTGACAATCAGCATTGCCTCCCTGCATGCTAAGTCGCTTCAATTGTGTCCCACTCTTTGGACCCTATGGACCACAACCTGCCAGGCTCCTCTGTCCATGGGATTCTCCAGGCAAGAATACTGGAATAGGTTGCCATTTCCTTCTCCAGGGGATCTTCCCAACCCAGGGACTTATGTCTCTTATGTCTCCTGCTTTGGCAGGAGGGTTCTCTACCATTGGCGCCACCTGGGAGTGCCCGGTATCTTGGACCAGGGGGTTGGCCAAAGTGAAAAGTGAAAATGTTAGTTGCTCAGTTATGTCGGACTCTTTGAGATCCCATGGACTGTAGCCTACCCGACTCCTCTATCCATGGAATTCTCCAGGCAAGAATACTGGAGTGGGTTGCCATTTCCTTTCTCCATGGGATCTTCCCAACCCATGGACCGAATGAGAACCAATGACCCAAAGTAGCACAAGTACATCTCACTGAATTTTCCATCATTTTACCCAGTTAAACACACACACACATACACACACACACACAACACCTTCCCAACCTATGGACCGAATGAGAACCAATGACCCAAAGTAGCACAAGTACATCTCACTGAATTTTCCATCATTTTACCCAGTTAAACACACACACACACACTGTAGCTATGTATCTGAACTGCTTTTAAGTACTTTTTAATGATTAATTTTATAAAATTGTGTTCTGTAAGGTTAAAAATGTCTCAAAGTTTAAAAAATTGTGTATTTAATTTTCAGATTCAAACAGTAGCATCATCTAGATCAGCAGAACCCCTGCTTATAGATGTTGAATCCAAAATTTTTGGAAAGTAAGCTTAAGGTACTTTAGCAGGTTTTAAATTTCTTTTACAAAGTTTTAGGAAGAGCAATTCACATAATTATGATACCAGACAATTTAAAAAGGAAGGACTGTGTTTTCCTCATTTCATTTAGACCTCACAATAACCACGTACCCTAAGCATTATTTCTATTCTGTAGAAGAGAGTCTAAGTGACTTGTCTTAGAGAACATAAAAGAATTCTGGAGGATCCAGTAATCAAACCCATGTCTTTTGACTCTAAAACCAGCCATTATCCAACAGAGGACTTGGTGCCTCTGCTAATGAAGTTTAAGTACCAAGAAAAACATTCTCATTAATACAATGAGAAGGTGCATAGAAAGAGAGAGATTGATGTATCTGAACCAGTATAGCAGATTAGATAGGTTTTCTGGGTAGGTTTGCTGGTTTCGTTTTAATTGTGGTGAAAAAATATATATAAAATTCACCATCTAAGCCATTTTTAAGTGTGTTCTGCAGTAGGCTTAATTATATGTACATTGCTGTGCAATAAACCTCTAGGAATGTTTCATCTTACAAAATTGAATCTCTACATCCAATGAACATTAACTCTCCTTCCCCCTCCTCCCTGACCCTGGGAACTGCAATTCTTTCTGTTTCTAAGAGTTTGACTACTTTGTATGCCTCATATAAGTGGAATTATTAAGTATTTATGTGTTATCGTCTTATTTCAATTAGCATAATGTCCTCAAATTTCCTCCATGATATACAAAATGACAGGATTCCCTTTTTTCCCATGGATGAATATTATTACATTCTTTATGCATATATACTACATCTTTATCCATTCATCCGTTAATAGAAACTTATGTTGTTTCTCTGTCATGACTATAATGAGAAATGCTACAATGAACATGGAAATGCAAATCTCTCTTCAAGATCCCCTTTTCAATTCTTTTGGATATATACCCAGAAGTTAGAATTGCTGGATCGTAGGGTAATTTTTTTTTTTTCTTGAGGAACCTCTATACTGTTTAGGCTTCCCAGATGGCACTAATGGTAAAGAACTTGCCCACCAATGCAGGAGACATAAGAGACATGAGTTCAATCCCTAGGTTGGGAAGATCCCCTGGAGAAGGGTATGGCAACCCTCTCCAGTATTCTTGCTGCAGAATTCCATGGACAGAGGAGCCTAAGGGGCTACAGTCCATGGGGTCGGAAACAGCCAGAAGCAACTTCCCATGCATGCATGTTTATCAGAGCAGGTGCCTCATTTTATTCTTATTAGCAGTGTACAAAATATGACAATTTTTGCAGATCTTTGTTGACATCTTTCACAATTTTTTCACATCTTTTCACATGGATGTCCATCCATGAGAAAGAAGGGAATCTTGTCGCTTGGCATATCACGGAGGAAATTTGAGGACATCAAGCTAATTGAAATAAGCCGATCACAAATAACAACAAGTGGTAACAACAAAACACTTGCTATTTTCTGCTTTTCTTCCCCCACAATGGCCATCCTAACAGGTGTGAGGTCAAGACTCTTAACAGGCCTTAAGTCTGCTGACTGTTGGCCAGAGAGACCCATTCCTTGTTACATAAGCCTCTCCATAGACAGGTCAGAAGGCAGCATCCCTCAAAGTGAGCCAGTAAAAGCGGGATAGAGCATGCTTAGGGAGGGAACCACAGCCCTTCTGTAACCTAACCTTGGAAGTGACCGCTGTCACTTCACTGCCTCCTTTTCAGACGGTAAAGAATCAAAACTCGTGGCTAGGGAATCACCCGGGGAGTTTGTTCCAGGGGGCAGGATCATTGGGAATCATCTGAGAGGCCCTACCGCATGAATCCGTAGAAATGAATAGGAGAGAAGAATTGAAAATGCTGGCTAAGTAAAACAAATTCGGTTCTGTGCTTTCTGGATTCTTTACTCCTACTGCCAATCGGATAGTAACAGAATTTACATCGTTTTTGAGTGCAGACTTTCCACTGTTTTTTATGATACCAAGTTTAGAAGTGCAGGATTTTAAGAAGGATTCTTCCAGGGAAACAGCTCAGCACCAGCCAAGGCTAATGAGCGAACACCATGGTACTATTTCTAAAAGTGTCACCTTTCTGGTGATCTTTTTCTTTAAAATTCCCCTGGAGGTCTGCATTATGTCCTTTGACTAGGAAATGTGCAGTAGCTCACTGCAGAAAGATGGAATCCCGCAGGAGGAAACCTTCTGCAAGATATTATTTATTCTCTTCCTCCCTACTTATTCTAAAAGGAAGGGAAATTGAAATAGAGGAAGCTTTTGAACACAGCATGAATGCAGAGCTTGTAACTGTCGTGTTACTTTTAGTTTAAACTTAAGCCTCTCTTATTCTTCCAGCAGACCCTTTGAAACTGTGCTACCAATGCAGAAGAGACCACGTTATTTCAGAGTGACTACCTTTCCTGCAAACACTGCATCTAAGTTAATTAAAATGCCCATGTTGTTTTCTTTCTCAAGCCTTAACAGCTTTAAGGGAAAAAAAAAAAAAAAAAGCAGACAATTCACCTGCCAGAGGGAAAAAGGAAAGTCAAACAAATTGACAAAAAAATCATGGGCTGAATGTAATCATCACCACATCCTTTAAGCTGTGCATTCCTTTTATCGGACCATTGTTTTCAATTTGTTCTTTCTTTCCTTGTAGCATGCTGATGGCCAACCATCCATTTACCTCTAGATTTTAAAGACCATGTCATTATCATTATCAATTGCAACGCTTGGGAATTCACTGCCCTTCTGAAAGGCCACTGGGTTGCCGCTGTGAGCGTTGCCAGGTCTGGAGGGGAGATAAGTGTGCTGTACCAGCCTAGCCTCACACGGGGGTGCAGGAGTAGATGGTCACAGACTGTGAAATAGGCAGAGAAGCCTCTTGTGAAAGTGTTAAATTAGTACAGGATTTTCCCTTGCTCCCTGCGAGTCTCCTACTTTGGAAATACCCTCTAGAGGGAGAGTAACTCATGCAAGCACAAGTAACTTCACAAGGATCCACTAATCAGGATCCTTTGTCCTTTATAAGGACAAGGAAAGCAAATGATCACAGACCGTTTCTAGAAACTGTACTTTCAATGTTGTCCTATCCCCTCCCCTCTCTCTACACCCCTCGGGAGAACTCCTGGGAATCTATCGGAAATGATAGCATGATAATGTAACAATCCCAGGTGGTACAAACCTGTGCTGGAAGCTGGTAACCTATTCTCACTTGGAATGATTCATTTTATGTGTCAACTTGACTAGGCTATGGTACCCACCTACTCCATCAAACACTAATCTATGTGTTGCTGTGAAGGTATTTTTCTGATGTTATTAATATCTACAGTCAGTTGATGCTACATGAAGGAGAGATTACACTTGATAATGTAGGTGGACCACACCCAATCAGCTGACGACTTTAAAAGTAAAACCTGACATTTCCCAGAAAAGACAGTCTGTTTCAAGAATGCAGCATCCATGCCTATTGTATACGTATTTGGTAAATATTTTGGAAATATTTTTTCTCTTTCATTCCCTTAGGCAATCCAATCCACTCGGCTTCTTAAATATTTCTGAAATGAGTGTAAGAGGGAAAATAGAAAGACATGGAAGAGCTTGAGTCAACAAGGCTTGCTCACCAGTGAGATGTACTGGATGAGGAACAAGAAGCATAGAACGGCTTCCAGGTGTTTGCGTTAGATGCTGAGTTTCCAGAGACACTCTCTGACTGAGAGACAGAACACAGAGGAGAATGTTCTTCAGACAAGATGGGTTTAATTTTGGGAAATTTTGATTTTGAGATATCTGTGAGACAGCCAAGAGAAAATAAACAGTAAATGCTGGATTTAAAAGTTTAGGACTCAGAGAACTCTTGGTTAGAAATACAGATATAAGGGCCCATCAGCTTGTATGCATTCAGGCAGGAAATACCAGAGGCAACAGACAATGATGAGATGCCAAGAAACACGGTGTCAAGATCATCAGAAGACATAAGGGAAATCAGGAAGAGTTGAAATGACCTAGAAAGTATTTTATTTACTTCTTTCTTCCCACAGGAAGGTGCAATGTTGAAGACAGAAAAAAAAATTTAAGTTAAAAAAAAAAAGATTTTAAAAGTCCCCATTAGTGTCAAAACTAGGAAGTTATTTTGTGATTTGACCAAGAGCAATTTCAGTGGTACAGAAGCCAGAAGGCTGTAAACCAAAGAATGAAAGAGAATTGGAAATAAACTGATTATGTTTCAGGGGAAAAAAGGAATACAGTAGTAGCCAGAAGACAAAAAAAAAACATTCAAAGAGGATTACTTGCTTTAACTGTGTGTGTGTGTGTGTGTGTGTGCATGCGCGCACACGCATGTGCAGATGCTCGGTCACTTCAGTCGTGTCCACCTCTTTGCCACCCTGTGGACCGTAGTCCCCAGGCTCCTCTGTCCATGGGATTTCCCAGGCAGGAATACTGGACTGGATTGCCATTTCCTTCTTCAAGGGATCTTCCCAGCCCAGGGATTGAACCCACATCCCCTGGTTGAGTAAATGGATTAATCAAATAGGGATCTGTGACCCAAAAATGGTCAATAAAATCTTAAAATCAAGAGAGAAACTAAAAAATATTTTACACAAGTGAAATCATGTTTACAAAAAAAAAAAAAATTAGAATCTTTGAAAGACCCTAAAATTTACTGCACTGGAAATGTTCAGGCACTTCTGTTAGCTCTGAGATGAGTATGCTACAGAGGGGTACAACCAATACAAATCTAGTTTTCTGGTATATTTACCAGCACTTCAAGTACTAGACAAACGATATTGAAGACAGTCCCTTATTTCTGACAGAAAAAAAAGAAAAAACTTTACTAATATAATTGATTTCTAATTCTTTCTCTCTTTTTATTTAACATATGGCTTTGCACTCAATGAGTTTTGCTGTCCCAGGGATGGTTTCAGAGTAGGCAGTTCAGATTAGCCCAGTATTAGGTCTCAGTATCTGAGAAGGTTGTAAACAGGGGAGATGAGCTGCATTTACTTTTAAGGAAATGTTCACAAGCATTATTTTTCATGAGAGTCAGGAGAAATAGCCGAGAAAGATCCTCAATGGGAGGTGTTCCATCTTAAAAGGTTAACACAGAAACAGGCGCCAAACCAAACAAACCACAAATATTTAAGCTGGAAAATGAAAGGAAAGAAAAAATAGATTCTAAATCTGTATTAAAAGTAATTCCATGTAGCTGTATAAAACGCTAGTGAGGGTTGCAGAATGAATCTTTAATGGCATCATTTATGCTTGTCCCAATGCACTATGTTTAGGATGAGAACTGCCTGCAAATCTTGATGTACCATTTTATTGCACAAAAAACTGGCCACCATCTCACAGAACAGCCATTGTAAATTAGAAATATATTCTTTTTGGTTGAGCACAACACATTTGGAAATTTATGAAGTTACATAAAAACACACAAAAGTATTTCTGAAACAGTAGTGACTTTCTTCCGGTCATGGGAACTGGGGCTGCTGGCAGTGTTCAAAACAACTCAACCTGAGTAGGTGTCCCCACTCCTCAGTATCCAGCTGGTAATGATCCTCTTGTTCCCCCTGGAGCTTTGCAGAAACTCCTCAATGACCATATAACCTTCTGAATCCTGAGACAGAGTAACTTACAGTGCATGAACATTGTTAAGTATGCTCCTGCCTGCATGCGTTCTAAGTTCTTTCAGTCGGTCGGACTCTTTGTGACGCTATGGGCTGTAGGCCACCAGGTTCCTCTGTCCATGGGATTCTCCAGGCAAGAGTAGTGGAGTGGGTTGCCATGCCCTCCTCCAGGGGATCTTCCCAACCCAGGGATTGAATCCATGTCTGTAACATCTCCTGCTTTGGCCGTGGTTCTTTACCACTACTGCTACCTGGGAAGCTCAGGCATGCTTCTCTCCTCTTGTTATTGGACATTTTTTATGCACAGAAGACTTTATTATAGGTAAGAAAATACACGTCATGACAATATCAAACATTAGAACCTGTACAATCCAAGTTTTCATGACAAATTTACTTGTTTAAATGCAAAGTATATTTTTAATTTTTTAAATCTTGTTTTATCAAAGTAGTAAAGATCTTGGACTTTTACATATGGAGGCTGAACAACACCCTGCTGAATAACCAACAAATCACAGACGAAATCAAAAAAGAAATCAAAATTTGCATAGAAACGAATGAAAATGAAAACACAACAACCCAAAACCTGTGGGACACTGTAAAAGCAGTCCTAAGGGGAAAGTTCATAGCAATACAGGCATACCTCAAGAAACAAGAAAAAAGTCAAATAAATAACCTAACTCTATACCTAAAGCAACTAGAAAAGGAAGAAATGAAGAACCCCAGGGTTAGTAGAAGGAAAGAAATCTTAAAAATTAGAGCAGAAATAAATGCAAAAGAAACAAAAGAGACCATAGCAAAAATCAACAAAGCCAAAAGCTGGTTCTTTGAAAGGATAAATAAAATTGACAAACCATTAGCTAGACTCATCAAGAAACAAAGGGAGAAAAATCAAATCAATAAAATTAGAAATGAAAATGGAGAGATCACAACAGACAACACAGAAATACAAAGGATCATAAGAGACTACTATCAACAATTATATGCCAATAAGACGGACAACATGGAAGAAATGGACAAATTCTTAGAAAAGTACAACTTTCCAAAACTCGACCAGGAAGAAATAGAAAATCTTAGCAGACCCATCACAAGCACGGAAATTGAAACTGTAATCAAAAATCTTCCAGCAAACAAAAGCCCAGGTCCAGCTGAATTCTACCAAAAATTTAGAGAGGAGCTAACACCTATCCTGCTCAAACTCTTCCAGAAAATTGCAGAGGATGGTAAACTTCCAAACTCATTCTATGAGGCCACCATCACCCTAATACCAAAACCTGACAAAGATCCCACAAAAAAAGAAAACTACAGGCCAATATCACTGATGAACATAGATGCAAAAATCCTTAACAAAATTCTAGCAATCAGAATCCAACAACACATTAAAAAGATCATACACCATGACCAAGTGGGCTTTATCCCAGGGATGCAAGGATTCTTCAATATCCGCAAATCAATCAGTGTAATACACCACATTAACAAATTGAAAAATAAAAACCATATGATTATCTCAATAGATGCAGAGAAAGCCTTTGACAAAATTCAACATCCGTTTATGATCAAAACTCTCCAGAAAGCAGGAATAGAAGGAACATACCTCAACATAATAAAAGCTATATATGACAAACCCACAGCAAAAATTATCCTCAATGGTGAAAAATTGAAAACATTTCCTCTAAAGTCAGGAACAAGACAAGGGTGCCCATTTTCACCATTACTATTCAACATAGTTTTGGAAGTTTTGGCCACAGCAATCAGAGCAGAAAAAGAAATAAAAGGAATCCAAATTGGAAAGAAGAAGTAAAACTCTCACTATTTGCAGATGACATGATCCTCTACATAGAAAACCCTAAAGACTCCACCAGAAAATTACTAGAACTAATCAATGACTATAGTAAAGTTGCAGGATATAAAATCAACACCCAGAAATCCCTTGCATTCCTATACACTAATAATGAGAAAACAGAAAGAGAAATTAAGGAAACAATTCCATTCACCATTGCAATGGAAAGAATAAAATACTTAGGAATATATCTACCTAAAGAAACTAAAGACCTATATATAGAAAACTATAAAACACTGGTGAAAGAAATCAAAGAGGACACTAATAGATGGAGAAATATACCATGTTCATGGATCGGAAGAATCAATATAGTGAAAATGAGTATACTACCCGAAGCAATTTATAGAGTCAATGCAATCCCTATCAAGCTACCAACGGTATTCTTCACAGAGCTAGAACAAATAATTTCCCAATTTGTATGGAAATACAAAAAAACCTCGAATAGCCAAAGCGATCTTGAGAAAGAAGAATGGAACTGGAGGAATCAACCTACCTGACTTCAGGCTCTACTACAAAGCCACAGTCATCAAGACAGTATGGTACTGGCACAAAGACAGAAATAGAGATCAATGGAACAAAATAGAAAGCCCAGAGATAAATCCACGCACATATGGACACCTTATCTTTGACAAAGGAGGCAAGAATATACAATGGATTAAAGACAATCTCTTTAACAAGTGGTGCTGGGAAATCTGGTCAACCACTTGTAAAAGAATGAAACTAGAACACTTTCTAACACCATACACAAAAATAAACTCAAAATGGATTAAAGATCTCAACGTAAGACCAGAAACTATAAAACTCCTAGAGGAGAACATAGGCAAAACACTCTCCGACATACATCACAGCAGGATCCTCTCTGACCCACCTCCCAGAATATTGGAAATAAAAGCAAAAATAAACAAATGGGACCTAATTAACCTTAAAAGCTTCTGCACATCAAAGGAAGCTATTAGCAAGGTGAAAAGACAGCCTTCAGAATGGGAGAAAATAATAGCAAATGAAGCAACTGACAAAGAACTAATCTCAAAAATATACAAGCAACTCCTACAGCTCAACTCCAGAAAAATAAATGACCCAATCAAAAAATGGGCCAAAGAACTAAATAGACATTTCTCCAAAGAAAACATACAGATGGCTAACAAACACATGAAAAGATGCTCAACATCACTCATTATCAGAGAAATGCAAATCAAAACCACTATGAGGTACCATTTCACACCAGTCAGAATGGCTGCAATCCAAAAGTCTACAAGTAATAAATGCTGGAGAGGGTGTGGAGAAAAGGGAACCCTCTTACACTGTTGGTGGGAATGCAAACTAGTACAGCCACTATGGAGAACAGTGTGGAGATTCCTTAAAAAACTGGAAATAGAACTGCCTTATGATCCAGCAATCCCACTGCTGGGCATACACACTGAGGAAACCAGAAGGGAAAGAGACACGTGTACCCCAATGTTCATCGCAGCACTGTTTATAATAGCCAGGACATGGAAGCAACCTAGATGTCCATCAGCAGATGAATGGATAAGAAAGCCATGGTACATATACACAATGGAGTACTACTCAGCCATTAAAAAGAACACATTTGAATCAGTTCTAATGAGGTGGATGAAACTGGAGCCTCCTATACAGAGTGAAGTAAGCCAGAAAGAAAAACACCAATACAGTATACTAATGCATATATATGGGATTTAGAAAGATGGTAACAATAACCCTGTGTACGAGACAGCAAAAGAGACACTGATGTATAGATCAGTCTTATGGACTCTGTGGGAGAGGGAGAGGGTGGGAAGATTTGGGAGAATGGCATTGAAACATGTGTAATATCATATATGAAACGAGTTGCCAGTCCAGGTTCAATGCACGATACTGGATGCTTGGGGCTGGTGCACTGGGACGACCCAGAGGGATGGTGTGGGGAGGGAGGAGGGAGGAGGGTTCAGGATGGGGAGCACATGTATACTTGTGGCATATTCGTTTTGATGTTTGGCAAATCTAATACAGTGTTTCAGGTTTAAAAATAAAATAAAATTTAAAAAAAAAAAAAAGAAAAGAAAAGGCAGAGGAACCAGAGATCAAATTGCCAACATCCACTGGATCATGGAAAAAGCAAGAGAGTTCCAGAAAAACATCTATTTCTGCTTTATTGACTATGACCAAGTTTGACTGTGTGGATCACAATAAACTGGAAAATTCTTCAAGAGATGGGAATACCAAAACACCTGACCTGCCTCTTGAGAAATCTGTATGCAGGTCAGGAAGCAACAGTTAGAGCTGGACATGGAACAAAAGACTGGTTCCAAATAGGAAAAGGAGTATGTCAAGGCTGTATATTGTCACCCTGCTTATTTAACTTATATGCAGAGTACATCATGAGAAACGCTGGGCTGGAAGAAGCACAAGCTGGAATTAAGATTGCCAGGAGAAATATCAATAACCTCAGATATGCAGATGACACCACCCTTATGGCAGAAAGTGAAGAGGAACTAAAACGCCTCTTGATGAAAGTGAAAGTGGAGAGTGAAAAAGTTGTTGGCTTAAAGCTCAACATTCAGAAAACGAAGATCGTGGCATCCGGTCCCATCACTTGGCAAATAGATGGGGAAACAGTGTAAACAGTGTCAGACTTTATTTTTTTGGGCTCCAAACATATGCATTAATAAGATATTATATGTCAATTTCATTATCTATTCTGAAATAACTACCATCACTAAAACTAAGACTTTATTAGATGTTACCCTCTGTGTTTATTAAAATAATAAGCACATTTTTGAGCAGAAAATCATGACATGTTACTACAACATGAGAAAAATATATCATTTCATTTTACTATTTATTTTGTGCATTTAGTTGAAGTCTAATGTCTAGTAATCAGGAGATATGGAAGAAAAGTGATATCTAAATAGATTGTGTTCTGGGCTGAACTGTGTGCCTCCCCAAATCCATATGTTAAAGTCCTAACTCCCAGTATTTCAGAATGTAACTATACTTGGAAATGGGCCTTTAAAGAGATGACTAAGTTAAAATCAGGCTGTTACTGTGGGCATTAGTCCAAACTGACTGATGTCCCTATAAAAAGAGAAGATCTAGACACACAGAGACCAGGAATATGCACACAGTGAAAAGACCAGGTGAGGACACGCTGCATGGCCATCTGCAAGGGAGGAAGAGACGGTTCAGAAGAAATCAACCCACTGCTCCCTTGACCTTGGACTTCTAACCTCTAGACTGTGTAAAATAAATTTCTGTTGTTTAAAAAATAATAATAATAATAATGAGTAAAACAGAGTGAAGTAAGCCAGAAAGAAAAACACCAATACAGTATACTAACGCATATATATGGAATTTAGAAAGATGGTAACAATAACCCTGTGTAGGAGACAGCAAAAGAGACACTGATGTATAAAACAGTCTTATGGACTCTGTTGGAGAGGGAGAGGGTGGGAAGATTTGGGAGAATGGCATTGAAACATGTGTGATATCATGTATGAAACGAGTTGCCAGTCCAGGTTCGATGCACGATACTGGATGCTTGGTGCTGGCGCACTGGGACGACCCAGAGGGATGGTGTGGGGAGGGAGGAGGGAGGAGGGTTCAGGATGGGAGGAGGGAGGAGGGTTCAGGATACACGTATGTATACCTGTGGCGGATTCATTTTGATGTTTGGCAAAACTAATACAGTGTTTCAGGTTTAAAAATAAAATTAAATTAAATTAAAGACCTTAAAAAAAAAGTCAGCTTATATAATCTTATGAGTTTGTGTGTATGTTATCTGTCATTTTTCCTTTGTTGCTTTTAATATTTTACTTAATTCTTTAATTTACTTTAATACTTTAATTCTTGTTATTTTGATTACTATGTGTCTTGGAGTGTTCCTTTTTGGGTTTATCCTGCCTGGGACTTTCTGTACTTCCTGGGCTTGGTTGACTACTTCCTTTCCCTGGTGAGGGAAGTTTTCAGCCTTATCTCTTCAAATATTTTCTTAGGTCCTTTCTCTCTTCTTCGGGAACCCTATAATGTGAATGTTGGTCAAAGTTTCTTTTTTTGAAATCAGTGTGTTTTATAATCTAAATGTCAAAAGAAACAATTGAACTCTCATTTAATAAAATGTAAATACTATTAAATAAATAAATAAAAATAATGAGTAAAACAGGAGACTCCTCTTTCCCTAGCTCCATTTCACCAGGACTGCTTGGTCCCAAAATAAACATTGATAAAAATCTTGAAGAATGGGTTCAACTTTGAGTTAGTCTTTTGAATAGTCTTTGGGTTAATATTGTTTTATATCAAAATAAAAAAACAAATTTAGCAACCTAATTCCCAGATTTATGGTGATCACATGAACTAATCCTTCAAAACACAAAACACTAGAGAAAAAATGATAATTATATTTTGCTTGTACAAAGTTAAATCCAAATTATATATGAAAGATATATCTAGATTTAAATAGACTCAAGCCCTTAACTTCCTCTAATAGAAAACAGTTTCAAATTAATAACGAGGAAGTTAAAGAGGACAGGAAAATCATTAGCAATGAAGAGAATACTAGAGGGGTAAAATCTAGGATTGGAAACATAAAAAGAGTAAATTTTAACAGATAATTAAAGTGGTCTGGAGGAATTCATTTCTGTATATAGCCTCTACCAACTTGAGAATTGGTGATGAAATAATGGAGAAAATAAAAGCTGACTGACATCTAGAAAAATAATGACAATTTCTTACTTTATGTAGATGAAGCCAGTATCTATGCTAAATGCAAAATAATATAGCCCAAATATGTCTGACCATGAATGTGGACTAAATGGAACAATGGAGAATTGCTCTTCAAATATATCTCAGGATGAAGTTGCTTATACTTATTGAACAGAACATTGACTATAATATAAAACAGCATATGCAATAACATTTAAAGTCTTGAAGTTTTGAGATTCTTAAGATATCCACTACAAGAAATCTAGCAAAGATTCTTGAACAACACTGCAGATATGTTTTAAACATCACACTAAAAAATGGCTGGCAGAACAGATTTTGTTTGTAAGGTAGTGTAAATACTCCTGTCATATTGTATTATACTGATTTCTCTAATGATACTCCACTTCCAAAATATAGGATTTTTAACTGTCAAACGTTTATTCATTATTGTCAGTTCTTTGAGAATTACTCTTGTTACTCAGCTTCTTATGCAGAGGTACAAAGAATATTTATTTTTGAGAGATTTTATTCCAGTTGAGAAATTAATAAAAAGCAGGAAATCTCTTTTCTAAAGATTGAAGAAACAGGAAAAAGGAAAACTGATTAGCAGCCTTTATAAGATACAGTTAGATGACATATAAAATTTCATATTACTCTAGTGATATGCTTTAAAATACCCAAAATCCTAAAATCTATATATTTCACTTTGAATAAAAATACTAGAATTGATATATATGATTATTTTTTCTACAAATGAAACTCCATTTAACATTATTTTTTTTAATTATGGAATTTTTTTTCCTCCTGATTATACAGGCAAAATGTCTTCTATATATCCAAAATTAATTGGTAAATTAATATACTTTTCAAGGCTTCCATTAGCTGTAATAAGCAAATTAATTAGAGGACCATTGGTTTTCTGATACTGTAGAAAAATGACCTATTAGACTAAAAAGTCATGTCCAATTCTTTGCAACCCCATGGACCTGTCCTTTGTCCATGGGATTTCCCAGGCAAGAATACTGGAGAGGGCTGCCATTTATTACTCCAAGAGATCTTCCTGCCATGGATGGAACCAGCATCTCTTTCATTTCTTGCAGTGCTAGGCGAATTTTTTAGCACTGCACCACCTGGGAAGCCCCTACTAATGTACTGGAGAAAGCAATGGCACCCCACGCCAGTACTCTTGCCTATCACATGGACAGAGGAGCCTGGTGGGCTGCAGTCCATGGGGTCGCGAAGAGTCGGACACGACTGAGCGACTTCCCTTCCCTACTAGTACATAGGATACAGCAAAAGCAATAGGAGACGTCTCTGAGGTTAGATTTTTAAGAAGTCTTTGGCTTCTGTCGTGTTGCCTTGCTCTAAAGAGAGCCAGCTGCCATGTTTTTAGCGCCTTATGAAGAGGTCAACATGGCAAGGAACCAGCCAACAGCCAGTGATGACCTGAGGCCTGTCAGTAAACACAGTGACACAAGAAGTTTTTCTTTTTTAGAGATCGAATAAACAAAGAAAGGGAGAACTGATTAGAAGTGATTAAAAGATAAAATTAGATGACATAAAATTTCATGTTACTTTAGTGACTATGTTTGAAAATACCAAAATCCAAAAGCTATATATATTATATGTAATCTGTATTATATGTGGAAGCAGACATTTCCTCAGCTAAGCCTTAAGTTGACTCCATGAAGGCAACACCTGTGAGAAACCCTGAAGAACAAGCACCCAGATAAGATACACTTACATTCTTGACCCCTAGAAACTTTGACATAATAAATTTTGTCATTTTAAGCCACTGCATTTGAGGGCTATTTATAATGCAATAATAGATAACCAATACATCGTTTAAATTTTTTACTCAACTCTAGCTCATCCATAGGAGATTTTGATGTCTGGCAGAAATTGTATTCTGTGTCCTCAGCAGAAACATTTATACAAAGTATTTGTGTACAAGTAACAAAGACATAACCAAAGATAATCTGAAGGAAAGGAGATCTAGTCAAATGGAACTTAAAATCTGAGTGGTAACAAAAACAAGGAAAGAGGGGATACTTCCTTACTTTGCTTTGGCTATGAAGTCTTGGTGATGAGAGCTGTGGGATACTTTACCCATGATCTTGGGTAAGCTCTAACCCTAGCACTTAGAAATTCACTATTTTATTGTTCTTTGATTTTAACAAGCTGGCGCTTCCAAATTACTTCTGTTCTAATTTTCTTAAAACAACTATTGTACTTTTCAAGGCACTGAGTTATAAGATTAAAAAAAAGTTTTCTTTGCTTTTTGTGCTTTTTATGTATTATTTGTATGAAAAGTATTATAAACTATTACAGTACACTATATAGCCAGTTAGGTTAGTTGAGTACCTAGACTAATTTGTTGGACTCAACAAACAAAACTGGGTTTAACAAATGCACTCTTGGAATGGAACTCACTTGGGTGTAGGGGACTTACAGTATGTATAACTGAATCATTTTACTGTATAGGAGAAATTAGCACAACATAATAAATCAACTGCAGTTCAATAAAATAAATTTGAAAGAAATAAGTAAAAATTCTAGAAAATATAAAGAAATTCATCTAATCCAAACAAAACCTCTGATGATTCCCAGCTGGGAACTCCTTCTTCCAAAGACCTTTCTGTATGGCTCCAAATCAGGTTTCTTCATCAACCTTTCCTCTTCGTCAAAACAGATTTAACAGGAACTGAAAAGAGAGAAGCAGTCAGATCAGAGAAGCAGATCAGAGGAATGCGAGCGTCGGCATTCTAGCACAAAGGCCAGCCCTGAGCCTGCCGTGTCACAAGTCCTCCAGCGAATGTTTCTGTGTATTCGTGGCCCTTTCTCTTCCTTATGCAAGTTTAGGGCTATAATATTGGAAATAAGCCGTGGCAGCTGTATTTTAATCATATGCCAAGTCTCAATTATTGGTCATGTCTGTGTTAAGGGTTCTGAAGCTCAATTGGAAAAAACGTTGAGATCTTATTAACACTGACTGCCGTTTTCCTGGGACAGGATAGTGGTGTGACTAACACATTTTCATCTACTTGTCATCTCTAATGTGTGCCGTCCACCCTGAAATTCCATGGACATTCAAGTATAGTAAATGCTCCATTCTTGTTTGATGATGTTTGAGTGCCAAGCGCAAAGAATAACTCTAGTGAATTTGTAATGGCTGAAGTTATGTACATCTTTTCTTGTCCAAATGGATGTCTTCTGCTTGACCTTGATAAAGTGTATCTGATCATCTAACCCAGATATGAAAAAGCATATTATACCTACAAAGAACTTCATTCATGAATCACTAATGAGAGGTCTAAGTGGAAGGGGAAAAAAAAAACATAAAACTTAAAATGTAGGTAAGTCACAATTGTGGAATGAACTAAAACTGTGTTTCAATATAGTAACTTTTTCCACTTTCACCTTGCTGTTCCCTTAATATAACTTTAACATGAAAATCTCTAGACATAAAGAGAAAAACCTAAAAAAATAAAAAGAATAGCAGGCACTTCAAAATTTCCAATACCTAACTGAGAAATTTTTGTCCCAATTAGTGATCTGTTATTATATTGCAAAGATTCAGAGAATATAATAATGACCCTTATGTCTTTCACTCCTTATGCTCTAGTCCCATATTGTCCCATTAGAGACACAGAGTGTGTTCAAGGGCTCCTAACACCCAGATCTGTCAGATGTGGGGAAGTAGCTATTAATTCTTATGTCTTTTGTATTAACACATCAAGTCAAAAGAATCTGACAGAATTGAACTAATGGATCGTACATCCTCTGTTTTCATAGAACATGTCAATACTACCTGTATTTCCAAAACGACCTTCAAAAGTTGCTTTTAAGTTCATGTGGAGTATAGAAAGAAGTTTGAGAAAAGTTTCTCAGTGAAAGTACCCTGCTGCTGCTACTGCTAAGTCACTTAAGTTTTGTCCAACTCTGTGAGACCCCATAGACGGCAGCCCACAAGGCTCCTCTGTCCCTGGGATTCTCCAGGCAAGAATACTGGAGTGGGTTGCCATTTCCTTCTCTAATGCATGAAAGTGAAAAGTGAAAGTGAAGTTACTCAGTCGTGCCCAACTCTTAGTGATGCCATGTACTGCAGTCTACCAGGCTCCTCCATCCATGGGATTTTCCAGGCATGAGTACTGGAGTGGGGTGCCATTGTCTTCTCCGTGAAAGTACCCAATGCTCACCAAATTCACAGAATCCCTGTCATTTTAAACTGCAAGTTAACTAAATACCTGCTACTTGCAGAGTCTCATATTTACTTCCCTCCAACATTGCAAAGCTCATAAAACTCCTTATCACTGTGATTTCCTGAATGATTTATGTACAAATTTAATTTTTCTACAGAAGTTTTTTCCGTTGACTCTCAGGTCTTGAAGTCTCTTCAGAGATTTAGGGTAATGTGAGTGTTTTCTAAGCAAAGTTTTCCCAATCTTCCATAATGTTTCCATGGGAACATCTATGAGAGACAGAAGCATTAGGAACGCTTCCCCAGTCCCACCTGCAATCCCAAGGCTCTAGAACTCTACACCCACTCATTAGTATTCCATGACAGGCAAATCTACAGTAACAGTGTACTCTCTCCCCAGTCTAAACAGAAAGCTCTTTTCCTTTACTTTTATGCACCGTTGTGGAGGTAATGATTAAGACCAGAATCTCAGAAGGTCAAAGGAAAAGCCTTCTCTCCATATTCTTAGAGAGAAGGAACCGAGAAGATTCTATTGTGTCATAGCTTTCTCGTGAGATGTGTCTGGATGGGAAAGACTTTCATATGCTTAAAAAGAGCACTTAACGGCTCTTGAAAACTCACAAATTAAAGGGGAAATGTATTCAGGATAGGAAAGAACTCCTCATTTTATAAAAAATAAAATCATGAATCCCTTTAAGTGGTTATTTAACTGTTTATTAAGAAATTTATACAGTGAGAAACTCAATGCTAAACTTTTCACATTACTCAATAAAGTATCAGAAACTATCAGGAAAATTAAAGATTATAATAATAAAATGACATTTGCATGTCCACTTTTATTTTCAGTTTTTAATTTACTAGACATTTAAAACTTTATTTAGTTAAAAGCCTGAAACCTCCCTCAATTCCCTTCAATAGCCTTGACTTTCATCACTGTGATAATCATTTCCTCTTTGGTAGATGAATAGATTACATGGATGGATGGATGGTTGGATAGTTGGATGGATGGATGGATGGATGGATGGACAGATAGATAGATCCTCATATATCTTTTCTCCATTTCTATGGTACCTACCTAGTCCAAGGTCCATCATCTCCAAATGACTTTCTTCTGCCCTAGGCTCAGAATAGACCCTTTTTTATCTGTTCCTCACAATACTCTTCCCAGCCTCCTCTCATACTATTGCCCATTATTTTTCTTGCTCTTTAAGCTGCATACACACTCTCTTCCCACATTTTTACCAATTCCTTGTGGTTACTCTTAATACTAAGCCTTTTACACCTCTTCCTGTTATGTGTGTGTGTTGGTGCGTGTGTGCGCGCTCAGTCCTGTCGAGTCTTTGCAACTGCATGGACTGTAGCCCGTAAGGCTCTTCTGTCCATGGGATTTTCCAGGCAAGAAATACTGGAGTGGATTGCTATTTCCTTATCCAGAGGCTATTCCCCACCCAGGGATTGAACTCAAGTCTCTTGCTTCTCCTGCATTGGTGGGCACTTGAGCCACCTGAGAAAGCCCTTCTTCCTACTATTTCTCATGTTTTTTCCAATAGCTTTTCTTACTTAATACCATTACTTTCTTTAGCTTAATAATCCTCCAAATTTTTAATTGAACCTACAAAAGTAACATTTTTCACTTAAAGTCTAATTAAAGTGTATACATAGACACTCATAAACACATATTATATTTGGTTATGCTTATAAATGATTATGAAGCTCCCCCACTAAAAAATTGTTTTCAATAATACTTTTCTCAGTAATGCAATTATTATATGCCATGATTTGAAAGCCCTCTGCTTCTAGATTCTACTCACTCTGTCTTCAAAATATCAATGGTTGTTGCAGTTGAAAAAAGATACTTCACAAAGGTGCATACTCAGAGAAGCAGAATTTAGAGCCAGACTAGCTATATTAATCTGGCTGAACCATGTTCTAGCTATGTGATCTTTGAGAGGATTACTAACTTCTCTGTGCCCTATTTACTCATCTGAAAAATGGCATGATAATTGTATCACCCTCAGCAGAGCTTTGATGAATAAATGAGTGAATATGTACAAATCAGTAAGAACAGAGCCTGGTAGAGACGAAGTGCTATATTAATGCCAGCTAGCACTGTTGTATTTATAAACTCAGAATTATAGCATAGCACTTTGCATACTTCTGGCTTCAAATTCTCTGCTTTACTATGAATTAACATGGAGTGACAATATTTTATAAAGTGTGATGCTAACTCTGTATCCTTGCCACATAATCATTCTTATAAATCTTAGCCAAGCTGGCACTATATGAGTTTTACCAATATAATTTACCCATTATTTTCTTTAGCTTAACAGTCTCCCAAATTTTCAGTGACTGCAATCACAAAATTAAAGAATGCTTGCTCTTTGGAAGAAAAGCTTTGACAAACCTAGACAGTGTATTAAAAAGCAGAGACATTTTCCTGACAAAGGTCCGTATAGTCAAAGCTATGGCTTTTCTAGTAGTCATGTATGGATGTGAGAATTGAACTATAAAGAAGGCTGAGCACCAAAGAATGGATACTTTCGAATTGTGGTGCTGGAGACTGTGGTGCTTGAGAGTCCCTTGGACAGCAAGGAGATCAAACCAGTTAGTCCTAGAGGAAATCAACCCTGAATATTCACTGGAAGGACTGATGCTGAAGCTCCAATCCTTTGGCCACCTGGTGCAAAGAGACAACACATTGGAAAAGACCCTGATGCTGGGAAGGATTGAGGGCAAGAGGAGAAGGGGATGACAGAGCATGAGATGGTTGGATGACATCACTGACTCAAAGTTTGAGCAAGCTCAGGGAGATAGTGAAGGACAAGGAAGCCCAGCGTGCTGCAGCCATGACAACATAAAGAGTTGGACGTGACTTAGTGACTGAACAACAACAACAATTTATCTATAAATGTTTAAAGTCAAATGTCCTGTACATCTTTTCTTTAGTCAAGTGGCTCACAAAAATTATTACTTTGATATTTCACTATTAAAACACAATTTTGCAAATAGCACAAGTTCAAGTCTGTTAGAGACATCTGTCCTTCCATCCAACTTCATAGCAAGCATCTTATATTGTGACTTGCTTCTCCAAAAATTAAAACATATTTTCTCTTTGCCAGTCTTTGCTGCCAAAGGATGTGTTCTCTTGCATCTTGTTGTTTTCTGTGTTTGGTTGAAGTCTTTTATATCATGAAAGCCAAGGTGTGCTTTACATTCTGTTAATAATGGAAAATCTCAAGAAAAGTTCCTAAACACTAGTCCTTGTGCTAAGTGAAAGCACAGAGTACTGAACTAGACATCAAGAAGTATTACACATAATTGAGAACATCACAGAATTTGTCCTCAAGTTCTGTGTTGTTAGGCTCTCTAGTCTCATAAGCTAATTTCTCAGGGCATTTTCCACACTCTAGGAGTGGATCATAATTGCTTTACTTCACTATGTATCCTAAGAAGAACTCCACCAAGATTGGGGATCCATTTTCTCAGTTATTCCCAGGTGGCACAGTGGTGAAGACCCTGCCTGCCAACGCAGGAGACCCAGGAGACCCAGGTTCAATCCCTGGGTGTGGAAGATGCCCTAGAGAAGGGAATGGCAACCTACCCAGTATTCTTGCCTGGAAAACCCCAAGGAGAGAGAGGCCTGGGAGGCTACAGCCTATGGGCTCACAAAGAGTCGGACACACGGAGCGACTGAGCACTCACGCATTTATTCCTATGTTATTAGTGTATTCTTCAGTCTGTGATGTCCACATAGTCACTTTTCCCAGGCAGTCCATTAATTTGGATTCGTTTAGGTGACAATACAGTCTTATCTAATATGACCTGGGAAGAAGGGTATTGTGATATATCTCAATATACCAACAGCACACAAAGGAGTGCACACACATCATTGTCAGCCTCTTGGTGGAGAACTTCCACTTTTCCTTCACTTTTCCTTCTTGGTCAGATGTGACTTCTTTCTAAATGTGGATAAATAAACATATGTGAATTCTATTAGCATCTCTAGGGTGTGAGATACTAACATCTCTATTAGTATCTCATTTCTACTTTGGAGGCCACTTCTTTAACTCTTTCCTCAACCATCTCTTCTTCTTTGTCAGGTCCATCAGTGATAGTGGAGAAGCCATGTCCTAACCTATGGACCCTGTATGGAAATGTATGCTTTCAAGGGGTCATCATGTTGCTTTTCCGCTCTTGACAAACTCAACATGAGAATTTTATAGACTTGTCTAGCAATGGGCATTATTCCATATTGTTGAGGAAAAAAAGATGAATTGGTTCTAATCTGGCATCCTAAATACTCCCCGATTTTGAGTTAGCATCAACACACAACCTTTACTTTTTATTTTATTCATTTTTAGTTGGAGGCTAATTTCTTTACAATATGGTGTTGGTTTCTGCCGTGCATCAGCATGAATCAGGCACAGGGACACATATGTCCTCTCCCTTTTGAACCTCCCAGCCGCCTTCCCCATCCCACCCTCTAGGTCATCACAGAGCGCCGGACTTGAGCCCTGAGTCATACAGCAAACTCCCACTGACAATCTATATCACATATGGTAATACGTATGTTTCAGTGCTATTCTCACTCTTTACCTTATAAAGTGCTTTCCTGTTTTTCAAATTATATCTTTTGGCTTTATTCTGACGTTCTCTTATCCTAAAATTCACAAGTTTCTCTCAAATTAAATTGGAAGATGCTCAGAAAACTGGGTTTGAAAAGAGATAGGCAGTCACAGAATACAAAATCTAGAAATGATCCTTTAAAAGAATTCAGTAAAGACAAAAATTACCCAAATAAGTTTCATTTATAAATCCCTCTCAGAGTAGTTTGGCTAAGCAGTGATTAACTTGACAGACATGATAACTGTCTACAAATGTTGTAAGGAATGCACATTACGAAGAAAATTTTTTAACTAGAATTCAAAGCATGAAGTTAAGAGAGCGCAAAATGTATGCTTTCTTTCTGGCAACTTTAAGAATAAGAAATAAAACTTTTTCAAGGGAGAAAGTTAAAAAAATAATCATAATAATCACCTATTACTCCTAATTACATAGGACAAACCATTCTTGAGGTTATGTTGTGAAGAATAGTCCTGAAACCCTCAAGCAATCTATTGGACTGGTTGAATTACTTGATTTTTCCACATGTGATTTTTCAAATTCAATTTCCAGCAAGCTTTTCTACTTTCCCATATGTTTTTAAAGCAAAACTTAACACAAATCTGTGGAGGATGAAGTTTGTTCTGTTTCTTTTCAATCTAAGTTTTAGTGAGTCATGTCTAGGCTAAATTCCAGGTTGAATGGATCATCAAAACTCAGCCTCACACCCACATGTTTTGTTCAACTCAGAGCAGAGCATCTTGTCTTTCTTGCTACCTTACGTTTCAACCATAGAAATAGATTTACTATGCTCAAAAGCATCCAAACAGCATGTGCATTTTTGAGCTTCCTTAGTGAAGAGGCAGTTAACAAGCATTTCAATCTGTTCATCTCTACCAAGTACTCCATTCTCCACCTGTTAACCCTGGGGGCTTCCTTGCTTGGTGGCTCAGATGGTAAAGAATCTGCCTGCAACGCAGGAGACTCAGGTTCCATCCCCAGGTCAGGAAGATCCACTGGAAAAGGGGGTGTTAACCCTAGTACATTTTGAAACTCTGCTTATTCTGAATCTTAAAGTTCTTATTTAAATGGATTTTTTCTCTGTAGAATAGTCTGGCACATGGTGACATGTAAGTATAAACAACCGTCACACATTTAGCATTTGGATTATGTTCTAGGGAATCATGATTTCAAATCTATCTCACTGGGTTATAAGAATTCATTATTATTATATCACAGTAACTATTCATAGTCATTCTTTTATTCATCCTAATAAAGAATGCATTTGCCCTTGAAGTTTGAGAGAAAGTTAATAGAAAACACAGTCCATGAATTAGAACAAAAATTCCACACCAGTATAACAATCCTTAACAACTGACACAAAAATAACAGGAGGCTCAATTGAGAAATAATGCATGAGAATTGGTTGACATATGCAAAGAACTCAATAAACATTAGCTGTTATTACTAGACTTGGCGCTCTAAAATATTCTGATTTTTTAGTTTCTAAAGGAAGGCATGAGACAATGAAATACTGCCTTTTGACACTAAAACTATAACTGATTTAGGAAAAATAAAGTTCATTTTAAGAATAATAGTGATCATCCTGCATACGCTTACAGTTAATATAAAGACTTATAAAGAAATGTGCATAGGAACTGAGAAGTATGCACCCAAGATGTTTGGGTATCAATTCAAAATGTTTACTGAATTCTGACTGAAACACAGTGGCAAGTTACTCACTTGGTGTGCTATACTAGGTGAAACTTAAGAGTCTGCCATTAAGAAGTTTTGTTACAAAAGGAAAACTCACACCCAGGATCTGCCTCTGAAAAACCTGAACTTATCTGACTACCATTAAAAACAGAATCCCTTCAGGAGACGTCAAATTATTTGTCTATGATTAGCTGAGCGACTTCACTTTCACTTTTCACTTTCATGCATTGGAGAAGGAAATGGCAACCCACTCCAGTGTTCTTGCCTGGAGAATCCCAGGGACGGGGGAGCCTGGTGGGCTGCCGTCTATGGGGTCACACAGAGTCGGACACGACTGAAGAGACTTAACAGCAGCAGCAGCACATATTGAAGGGCTTCTCCATTAGCTCAGCAGTAAAAGAATCCTCTTGCAATGCAGGAGGTGTGGGTTCCATCTCTGGAAGATCCCCTGGTCATGGCAACCCACTCCAGTTGCCTGGAAAATCCCATGGCCAGAGGGACCTGGTGGGATACAGTCTATGTGGTCGACTAACAGTTTCTTTTATAGAGCAAAGATGAGGGTGTGAGGAGGTAAAGTACAAAAAGGTGATCAGATCAGATCAGATCAGTCATTCAGTCGTGTCCGACTCTTTGTGACCCCATGAATTGCAGCACGCCAGGCCTCCCTGTCCATCACCAACTCCCGGAGTTCACTGAGACTCACGTCCATCGAGTCAGTGATGCCATCCAGCCATCTCATCCTCTGTCGTCCCCTTCTCCTCCTGCCTGCAATCCCTCCCAGCATCAGAGTCTTTTCCAATGAGTCAACTCTTCACATGAGGTGGCCAAAGTACTGGAGTTTCAGCTTTAGCATCATTCCTTCCAAAGAAATCCCAGGGCTGATCTCCTTCAGAATGGACTGGTTGGATCTCCTTGCAGTCCAAGGGACTCTCAAAAGTCTTCTCCAACACCACAGTTCAAAAACATTAATTCTTCGGCACTCAGCCTTCTTCACAGTCCAACTCTCACATCCATACATGACCACTGGAAAAACCATAGCCTTGACTAGACGGACCTTTGTTGGCAAAGTAATGTCTCTGCTTTTGAATATGCTATCTAGGTTGGTCATAACTTTCCTTCCAAGGAGTAAGTGTCTTTTAATTTCATGACTGCAGTCACCATCTATAGTGATTTTGGAGCCCAGAAAAATAAAGCCAGCAAATTTGGAAAACAAAAAGGTGATAAATAGTAGCAAATATTTCCTGGTTCCACCCAGACTCTAGAAGAAATGCTAATTTCTTTTTTCCTGTAGCAATTCACAGGTGGGCCTGGTCAGAATGTTCCCTGTGAGTTTAAAAAGAGATAATTTATCTCAATGTTCAGTCATATGAGGCAGGGCTCCCAGAGATGGGTCATTACATTTACTTCAAGATATAGGCAACATCCCTTTAGTGATTAACTTGCAGCAAATGCAGTAGAATACAAAGGTTAAAATAAAAGAAATGGGCCCAATATGGAGTCAGATTTGTTCTTCCCTATTAAACTGTGGCACAGTTAATACTGGACATGGAACAACAGGCTGGTTCCAAATCTGGAAAGGAGTACATCAGGCTGTATATTCTCACCCTGCTTATTTAACTTATATGCAGAGTACATCATGAGAAACGCTGGGCTGGAAGAAGCCCAGGCTGGAATCAAGATTTCTGGGAAAAATATAAATAACCTCAGATATGCAGATGACACTAACCTCATGGCAGAAAGTGAAGAAGAACTAAAGAGCCTCTTGATGAAAGTGAAAGAGGAGAGGGAAAAAGTTGGCTTAAAACTCAACATTTAGAAAACTAAGATCATGGCACCCAGTACCATCATTTCATGGCAAATAGATGGGGAAACAATGGAAACAGTGACAGACTTTATTTTGGGGGGGGCTCCAAAATCACTGCAGATGGTGACTGCAACCATGATTTTAAAAGATGCTTGCTCCCTGGAAGAACAGTTATGACAAACTTAGCATATTAAAAAGCAGAGACATTACTTTGCCAACAAAGGTCCATTTGGTCAAAGCTATGGTTTTTCCTGTAGTCATGTATGGGTGTGACATTTGGACTATAAAGAAAGCTGAGTGCCGAAGAATTGATGCTTTTGAACTGTGATGTTGGAGAAGACTCTTGAGAGTCCCTTGGACTGCAGGGAGATCAAACAAGTCAATCCTGAAGGAAATCAGTCTTGAATATTCATTGGAAGGACTGATGCTAAAGATGAAATTCCAATACTTTGGCCACCTGATGTGAAAAACTGACTCCTTGGAAAAGATCCTGATGCTGGGAAAGATTGAAGGCAGGAGGAGAAGGGGACGACAGAGGATGAGATGGTTGAATGGCATCACTGACTTGATGGACATGAGTTTGAGTAAGCTCTGGGTGTTGGTGATGGACAGGGAAGCCTGGTGTGCTGCAGTCCATGGGGTTGCAAAGAGTCAGACATGACTGAGCAACTGAACTGAACAGAACTGATTACACTGTGAATATTTATGTGTATATCTTTATATGGATATATGTTATCTTTCCTGATGGCTCAGTTGGTAAAGAATCTGCCTGCAAATCAGGAGGCCCTGGTTCAATTCCTGGTTAGAGAAGATCCTCTGGAGAAGGGATAGCCTACCCATTCCAGTATTCTTTGGTTTCCCTTGTGGCTTAGCTGGTAAAGAATCTTCCAACAATGTGGGAGACCTGGGTTTGATCCCTGGTTGTGAAGATGCCCTGGAGAAGAGAAAGGTTACCCACTCCAGTATTCTGGCCTAGAGAATTCCATGGACTGTATAATCCATGGGGTCTCAAAGAGTTGAACACGACTGAGTGACTTTCATGTTCACAGAAAAGATCTACGAATGGACAAAAACACCTTAAGAGATGTCCAACATTATTAGTCATCCAGGACAGTTGAACTAAAACTATATTAAAATTTCACTAACTTCAAATTGACCTACTGTTTTAATTCCATCATAAATAAAACAACACAGAATTGTTCAGAAATTGTCAATCTAATACTAAAATGTATATGTTGAAACAAATAATCTAAACAATTTTTAAAAAGAAAAGCACAGTTGGAAAACTAACAGCATCTTATTTTAAGACTTAGCTATAAAATTACAGTAACCAAGTGCATATGATAAAAATAATGACAAATCTGTAGATTAATAGAACAAAATAGAGACAGAAATAGACCTAAACATCTCAGATCAATTGATTTTCAACAAAAGTTGAATTTGTTTTTCAGGACTGAGTGAACTAAATTTAGGACAAAATGTTTATTACCCTCCGATATTTATATGTTGAAGATCTAACTCCCAATGTGATGGTATTTTAGAGATGGGGACTTTAGGAAGTAATAGTAAAAAAAGAAGAAAGAAAGAAAAAAGATTATATAGGTAAGACATCAAAAGCACAAGCCAAAGCCCTAAAACTATATCGATGATAAGCTGAACATCATCAAAAAAAATGCAAGATCATTATTAAGAAAATGGAATGATAGACGGCACTTACTGGCATAGAAATCATATCCACTAAAGGACTGGTACTGCCAATATATATCTGAATGTGTACAATGATGAGATATGATACATTATGGGATGTATATATAAAAATTTAAATATAGAATCATAAAAACATATAAACATGTAATAAAACTTCAGAATAACAACTGTTTGCTGCTGCTGCTAATCCCTATATATTCAAAGTTACTCCTAGAACCAATAATTTTGGTATACAAGGCCTTGGACCTTATCAGAAATACAGCATCTTGGAACCCACCCTGGAGCAGCTGAATCAGGACCTGCATTTTAAAAGCTTCCCTGACTATTCAACTTCACATTAACAGTCAAGTCCAAGCTGGCATGTTTCCAAGCAGCTCAGAGCGTACATTGAGATCCCTAGGCTACTTCATAAGATGCCAGCATCCCTGAAGATGTTTTTCTCCAACTGGAGAATCTTATCCATTAATATTTTTAATGCTAACAAGAGTTTAGTGGCCTTCCCTGAATCTTGGCCTAGCTCTGAGGTTTTTTAGGAATCCATTTCTTTCTTGCTTTTAAACCATGGCAGGAACAGAAATCCATCAAAATCCTAGTTGCCCTGTAAATGCCATTATAACCTTGTCCTTTCCCCTTACCAGAAAGGAATCTGTTATCTGCCTGCCTGCCTGCTTGCCTGCCTGCATTCACCTAAGCCTTTTGTCCTTTGAAGTTATAGATTTCATGTGTATAATTTGCAATGAATAATTACTGTTTATACCTTAACTACTTCCTTTAGTAGCCCATCAAGTTTAACACATTAATTTTTGAAACTGCTCTGATTTTTGGAGCAATTCTCCTCCAGTCCCTGAAAATCCATTTTGAAAATCATTTACATGTACCATAAACATGCTTCGACAGACAATTGTAAAGTGGTTTGTTCAGTGTATGATGCTTTGTCACTTAGCACCTGTTAAAAAGTTAAAAGACATCCTAAATTAAAGGACATAAAAGTGTTTGTAATTATAAATATTCTGTCTTCACATCAAATAACTGGAAGAGAAAAATGTACCAAATAGAGGAATTCTTGCTCTTTTTCCTCTTGTTCAAAAATCATGTGAGGTTAGAAGTGGAAGGAGTTGAGGAAACAGCAAAATCAGAAATGATATACATTTAACTCTGATAGACATTATATTTAAAAGTAAATGAAATGGTCACTGCCTGTTCTTCTTCGTATACATGAAACCACAATGTTGTGTGTAACAGCTACACAAAAGCAAGCTCTAGTGTAAAATCTCATGTTGGGTTGATATATTGGTTAATAAGTAAAGGTTGCCTATTCATGCCTAGGTATTAAGTTACCTGGGCGGATGGAGGAGCCTGGAAGGCTGCAGTCCATGGGGTCGCTGAGGGTCGGACACGACTGAGCGACTTCACTTTCACTTTTCACTTTCATGCATTGGAGAAGGAAATGGCAACCCACTCCAGTGTTATTGCCTGGAGAATCCCAGGGACGGGGGAGCCTGGTGGGCTGCCGTCTATGCGGTCACACAGAGTCGGACACGACTGAAGTGACTTAGCAGTAGCAGTACATTAGAACTGCCAATGTAGTAGATAGGCTTTTCATTCCAGAGCATCGTGTAAGGTTCTCACTAACTACATCTTCTCTATATCTTAATGTATCTTCAAAGTGAAAATATCAGCTTGTGTATATTTTTCAAAATAGCTCCCAAAGATGACATTACAACTCTTCCTTTTAATAGATTTCAAATTAGATGCTAAAGGTTTCTAGTAACATAGACAGAATTTTATTCGCTTTTATAAGGATTAGCAAATCCCAGAGCGAAAACAGTTACTTAAATTTAAATGGTCACCCTAAGATATTTTTTTCTCCTATATCAGGTCAACATTTGACATGACTCAAATATAATGAGCCCTTATGCCAAAGTCTGCATCTGAAATGAATATATTTCTAATTTAAATAAAACATGAGCTATTGTGCCAAAGCTTACATTTAAAATTAATATATTTCTCTTTTGAAAAAGCAGTCTGATATAAAGTTTTCTGAAATAAAAAAGTCAAGTTTCTAAGTTAAAAACAAATAATTAAGGAATAGCAAGAAACGCTTCACAAATAGAAATGTAATTAAGACACATCAGTGGCTCACTTCTGGTTTCCTAGAAATATCATATCCTGACCTTTCCCCTACTTGATTCTTTGAAATTCTTTCTAAATACATTTTGCACTGATGCAATCCTGTTCTCTTTTAACCCATTGGTGTCATTCCAGCTTTTGTACCTACTCTTAGTTTCATGTTTTTCTTCTATGGATTTCTGCAATCGTTATGCAGAAATAGGGCTTGGAAAACAAGAAGGGATTAAATTGGTTCAGCAACAAGCTTTGGCTTCTGCTTCTGTTGCTCCTCGAGGATTTAGCTGATTTTTTCATTCTCCCCTGTACCAGAGACCATGGAAACAAAACCTTTAAAGTTCAAATGCACAAACTTAGCAGGAGAAGCAACAAAGTGACTAGTCTCAGCCATATAATGTTAACTGACATCTCAGAGGTTGTTTCCATCTGAAGCACCCTTGGCACTGATTCTTTTCAGAAAAATTAAATTCATCAGGACATTAGCTAAAAGCAGAGAAAAGATACTAAGCAGATTAATTGAATAGGGGAAAGTTCAACTCCTCTTTTCAGTATTGGTTCATAGCTAGATGACCCCCTTGGACTTTCACCTGTTGGGAGAAAATCCCCCAAGGCTTTCTCACCTTTCTGCACATCTTGTAAGTAAGTACACTGTCAAAGTCTGTACTGGACTCTGTACTGGAGTCTGTAACTGGACTCTGTACTGGAGCTCTTCAAGAATATTGTAATAGAGAACAGCTATCAGAAGTTGGGAATTGCCTACCTCCAGAGAAGAAGGTGGATTTGTTTGCTGTTTAGTATAATAAAGATGTGTCTCCTTTTGGGGCAAGTGTTAAGCACATTTGTTTGTGGCTTATAGCTTGGGGTTTCCTAAGGTTGGGGTTCCTCAATGAGACACAAACACAGTGATTGTGCAGCATTCATCTATACCCACCCATGTTGTCCTGTGCAAACTGGGGAGCATGAGGACCAGTGGGAATGTGAGCTGATGCAGCCTGTAGAACCATGAATAACAAAGTCTTTTGTCTCTGAAAAGTCTCTGGGAGTCTCCTGTTTTCTGCCAGCATTTATGAAGTGGTAGCAGGCTAACTCGGAGAAGGCAGTGGCACCCCACTCCAGTACTCTTTTCTGGAAAATCCCATGGATGGAGGAGCCTGGTAGGCTGCAGTCCATGGGGTCGCTGAGGGTCGGACATGACTGAGCAACTTCACTTTCACTTTTCACTTTCATGCCTTGGAGAAGGAAATGGCAACCCATTCCAGTGTTCTTGCCTGGAGAATCCCAGGGACGGGGGAGCCTCGTGGGCTGCCGTCTATGGGGTCACACAGAGTCAGACACAACTGAAGCGACTTAGCAGCAGCAGCAGCAGCAGCAGGCTAACTTGTTGGCTTGAGAGCAGTGTAGACCCTCAGACCCTTTACCTACTGATGCCGTAGTCCAGTAACTCCTGATATCCAATGCACCTACCTTCCTTGAGGCTTTCTGATAATTAAAATTTGCCCTTAAGAAAGTGTGAACCAAAATGTTTGGGACAAAGTGTTGATTTATCCACTAGTTCTTCATATCATTTAATCCATATAGCAAGCACCAACAAAACACTTTTAAAGGCAAGAAGCTTGTAGTTTTAGTGCAACAGCTGTGGTTTCTTTATGATGAATGCGGCTTTTTGTCGTTGTTTTATTATTTTTTTTTTTTTGGTCTAGTAAGTTTTATTTTATTTTATTTTTATTTTTTAACTTTACAATATTGTATTGGTTTTGCCATATATAAAAATGAATCCGCCACAGGTATACATGTGTTCCCCATCCTGAACCCTCCTCCCTCCTCCCTCCCCGTACCATCCCTCTGGGTCGTCCCAGTGCACCAGCCCCAAGCATCCAGTATCGTGCCTCGAACCTGGACTGGCGACTTGTTTCATATATGATATTATACATGTTTCAATGCCATTCTCCCAAATCTTCCCACCCTCTCCCTCTCCCACAGAGTCCATAAGACTGTTCTATACATCAGTGTCTCTTTTGCTGTCTCGTACACAGGGTTATTGTTACCATCTTTCTAAATTCCATATATATGCATTAGTATACTGTATTGGTGTTTTTCTTTCTGGCTTACTTCACTCTGTATAATAGGCTCCAGTTTCATCCACCTCATTAGAACTGATGCAAATGTATTCTTTTTAATGGCTAAGTAATACTCCATTGTGTATATGTACCATAGCTTTCTTATCCATTCATCTGCTGATGGACATCTAGGTTGCTTCCATGTCCTGGCTATTATAAACAGTGCTGGGATGAACACTGGGGTACACGTGTCTCTTTCCCTTCTAGTTTCCTCAGTGTGTATGCCCAGCAGTGGGATTGCTGGATCATAAGGCAGTTCTATTTCCAGTTTTTTAAGGAATCTCCACACTGTTCTCCATAGTGGCTGTACCAGTTTACATTCCCACCAACAGTGTAAGAGGGTTCCCTTTTCTCCACACCCTCTCCAGCATTTATTGCTTGTAGACTTTTGGATCACAGCCATTCTGACTGGCGTGAAATGGTACCTCATAGTGGTTTTGATTTGCATTTCTCTGATAATGAGTGATGTTGAGCATCTTTTCGTGTGTTTGTTTTGTTTTATTATTGAAATATTGTTGATTTACAGTGCTGTGTTAATTTCAGTTGTATAGCACAGTGATCCAGTTGCATATACGTGTATAAACTAGGTGCTTCCTTACACGGCACTCCAGCAATGAACCAAATGGGATACTTTCCTCCTTTAGTTTATTGAAGTCTAGGAATGAATACATACATATATATGTATCTATTAATCCCAAACTCCCAGCATATTCCTTGCCCCTTTTTCCCTTTTGGTAACTATAAATTTGTCTGTGAGCCTATTTCTATTTTTTACATAGGTTCATTTATATTATTTTTTAGATTCCACATATAAATGGTATCACATGACAGTTGTCTTTCTCTCTCTGACATACTTCACTTAGTATGATAATTTTTAGGTCCATTCATATTGCTGCAAATAGGCTTATTTCATTCTTTTCTGTGGCTGAGTAATATCTCATTGTTTACACATACCACATTGTGCTGGCATTTTACGGTTTCTGTTGATTTCTGTTGAAATACTGGTTCTTAGCAGCAGAGACTTATATTGTCACATAATGCTGCTGCTGCTGCTGCTAAGTCGCTTCAGTCGTGTCCGACTCTGTGCGACCCCAGAGACGGCAGCCCACCAGGCTCCCCCGTCCCTGGGATTCTCCAGGCAAGAACACTGGAGTGGGTTGCCATTTCCTTCTCCAATGCATGAAAGTGAAAAGTGAAAGTGAAGTCGCTCAAGCGACCCCATGGACTGCAGCCTAGCAGGCTCCTCCGTCCATGGGATTTTCCAGGCAAGAGGACTGGAGTGGGTGCCATTGTCACATAACAGTAATTAGCAAATCCCACTATGAAAAGTATCTGAGTGGGGCTTGTCCCAGTTGTTAATGAATTCTGCCCCTGTATAATAGGCCAGAAGGAAAGCAAAGAGATGGCTGGCTACCCAGTTGACCCGCAGCTGGAACCCAGACATGTGAACAGCCCCAGCTGGCATGACTGCACTGTTCACATTATAGCTACCAGTTGTCCATGCCTGGTATCTCCTCTGATTGACTATGCATCTATATTATTATTTCTGCTTCCACAGCATATTTCTTTCTTATTCTAGATAAGACTGTCAGTGTTGAGCGTACACAATGTAAGGATCACCTAAAACAATACTTTATCCAAATAAATTCTCTCACAGTATATTGAGAAACGAGGATGTATCAAAACACTGGCCAAAGAGCCTGAGTAGAATAGGCGACCGAGAATAATCAGAAGAGTTTCTAACAAAAGAAAATAATTTCTCATTGTGAAAATATGGTTGCATATAGCAAACAATGAAAAGTTGTAAATAGCGGACTTCATGAAAAGCTGCTGAATTGTACTTATAATAGAAGGAACTGGTGGATGTATGAAAAAAAAAAGCATAAGAATATGAAATGAGCAGACTAAAAGAAAATATTTTCCTTCTGTATTCCAAACTGATAGGTTATATCTAGGATTCATTGACTCGAAGAATATAATGATCTTAAGCATAGAAATTACTACTCAAGGGTGCAAGTGACATGCTAGACATAGGTAGATGCTATTCAAGCATTCTTTGAGAAAGTGATTATTAACCCATATTTTCAAATGAGAATCAGAGCCTCACACAGACTGGTTAAACTCAAGGCACTAACAAGGGGCAAAGCACAAGTTTGAGCTCAGATTTCTCTGATACCAAAGCCTCATTAGTTTGACCATCTTTAGTCCAAACATCCAGAGGGTTGTGCAGATTTAAAGAGAGGATGGACAAAATGTTCAGTGCAATGTGAGACACATATTAAACCACTGAATGCTATTATTGTTGATAACTTTAATGAGCTAGAAAAGGGAGTGGACTTAAGAGTCAGATTTTAACACAAGAAATCTGTTCACAAATTCAATGAACACTTTCCAAATGCTTGCTCCCATTGGGTCATTTGACTGCTGTGTCCTGTGAACAGAACTAAGTCTTCACCCTCAGGGACCTTACGATTCACTTGGAGGCAAGCAAGTACAATGGCAATTTCAAGGTCGTAGTTGAAGTGAAGTTCTAGGGACAAAGTCACAAAAGACACACTTGTTTTGTATTGGGTGCTTTAGGATCAGACATTTTCCCTAGTTGCATTTTCAATATACACACTTACTTGAGATGGGTTGGTTGGCTCTTACATATGTCCAAGTATTCCACAAATGTCTTTGCTTTCTTGGCCAGAGTATCCTCTCTAGTAGATTGAGATGGGATCTCAGTCCCATCTCTAGGATCATCTCTGGGTGGATTTACCACCCAGGATCAGCAACATCCAGAAAGACCAAATCAGTGCATGTTTGGAGTCCTCTTATCTGACCAAAGGCAGAAGGAACTTCTTTCACTAATCTAGATACTTCCTTACATTGGATTCCAAAAATGAACCAAATATGATACTTTCCTCCCTGAATTTGTCAAAAGTGTGAAATTGTTAGCTGCTCAGTCATGTATGACTCTTTGCAATCCCATGGACTATCACCCATCAGGCTTCTCTGTCCATGGAATTCTCCAGCAAGATTACCATAGTGGGTTGTCATTCCCATCTCCAGGGGATTTCCATACCCAGGGATGAAACCCAGATCTCTTACATTGCAGGCAGATTCTTTACCATCTGAGCCCTTGAATTTGTCACAATCAAAGAACAAAAAGTTATACTATTTTTCCTACATTGTTATCTGTACATCAAATTGAACTAAAAAAGAATAATTTCAAGGAATGTACTCACTGGACAATCAAATTTGAAGTAAAGCAACTTTTGACTTTCAAAACTTCCCAAATCCTTTCAGTTCAGTTCAGTCATTCAGTCGTGTCTGACTTTTTGTGACCCCATGAGCTGCAGCATGCCAGGCCTCCCTGTCCATCACCAACTCCCGGAGTTCACCCAAACCCATGTCCATTGAGTCAGTGAAGCCATCCAACCATCTCATCCTCTGTCATCCCCTTCTCCTCCTGCTCTCAATCTTTCCCAGCATCAGGGTCTTTTCAAATGAGTCAGCTCTTTGCATCAGGTGGCCAAAGTATTAGAGTTTCAGCTTGAGCATCAGTCCTTCCAATGAATATTCAAGACTGATTTCCTTTAGGATGAACTGGTTGGATCTCCTTGCAGTCCAAGGAACTCTCAAGAGTCTTCTCCAACACCACAGTTCAAAAGCATCAATTCTTCGGTGCTCAGCTCTCATCACAGTCCAACACTCACATCCATACATGACCACTGGAAAAACCATAGCCTTGACTAGATGGACCTTTGTTGGCAAAGTAATGTCTCTGCTTTTGAATATGCTATCTAGGTTGGTCATAACTTTTCTTCCAAGGAGTAAGCATCTTTTAATTTCATGGCTGCAATCACCATCTGCAGTGACTTTGGAGCCCCCAAAAATAAAGTCTGACACTGTTTCCAGTGTTTCCCCATCTACTTGCCATGAAATGATGGGACCAGATGCCATGATCTTCGTTTTCTGAATGTTGAGCTCTAAACCAACTTTTTCACTCTCATCTCTCACATTCATCAAGAGGCTCTTTAGTTCCTCTTCACCTTCTGCCATAAGGGTGATGTCATCTGCATATCTGAGGTTATTGATATTTCTCCCGGCAATCTTGATTCCAGCCTGTGCTTCCTCCAGCCCAGCGTTTCTCTTGATGTACTCTGCATATAAATTAAATAAACAGGGTGACAATATACAGCCTTGACATACTCCTTTTCCCAAATCCTTTAGGACTAAGTAAATAAGTTGTAAGTAAGATAGTTAAGCTACTTATTATGCTCTGAAGACACGTTCCCAACTCTCTTGAGCTTCTCTGCCTCTAATACCTGCATATAGTTTGGAGTCAACCCAAGCAGAGAATCAATCCCCTAGAGACCAATGAATTTGAAGAGAAGGCTAATTATCATGGAGAAGGAAGTTTCCAAAGCCACATTTCATCCTTTCTGATTCCTCACAATCTCTCCTAAAAGAGGGATTTGAAAATGAGGGCTGCCTTGTCCTTTGTCTACTTTTTGAACTGGAACAGCTGCCAGCATTTACCAAGGGTAGAAATAGCAAGAAATAGAGAAGGGATAAGCAAACTTGTCCTTTATTGTTACAAGAGCCACTCTGGGAAATCCCATCCTTTATCCCTGCCCTTTACAACTGCAAGTTCCAGACAAAAAAAAAACAAAAAACAAAAAACAGACAGGTGGACTGAATCTGAGCCACTGTGGATATACCACCCCAAATCCATTCTCTAAAAACAAATAAGGACGCAGTGCTGCTGGAGAAGACTCTTGAGAGTCCCTTGGACAGCCCTGGAGATCAAACCAGTCAATCCTAAAGGAAATCAACCCTGAATATTCATTGGAAGGACAGATGCTGAAGCTGAAACTCTAATACTTTGGCCATCTGATGTGAAGAGCAAACTCATTGGAAAAGACCCTAATGCTGGGAAAGATTGAGGGCAGGAGAAGAAGGGGATGACAGAGGATGAGATGGTTGGATGGCATCACCGACTTAATGGACATGTGTTTAAGCAAACTCAGGGAGATAATGAAGTACAGGGCAGCCTGGCGTGCTGCAGTCCATGTGGTTGCAAAGAGCCAGACGTGACTGAGCGACTGAACAACAAACCAGTTCATTAAACACACCACATTCTGGAGCTAGAACTGACGTTTATTCATGTTTGAGGATTGCTGAAACTTCTACCAGCGAAGAGTGAACCAAAGTTAGACTCATAAATGCTTGGTGCCAGGAAATTATCATCTCAGAAGTAATTTTAACTTTATCAATGAAGAGAGCATAAACCTCTCTTGGAAGGAGCAAAGCAGGTTTTCCAGGTAATGCTATCTACTATTTCATACACCTGATTTTTTTTCTCTCTCTCTTAAAAAAGAAACAAAATCAAGATTTGTCCCGTCTGCTCATAGGCATCAAAAATTATCAAGGTCCGCTCATTTATCCTGATGTCTCGGAGTAAAGCGTTTGCTCTTGTGCACATGAGAAGAAGCTGAAGGGAACTCTGTGGAGTTAGACAGAGAAGATGAATTGTGCCCAAATCAGCGCATACCTGTCACTGCCAATGATTTACGCCCCCGAACGTCTGGCTCTTCAAAACAGGTGAGTAGATGAATATTTGTGTTTACCTTGGAGGTTTATACCGCAGGACTCCTGAAGGGAAATGGGACAGTGGAAATGAAACCTGATTAATTCTGATGTGAGAGGCATTCTGTGAGAGGGAAATTAAACCTTGGAGCCTTGGGGATTGCTACTTGCTCTGGCTCTTGAATAAAATTGGATGTTGCAGAAGCTATTGTGAAGTGCCGTCTTTAACTTTGCAGGAAAAAGTTTAAACACTTTGTTTCTTTTTCCGTCAGAAATTATTCTTTTAATAATCTTAGACTTTTCACAGGATTTTCCTTGGAAAGCTTTCATTTCCTTGATAGGTATGGAAATGTGCTCTTTACAAAAGTAAAACATTCTCTAAACCCTTGTCTACACAAGAGAAACACACCCTTTTAGGGCAGAACAGGTGGGTCGCTTTTACACAAAGAAAAGAGCTAGCATTGAGGAGAAGATATTGTCTGTCCCAGGTACATATATTAACTTTGTGTCCTAGGTACCTGTGGGCTTCCAAGGTGGCGTTAGCGGTAAAGAATATGCCTGCCAATAGAGACTCAAGAGATGCGGGTTCAATCCATGGGTCCTGAAGCTCCCCTGGAAAAGGGCATGGCAACCCGCTCCAGTATTCTTGCCTGGAGAATCCCATGGACAGAGGAGCCTGTCAGATTACGGTCCATAGGGTCACAAAGAGATGGACACGACTGAAGCAGCCTAGCATGCACCCACACCTAGGTACATGCGTTAACCTTGATAACCTCGGCAATTTTATGTTGATAATGTACATATTGATGCAGTAGAATGCAACAGTGTGATAATTTCAAATAATCATGCTGTTAGAACTAGGCTGGTTGTCATTATCATTTTTATTATAGTTATCCTTGGTGCTTATCTATAATTCATCAGGAGGAGGAGTCGTGATAATAGTCCCACGTGGGCATCTACGATGTCTCAACTCTGTGAGATGGGCACATTGTCTACATTACTTCTAATCCTTACAATGACCACAATATTTATTACTATTATTATTACCTTATAGAGGAGGACCCAGAGTTTAAGCAAAGGTTTAAGACTGCAAAGCTCAATTTGAGGAACCAAGTGTCACAAACAGGAAAAGTCAGGAAGGAATGAATTTGGGAGAACTGGAATAAGAATGTCCCCCAAGATGGCATAGCAGTTGCACACCAGTAAATCTTTAACTGTATAAACTTAAGGATGCAAGCAGGAGAATTGTGTTTTTCTAAAATTAACCTGAATTTTTACTAAAAATATAGAGAAATACTATATTCTGGGAGTGTGCTCATGTTCAGTCATGTCCAACTCTTTCCAACCTTCTGAACTGTATCCCACCAGGATGTCCATGGGATTTCCCAAGCAGGAATACTGGAGTAGGTTGTCATTTCCTATCAAGGGGATCTTCCTGACCCAGAGATTGACCCTCCATCTCTTGTGTCTCCTGCATTGGCAGGTGGATCATTTACTACCATGCTACCGGGAATCCCTATATTCTTTCACTTTCAGTTCAGTCATTTGGTCATGTCTGACTCTTTTGGTCCCAAGGACTGTGTAGCACACCAGGCTTCCCTGTCCATCATCAACTCCTGGAGCTTGCTCAAACTCATGTCCAATGAGTCAGTGATGCCATCCAACCATCTCATCCTCTGTCACCCCCTTCTCCTCCTGCCTACAATCTTTCCTAGCATCGGGGTCTTTTCCAATGAGTTAGTTCTTCACAATAGGTAGCCAAAGTACTGGAGTTTCATCTTCAGCATCAGTCCTTCCAATGAATATTCAGGACTGATTTCCTTCAGGATTGACTTGTTTGATCTCCCTGCTGTCCAAGGGACTCTCAAGAGTCTTCTCCAACACCAGAGTTCAAAAGCATCAATTCTTCGGTGCTCAGCTTTCTTTATAGTTCAACTCTGACATCCGTACATGACTACTGGAAAAACCATAGCTTTGACTACATGGACCTTTGTCAGCAAAGTAATGTCTCTGCTTTTTAATATGCTATCTAGGTTTCTCATAGTTTTTCTTCTAAGGAGAAATCATCTGTTGATTTCATGGATGCAGTCACCATCTGCAGTGATTTTGGAGCCCAAAAAAATAGTGTCATTGTTTCCATTGTTTACCCATCGATGTGCCATGAAATGATGGGACTGGATGCCATGACCTTTGTTTTCTGAATGTTTAGTTTTAAGCCAGCTTTTTCACTCTCCTCTTTCACTTTCATCAAGAGGCTCTTTAGTTCTTCTTCACTTTTCACCATATAGGTGTTGTCATCTGCGTATCTAAGCTTATTGTTATTTCTCCCTGCAATCTTGATTCCAGCTTGTGTTTCTTCCAGTCCAGCATTTCTCATAACATACTCTGCATATAAGTTAAATAAGCAGGGTGACAATATACAGCCTTGACATACTCCTTTCCCAATTTGGAACCAGTCTGTTGTTCCATGTCCGGCTCTGTTGCTTCTTAACCTGCATAGAGATTTCTCAGGAGACAGGTCAGGTGGTCTGGTATTCCCATCTCTTAAGAGTTTTCCACAGTTTGTTGTGATCCACACAGTCAAAGACTTTAGCATAGTCAAAAAGGCAGAAGTAGATATTTTTCTGGAACTCTCTTGCTTTTTGTAAGATCCAACAGATGTTGGCAATTTGATCTCTGGAACCCTATATTCTGCTGGTGTCAAATACTTAATCTCTGTCCTTTGGACTGAGTTTCATCTAAGAGTTGAAGATATTTCTGTAGTGAGAAGGCTTAACAGGGAGGGCCAGTGCCTGGGCCCTGGTAGATCATCCATCCCAGTTGGTATTCACTCAGACATGACCTTTCCTTTCAATTTTCGACCACAGTGGACCACGCTGGCAAAGCCTCAGTCTACTGGCCTGTGCGGCCAAGGCCTGTTGGCTCTCTGTACCGCATCGTTTCTGCTCTAGGTAAGCAGGAGTCACCCTACCTTTTGGTCTTCTCATGCTGCAGAGACTGTGAGGATATGTTAAGCCTGCCTCCACAACATTCTCAGAGGAGGTTTCTTCTGAGCTCCACGAGAATGAGCCTCAACCCTCAACTTTTAGGGGCAACTTGATTAAGGAAAAGCAGTATCAAAACAGGAGTGCTGCTGGCTTAGTCTCACCCTCTAGGAACCTGATACAAACCTGATACAACAATCTGATGTTGATTACTGAAACCAAGCAGGAACCAGCCAGATCTTCCTGGGGACAGAACCCCAGTGTCCTCTGCCTCTTATTTGTAAGAAGCTTTAGCTTCCTTGATCACCCAGAGCCCCAAAGAGCAAATTTCATCAGAAAAGTGAAAAAGTACAAAAACAAAGGAAAACAGTGAAATGAGAAAATAATAATAGCTTAACTGTGAAACAAAATCAAGGACTTTTGGTTTCTCTTGAAAAGCTACAGATAATATCCTGAGCTATATCCCTGAGTTGTTTTATAGATATTATAACTCCTACAAGGTGGAAGAAGTTAACTCCATGCTGACCACAAACACATAGACCCCAGACCAGTTGAAACCAAAAGTTGATAATGTTAATTCCCAAAATACCACGCCATTTGCTAAGCACCAGCTAATCAGTGTTCTTGCCTGGAGAATCCCAGGGACGGGGGAGCCTCGTGGGCTGCCGTCTATGGGGTCTATGAAGTGACTTAGCAGCAGCAGCAGCTAATCAGAAGGATGTGCAGTAGTTGATCAGGCATCCTACAATCTTCCCCCTAATTTGTCTTTAAGAACCCTTCCCTGAAAGCCACTGGGAGTGAGTGAGTGGGAAAGCCAGTGGGGAGTTGGGGTCTTTTGAGCAGAGTTGCCTGTTCTCCTGCTTGGCATTCTGCAATAAACACTGTACTTTCCTTCACCACAACCAATGTCAGAAGATTGGGTTTGTTACCAAGTTTGGTTGAGTAACATGATGGAAACAGCCCTCCATCCCCCCAACCCAACAAACAGAAAATCCTTACTCTGCCCAGAGCTGTTTAGCATTGAATGAGAGTAAGAAAGCAGGCAGGTCTCCCTGGAGGCTCAGATGGTAAGGAATCTGCCTGCAATGCAGGAGACCCAGGTTTGATCCCTGGGTTGAGAAGATCCCTTGGAGAAGGGAATGGCTACCCACTTTAGCATTCTTGCCTGGAGAATCCCATGAACAGAGGACCCAGAGAGCTACAGTCCATTGGGTTGTAAAGAGTCAAACACGCCTGAGTAACTATCACTCACTTTTCCAAGAATGCAGGCATATTATCTCATACTAACTTGTTCTTGAAAATGAAAAAGGGGGATAAAGAGTCTTTGAAGGTAAAAGGTGTTGTGGAATACTCTATTAAGTGCCTGCTTTTGAGGTCAGAGTTGAAACCAAACCATGTCCCTACTACCTTCTAGCTGGTCTCCTAGAAATTTTTTTCTTAATTTCTGAGAGTTCAGTGTCCTCGTTTACAAAGGGGCATAATAACAACTTCATTACAAGAGTTTTCTGAAGATTTAAGATTAACTAAACGTAAAGCTGTTATAGAGCTTTCATATGTCAGACATTGCTTACAGGCTTTTGTGCATAATAACTCATTTAATCCTCACCCCAACCACATGAATAGATGTTTTGATTATCCCCACATTACAGTAACCATGGTACAGAGATATTAAGGAATTTGTCCAAGATCACATGGCTAATAAGGAGCAAAACTGGGATTTTCTTTCCAGGATGTTTATATTAGAGTTCATATTTCTACTCACTCCACTGTGCTATTTCACCATACAGCCTAGAAGTGGTTGCCATAAAACTAATTGTCTAACTCAGGATCTTTTTGAGTAAAAGTGTCACTGAAATAATTACTCTGGAACATGATGTGTAAACAGAGATTCTCCCAAAGAAATGAAAACATACGAGCACTTTAATGCACCCCTCAATACTTCACACAGAGCCTTGAACATCAAGACAGAAAAAAAGTAATCCAACATGATTAAGAGCAAAAGCCACACTTGTATTGGTTTTGCTGAAGCTTGCATACTGCAAAGTTTTCATCAAGAGTCATAATAAGAAAATAACCCATATCTTTGTGTTGACTAAGTCTAACTATATCAAATTTCTCTTCCCTTACCAACCTGCAGTCACCACCACCCCCATCCCACCATCAACCTACTATAGATCTGCCTTAGCATCTCTGCAGATCACACCACTGATCTACCTAAACAGAAATCAGTCCAGGTCCTCACTGACACTGAGAGCGATTGTGCAGACTCCACAGCCAGAGACTTTCCCATTGAAGGCTTTCCACTCTGAAGCATCACTCATCTTCCAATGGGAATATGCTCCCTCTCAATAATCGGGGGTCTGCAGCAGGAGGAAAGCAGTAAAGCTGTCCAGTGAGAGGCTGACTGGTTCTTTTTGGTTCTCACTGCTGAAATGCTATTTTTCTAGGCACAACTCACATTTGTTTAAGCTTTGTTGCAATATAGATGACTCACTGTCTGGCATTCAAAATAAAGTGACCAGCATCAATCAATGCATGTGTGTTGAACACCTATTTTAAGTACACAGGGGCCTGACCTTCAGTATTATGCAGCCAAATTTTCTCCATTGTGCTGATGAAGAGTTTGCTTTTCCCTCCAAGGCCCACTACTCTGTCCTTGCCCTCACTGACCCTCGTTCGGGTTGTCTTGACTTTCTGCCCAGATGAACAAGGGCACCTTGAATTCTGGTCCAGGTTTACTGGATGTTGGCCACTCTCCCATATCCTGGTGCAAATGGAAAACAGAGCGAAAATTTCCCTTGCTGATGGTCTCTCCTAAAAACTATTCACAACCCTGTCTAGGGATGGGGAGTCCAGGCAACACAATGTGCTCAATGCAGGTGTATTATTTATAGACTACTGCAAAATGAAATACCCTAACACTCGCTGGCTTAAAAACAGTCAGTTTGTTGTCTCATGTACTTCTATGGATCAGGAATCTGGGGATAGCTGAAGTGAATGATTCTGGCTCAGGATCACTCATGAAGTTGCAGTGATGAAGACCACCAGGGTCATCTTCTGAATCATCTTCAGGGTCATCACCTTCATCTTTTGACCATCACATAATCTTCTGAAGGCTTGACCTCTCAAGGACTGAGAGTCCGCTTCCCAGATGGTTCACATGACTGTTGGTTGGAGGCCTCAGTTTGTTATAATGTGAAATTCTGCATTGGGTTGCTTGAATGTTCTCAAGACATGGCAGCTCCTGTCCCTAGAAAAAATGATCAAGAAGAAGGATCAATGCCTTTTATCACTTTGCCACACTGTCACTTCCTGTGTATTTCATTCATTAGAAGCAAGTCTCTAAGTCCAGCTCGCATGGAAACTAGGCTTCACTTTGTGGAGGCAAGAGTGTCAAAGAATTGTGAAAATATTCCAAGACCACCTCAATGGGTGTATCAGTCAGGGTTTTCCAGATAAACAGAACCAACGGGGCATCTATCTATCTAGCTATCTGTATCTATCATGAAGAATTGGCTCACACAATTATAGAGTGGCAAGGTTAAAATCAGAAATGCCAATATCCAAGTTCTGGTCAAGGGCATCTATCTATCTAGCTATCTGCATGAAGAATTGACTCATACAATTACAGAGTGGCAAGTTTAAAATCAGAAATGCCAATATCCCAGTTCTGGTCAAGGGCCAGAAACTCCTAGAGAACCAGGAAGAGCTAATGTTCCCATTCAAAGACAATGAAGCAGATGAAATAAAAAGGACAGTCTTTCATTCTCTTCAAGCCTTCAGCTGATTAAATGAGGCCCACTCACATTATAGAAGGCAATCTGCTTTTTTCAAGCCCACTAATTAAATATTAATGTCATCCAAAAACATCCTTGCAGAAACAACAGAAAAAAGTTTACCAACTATCTGGGTGTCCCATGGCCCCATCAGGTTAATACATAAAATTAAGCATCACAGTAAGCATTAAAAAAAGTTTATCAACAATGACATATTTGTTCAACACATATTTGTGTTGTTCCTCTAGAATTTCATTAATTTACTGACCCATTCTCTGGAAAACATTAATAATTCTTGTCTTAATGGAATATTATAATTTGCAGACCAGTTCTGAAAGCACAATATCCAAGATGAGAAAGCTAAGATCCAGAGAGGTCAAGCAACTTGTTCAAAGCCTCACATCTAACTGGAAGATGAAAAAAAAAAAATCAAAGGAGAGGTTCTCTGAGTCTAGGCATGGACTTTTCCTTCAGGCAGCCTTTTTAGCAACTGTACATTCTCCTAATATTTGTGGAGACTAGATCAGTGTTTTTTCCCAATGTTTAGTAGAGAGATTCCTTTGGTAAATGAAGCTTTATAGAGATTGAAAGGTACTTAAAAGGTAAGCCAATCTACTGAGGGTAAAGGTGGGTGAGGCTGCAGCTGATGAAATCCTGCCAGCTCTGTCTGTCCTTCTCCTGGCTGACCTTTAGGCATCCTCAAGAATCTGAGATACTTGGCTTGAAATCCACTAGCCTGGGTCCCATTGGCCTCGATCTTGAGAATGAGGGTTTGTGGGAGGAACAGAAAGCCCATTTCTCAAGTAAGGAAGGAGTACTGGGTTATCACTGTCATTTTACCTTCAGCCAGAGAGGCATCTGACTCTGTTGTTCTGAAGCATTTGTCCAGGAGAAAAAACTCGAGGTTCAATTTAGTAGGCAGAGTATTCATTTATGATTTACCTTGAACCCCTTGTACTTTAAATGTGTTCTAAGCTGTCTTGTTTCTGAAGTTAGAGTTTTGGTTTTCTGCATTGTAAAATGAGAATTACAGAAAAAAAAAAAAAAAATTTAGTAGGATGCCAGAGCAAAAAGGTTTTGAAAAGGTACTTGGCAAAGTCAACGGGAACACAATTTAGAATGTCTGACTACATTACTTTTTATAATTAGAACATTTCATGATTATAAATGGTTGATTATAAAACCTCAGCCAGCCTGTCAGCCAGACACCTTCAGAAGCTCTGAAAAGAATGCTTTTTAAGCTGGAAAAAGCCCCACCTCCACAATAAAGTAAGATAAAATAACACTCCCACGTCCCAAGTGAGAAAAGAACAGTGGTCGTTGACGAGTTAGGCTAAAATCAATATGCTGAGCCCCTACTGAAGACTACCACTTCCCCTCGCCTGCAGGACCTTTTAGTTCCTGACCCCGATGCTTCAAGATATAACCACAGTTCTGTGCATTTGCAGATCTCAATTCAACTAAAATAAATGGGCAAACATTAATTGAGAATTAATAGGTTTTGTGCTAGTTGAGAGGATATAAACAGCAACAACAAAAAGACACCACCTTGGGAAGCTCAGTTCAGTAGGATAGCTCAGTAGGATAGACTAATGAGCACACAGGTCATAGATACACCATGATACATGGCAATAGTAGATAGAATACAACAGACAGAGAAATGGTAATAATAATAGGGCTTCTCAATATGACAGTCTTGTGCTGGATGTTTCAAAGAAATCTAATTTCTTGGAAATGGAAAAGTTAGCCAAGCAGCGGGTAGGGCAGTGGGGTGATAGGCGGAAGGAAGAATAGTCAGTCTGAAGTCTTGCAGCAAGGCTATGGGAAGTTTGCATCCCCCAGAGCCTCTAGGAAAGTTTTAGCAGCGTGAGCAGGAGAGGGAGCTTCTTGCTTCCTGCTTAGCTGCAGACCACGATGCTAGACGCCAGTACTAACAGGGGCCTTGGCAACCCACACTCCGCACGGGCCAGGCTCCTAGCCTTCAGCCCCAAGGTGGCAGCAGCTCTCAATTCTAAGCAAGCAGTTGTTTTCCTCTGTCACTATTTTGATTCTTCCAATCTTTTTAAAAACTTTGTTCTCATTTTTATTGAGATATGTATTTGATTGTGCGTGTATTAGTCACTCAGTCATGTCTGAGTCCATGCAACCCCACGGACTACAGCCTACCAAGCTCCTCTGTCCATGGAATTCTCCAGGCAAGAATCCTGGAGTGGGTTGCCATTTCCTTCTCCATTATTGAGATATAACCAATGTTAAATATTGTATTAATCCAAAGAGTACAACATGACTTGATGTAATACATATCACAAAATAAGTTAGTCGCAGCTATTGCTTCACAAACCTAACACTTTTTTCTTATGATGAGAACTCTTAAAATCTGCTCTCTTAAGAATTTGCAAATATGCAATGCAATATTGTTGACTATAGTTTCACCATGCTGTATATTACATCCTTATTACTAATTTATCTTATAACTAGAAGTTTTGAGAGAAGGCAATGGCACCCCACTCCAGTACTCTTGCCTGGAAAATCCCACGGATGGAGGAGCCTGGTAGGCTGCAGTCCATGGGGTCTCTAAGAGTCAGACACAACTGAGCGACTTCCCTTTCTCTTTTCACTTTCATGCATTGGAGAAGGAAATGGCAACCCACTCCAGTGTTCTTGCCTGGAGAATCCCAGGGACAGGGGAGCCTGGTGGGTTGCTGTCTATGGGGTCGCACAGAGTCTGACATGACTGAAGTGACTTAGCAGAAGTTTTGAATGTCTTCACTCATCTTGCCCCCACCCTCCCCACGCCCCATCTCTGGTAAGCACCATCTATTCTCTGTTTCCACAATTTCAGTTTGCTCAGATTCAACATATAAATGAGATGATACAGCATTTGTCTTTTAATGTTTGAATTATATCATTTAGCATAATTCCCTCAAGATCCACCCTCCACATTTTTCAAATGGCAGGATATCCTTCTTTTATGGCTAAATAATAAATGCATATATGTGTGTGTGTGTGTGTGTGTGTATGTTTTATATCTTCATGCATTCATCCATTAATGAAACACATGATTGTTCCCGTACCTTGACTGTTGTAAATGATACTACGGTGAGAATTCAATATGTTTTTAGTTTATTTCTCATGTTGGATTCTCTCTGCTTGAAAGGCCTAGCATAATTCATGTTATCCTGATAAGACATTGACAAATACAAGCTCCTAGCACAGGGTTAGTGCTGAATAATGAAATAATTTACAGATGAAAGAATGAGTAGTTGGACAGATACATAATGAATTGAGCGTGTACTCATTCTAAAAATAAGACCTAGTTTTGGCAAAGAAGTCATGCATTTACAGCAACATTGTGGGATGGAAGAACAGTGTCTTCAAGGAATGGAGAACTTCCTAAGATTCTTAAACAGAAAAGGAAATGACCACAGATTGACTGTAAGCATGTGAAACTACACGGAAGATTTTATAATTCTCCATCATCATGCTTCAGCAAACAAGAGGGGAAAATTAGTCATCAGTTTGGATTTGAATATTTATGAATCACAAAGTGCACCCTGTCTATTTCTGTTGAAAAATGAAAGTTCCAGTGGAAAGGTTTTATGCTTCTCTTCATAAACTTCTTTAATCCTTAAGTTTACTTTTGTTGTGTTCTCATACACCCTTTGGAGGTCAGGTCAGAGTTATCTGAAAACAGCTTTCATTTCCAACGAGGCCATAAAGTTTAAAATGTAGTGAAAACTGTGTATTGACTCTATAGTATTTGAGGCTCTGAGGGCTAAGATGAATAGACTATAGTTTTCTTTTTCGGGGGGACAGTTTTGTCAGTAAGCTCTGGTAAGCGAAGATCAGACAGGGGAATTAGAGGGATAGTTTGATTTCTTAGGGAGATCAATGAACATAACAGGACAATAGATGGCACACAGCTGGTGTCAGGCTCAGAAGAAGTGATGACAAGGAACAGAGGAGGGGACAAGATGAGCCTTTATAGAAACCGAGCCCAGTTCTGGGCGGAAAATCGGATGCCTCGGGGAAGACAGGAGTTAGTGGTTATCTTCCCTGGGATAAGCAGAGCAATCAAAATATCTGAGACACTCAGAAGGTCCCCCAGGAACCCAGATACTTCCTCCACAAAGCCACGGGGACATCTCTGAACTGCAGTCTATGCAGTGACAACATCAGCCATGGATTCTGGATTATTCTCCCTTGTGTGACATGCTCCCCAAGGGAAGGCAGGAAGGTATTCCCACCTTGTGAAGGTCAAAAGCAGGGAAACATCTTTTTCTTGTGGCCATTTCCACCATGGGACATAGTGAGACTGAGCAGGAAGAAAACGGTCTTAGAAATTAAATACACCTGCGTTGAAATTCATTCTCTACTATTCATTCACCAGGCTAGTAATTCAGCCTCAATAGCTTCAATTTCCTCACCCACAAAATGAGAATAATAATATCTGTATCCAATGAGTATTGAAGGCTTTAAATGAGAGAATGATGATGATGATGAAAATGAAAATGATGAAAGCAAACATTTGTGTAAAAAGTATTAATATCCGCAGACACTGTTATGAGTTTCTCACACATCAAGCCAAACCTATATTGAAGAGACATAATGTGGACCAAGAGCCCGTATAATACCACGCACACTGTGGGTGCCTAATAAATGGCATCTGTCTGGCTGATGCAGGCTGGGGTGATTATGGTGATGCGATTATCATTCCTTCCCCTTGAGATCCAATCACCAGGGCCTCTAGTGTAGTTAACAGAGTATGCCTTCTCGTGCATTACATGACTTACATTACTAGGAATTCTTATCTGAAGGCAGTGTGATCCGAGCAGAATTTAAGCCACCTGCAAGACAGCAAAACAGCTTTATTTATATTATTCTCAATATACTTATGCTCATTCATGTAATTAAAAAATAGCAGGACCATCAGGAGGGTAATTTGGGGGCATGGTGAATATTGAAGGATGGGATCAAAATGCTTAAAAGCAGGGAAAATATCTGTATGTAGAGAACATATGCCAGAAGACAAAAATAAAGTATCTATATCTAGAGAATATATGTAATAACCTTTTTGGTAAATAATTTTTTTTAAATAATATATATAAATATTTACATAAATAGTGACAAGGTGATGGCAGATGCATTGGCATTAAAGTCAGGCTCTTAACCTGGCAAGCTGTCTTACAAGTCTCAACTTCCTTGTCCTTGTCTACTGATCAAAAATACTTATGTCTGCCTCTTGGAGCTGGGTCTGTTTAACAAAGTTTTATATAGATAGATAGGTAGATAGATAAGTGTATAATGTGCTAGTCTGTACATAGTAGTCACTCAGTAAATGTTAGCTCTTTCCCCAACTTAATATCTCTAAATTCCTCAACCATAATAGCTGAATGAGACATTCCCAATGCATTGTGTTAAAAATACTAATTTATGGACCCTCCCTGATACTATGTAAGATTAACTTTATACTTCTTGGGGCGGTGGGGAGAAATGTTTAGAATTTTGTATTATATGACTAAGGATTATCATAATTAGGCAAATCATAAAACTAGTAAGGATCAACAATCATGTTCAGTTCAGTTCAGTCCCTCAGTCACATCTGACTCTGTGACCCCATGGACTGCAGCAAGCCCTTCATCAATTCTTTTTTTTTTTTTTTTTGCCTTTTTTAAGTTTTTTTTTAATCAATTCTTTATAGAATTCAGAATATTTTAAATGATTTTCTTCAATAGGTTTAATAAGAAGATGAACAGAAAATAAAAATTAAAGAACTAGACCGCAGTGCTTAGCAATTAATTAGCTGCCTAAGGAATACCAAGGGAAAAGATGACTTTGGAGGAGGACACTCTGTATGGGTAATAAATCTGCCACTTTGCCACATGCAGATAAAACGCTGTAATAGGCACAATTATGGAAAATAAACTGTAAAAATAAAATTCCAAATGAGAATTAAAAGCTTTCCGACTCTTTGTGACCCCATGAACTGTAGCCCGCCAGGCTCCTCTGTCCATGGGATGCTCCAGGCAAGAATAATGAAGTGGGTTGCCAGGCCCTTCTCCAGGGGATCTTCCTGACCCAAGGATCGAACCCGGGTCTCCCACACTGCAGGCAGATTCTTTACCATCTGAGCCACCAGGGAAGCCCAAGGAGACTGTATTACCCAAGGAGAATGTTAAGTGACTGCTGATATTCAATAAAGGAGGACTTGGGGTGGGGACAGTGGGGTGACGGTGCACCCCGGTCCAAGAACTACAGCATAAAATGGTATACTAGAGACATCAATCCGATTTCCAGCATCATTTGACCTCATCTGGGACCACGCGTATCTACACTAGACATTTCAAATAGGAAAAACAGGGTAAAAGAAGAAGAGCCACCTGTGGAGTGTCAGCCACACTGGTGACAGCCATATTTTCCTAAGGCTTCTCTCCAGTTGTTAAGAGCAGGTCTGCTGTACAACAGAAGACGGTGAGGTTTGCTTCCCTCTGCTTCAGCACCTTGACTAATAGTGCTGCAAGGCTAAAGGACCATGTCTCAGGAGAAATGGGTATGTTTCCAGCCCCAGATATTCCCAACCTGAGCTTTCTTGATTGCCTGATATGAAATTGCTCAGCATTATATACACTTTTGGGCTTCCCTGCTGGGTCAGACAGTAAAAAATCCACCTGCAATGTGTAAGATCTGGGTTCGATCCCTGGGTTAGGAAGATCCCCTGGAGGAGGGCATGGCAACCCACTCCAGTATTCTTGCCTGGAGAAGTCCCTGGACAGAGGAGCCTGGTGAGCTACAGTCCATGGGATTGCAGAGAGTTAGACACACATACCACACACACACACACACACACACACACACACATATGTGTTTACAGCCATCCACCAACTTTATTAAGGAAAAATTTTCATCCCACTGGAAAGTTGTTTTACATATGTGTGTGTGTGTGTTTGTAAAACAACAAAATGATTCTTATTTTTCTAATCCATTCATAATGAATCATTTTAAATAGCAAATACTTTCTCTGCCTCCTTTCCAGTCAACAATAACTTTACATTATATTTGATTTTATACTGTTTGCATTTTGAATAAAGAGAAAAGAGAAGGATTAAACTGACCTTTAGCTATTTACGCCTGGTAAGTTTAGCCTTAGAGTCAAAATTCCACTATACTTCTTCTATATATACATGTAGACTTGTATATTGTGTATATATGAATGAGATAATGTACCAGCTCCTATAAGTAGCTAAGGAGGTATTTGATTCTTTCCCTTTACTTCTCATGTGAGATATTTATTGAGGTACTCAGACTGCCAAGCATTAAATACTTGAGACAACTAAAATCCACTCCATTTCTGAAACCTCTATAAACAGCAAATGAAAATACGTAGAGACTTTCAGAAAATGATTGAGTGATGAATATAACTTTTTCAACATATATCAAACAACTGACACTTTTATTGATCATAGTATATTTATTAGAAGGCAACCTAATGCAGTTCATGTCTCTCACAACCGCTCGCAGACACACTCACACATGGAATTCAAGGTCAGAGTTGGATTCTTAAATTCAGTCTCTGCTGATATTTGAACTGCAAACTTGATCAATGTATTTAGCTTCTCTTAGTTAAATTCCTTATTTATAAAAAGAGGATAATAATATCATTAGATGTTATATATCTATATATATAATTATAGATATGTATGTCTGTATATATATAAATTAGATAATATACCAGCTTCTAAAAATAGGTAAGGAATTATTTGATTCTTTCCCTAAGTGTGAAATCTGTCTTGACAGTAACTTGAAGATGTGATAATTGAAGAGAATTATCAAGGATAAATAGTCAAGGCTATGGTTTTTCCTGTGGTCATGTATGGATGTGAGAGTTGGACTGTGAAGGAGGCTGAGTGCTGAAGAATTGATGCTTTTGAACTGTGGTGTTGGAGAAGACTCTTGAGAGTCCCTTGGACTGCAAGGAGATCCAACCAGTCCATTCTGAAGGAGATCAGCCCTGGGATTTCTTTGGAAGGAATGATGCTAAAGCTGAAACTCCAGTACTTTGGCCACCTCATGCGAAGAGTTGACTCATTGGAAAAGACCCTGATGCTGGGAGGGATTGGGGGCAGGATGAGAAGGGGACGACAGAGGATGAGATGGCTGGATGGCATCACTGACTCGATGGATATGAGTCTGAGTGAACTCTGGGAGTTGGTGATGGACAGGGAGGCCTGGAGTGCTGCGATTCATGGGGTCGCAAAGAGTCGGACACGACTGAGTGACTGATCTGATCTGATCAAGGATAAAAGAACTTCCCACGTGATAAGGTGGTAAAGAAACTGCCTACAATGCAGGAGACACAGGTTCCATCCCTGGGCGGGGAAGATCCCCTGGAGGAGGAAATGGCAACCCACTCTAGTCAATTCTTGCCTGGAAAATCCCATGGACAGAGGAAATTGGCGGGCTACAGTCCATGGGGTCACAAAGAGTCAGACACGACTGAGCAACTAACACACACACACACACACCAAGTATAATGTTATATTTTTCCCTCGGGGAACTGTCACTTCAACAGCATGAACCGTACTCATTCATGAAAAGTTCAGATCAGAGCAGATCAGTCACTCAGTCATGTCCGACTCTTTGCGACCCCATGAATCGCAGCAAGCCAGGCCTCCCTGTCCATCACCAACTCCCGGAGTTCACTCAGACTCACTTCCATCGAGTCAGTGATGCCATCCAGCCATCTCATCCTCTGTTGTCCCCTTTTCTTCCTGCCCCCAATCCCTCCCAGCATCAGAGTCTTTTCCAATGAGTCAACTCTTCGCATGAGGTGGCCAAAGTACTGGAGTTTCAGCTTTAGCATCATTCCTTCCAAAGAAATCCCAGGGCTGATCTCCTTCAAAATGGACTGGTTGGATCTCCTTGCAGTCCAAGGGACTCTCAAGAGTCTTCTCCAACACCACATGTCAAAAGCATCAATTCTTCGGCGCTCAGCCTCCTTCACAGTCCAACTCTCACATCCATACATGACCACAGGAAAAACCATAGCCTTGACTAGACAAACCTTTGTTGGCAAAGTAATGTCTCTGCTTTTGAATATGCTATCTAGGTTGGTCATAACTTTCCTTCCAAGAAGCAAGCGTCTTTTAATTTCATGGCTGCAGTCACCATCTGCAGTGATTTTGGAGCCCAGAAAAATAAAGTCTGACACTGTTTCCACTGTTTCCCCATCTATTTCCCATGAAGTGATAGGACCGGATGCCGTGATCTTCGTTTTCTGAATGTTGAGCTTTAAGTCAACTTTTTCACTCTCCACTTTCACTTTCATCAAGAGGCTTTTCAGTTCCTCTTCACTTTCTGCCATAAGGGTGGTGTCATCTGCATATCTGAGCTTATTGATATTTCTCCCGGCAATCTTGAGTCCAGCTTGTGTTTCTTCCAGTCCAGTGTTTCTCATGATGTACTCTGCATAGAAGTTAAATAAGCAGGGTGACAATATACAGCCTTGACGTACTCCTTTTCCTATTTGGAACCAGTCTGTTGTTCCATGTCCAGTTCTAACTGTTGCTTCCTGACCTGCATACAGTATTCTCAAGAGGCAGATCAGGTGGTCTGGTATTCCCATCTCTTTCAGAATTTTCCACAGTTTATTGTGATCCACACAGTCAAAGGCTTTGGCATAGTCAATAAAGCAGAAATAGATGTTTCTCTGGAACTCTCTTGCTTTTTCCATGATCCAGCGGCTGTTGGCAATTTGATCTCTGGTTCCTCTGCCTTTTCTAAAACCAGCTTGAACATCAGGAAGTTCACAGTTCACATATTGCTGAAGCCTGGCTTGGAGAATTTTAAGCATTACTTTACTAGCGTGTGAGATGAATGCAACTGTGCAGTAGTTTGAGCATTCTTTGGCATTGCCTTTTTTTGGGATTGGAATGAAAACTGACCTTTTCCAGTCCTGTGGCCACTGCTGAGTTTTCCAAATTTGCTGGCATATTGAGTATAGCACTTTCACAGCATCATCTTTCAGGATTTGGAATAGCTCAACTGGAATTCTATCACCTCCACTAACTTTGTTCGTAGTGAAGCTTTCTAAGGCCCACTTGACTTCACATTCCATGTTGTCTGGCTCTAGGTCAGTGATCACACCATCGTGATTATCTGGGTCGTGAAGATCTTTTTTGTACAGTTCTTCTGTGTATTCTTGCCATCTCTTCTTAATATCTTCTGCTTCTGTTAGGTCCATACCATTTCTGTCGTTTATCGAGCCCATCTTTGCACGAAATATTCCTTTGGTATCTCTGATTTTCTTGAAGAGATCCCTAGTCTTTCCCATTCTGTTGTTTGCCTCTATTTCTTTGCATTGAACGCTGAAGAAGGCTTTCTATCTCTTCTTGCTATTCTTTGGAACTCTGCATTCAGATGTTTATATCTTTCCTTTTCTCCTTTGCTTTTCGCTTCTCTTCTTTTCACAGCTATTTGTAAGGCCTCCCCAGACAGGCATTTTGCTTTTTTGCATTTCTTTTCCATGGGGATGGTCTTGATCCCTGTCTCCTCTACAATGTCATGAACCTCATTCCATAGTTCATCAGGCACTCTATCTATCAGATCTAGGCCCTTAAATCTATTTCTCACTTCCACTTCATAATATTTTATTATAGCTAATTCATAATATTTAGTATTAAGATAGAGGTTTATCATGAGATGCCCACAGAATGTAAGGGCAGATTTTATACTTGAAATTAAACTAACAAAATTGTATCCTGTTGGACGGGAAGGGCCATCTGTTGGGATTCAGTACAAACAAGCATCAGCAATGCAAAGTGGAGGAGGTCTGGGAAAAACCAAATCCAACCAAACATGCCAGGCAGGTTTTGTGGTTGTTGTGAGAGGGTCATCAGTCCGACAAGTCTGGCAATTGACTTTGCTTTCTTTGTTCTGATTTCAGGCTCACAAAGCAGCTTTTTGACCATAACTTGACTTCCAACATTAGCTTTCATCTTGGGGAAAGGATTTGTTGACCCAAGGACAAACTTGTTCCCTTCTGCTTGCAAGCTCTGTTTTCATTTTAAACTTTGTATCATAAACTAATAAATACACCAATTAGCTATGAGTTAATTAAGCAGGTTCATTTCCCTTGAACCTGGTCATCTTTGGACACAAAGACAAAATAGAAAGAGGCTCTAGACTTCAAACTGTACCCAGATCCCATGGTTTTTCACTCTCAACAAATACTAAGCAATGTGGTCTATGTTAGTGCTTCAAAACTAAACCCCAGAAGAGAACAGAAGCAGAAAGAAACATTTATTTAATGGTTATACCACTGGAAAGATAAAGCAGTGGGTAAAACCTCAAGTGTTACAGTGATTCTCTACTGTGGTTACACAGAACCACAGGTTTATTATTTGGGGTTTATTTAAATATACATTTGGACTTCTCTAGTGGCTCAGGTGGTAAAGAATCCACCTGCAATATAGAAGACCCAGGTTCCATCCCTGGGTTAGAAAGATCCCCTGGAGAAGGGAATGGCTACCGACTCTAGTATACTTGCCTAGAGAATTCCATGGGCAGAGGAGCCTGGCAGGCTACAGTTCATGGGGTCACAAAGAGTCAGACACAATTGAGCAACTAACACTAAATATACATTCATACTGATCACCGTACTCTAAGCAACCCATAAATTCCAACCTATTTTGGACCCAGTATTAGGCAAATTTGCATTTCCATACTTTTAAAAGCTCTGCAGTAATTTTGGAGCCCCCAAAAATAAAGTCAGCCACTGTTTCCAATGTTTCCCCATCTATTTGCCATGAAGTGATGGGACCAGATGCCATGATCTTAGTTTTCTGAGTGTTGAGCTCTAAGCCAACTTTTTCACTCTCCTCTTTCACTTTCATCAAGAGGCTCTTTAGTTCTTCTTCACTTTCTGCCATAAGGGTGGTGTCATCTGCATATCCGATGTTATTGATATTTCTCCTGGAAATATTGATTCTAGCTTGTGCTTCCTCCAGCCTACCGTTTCTCATGATGTACTCTGCATTTAATAAGCAGGGTGACAATATACAGCCTTGATGTACTCCTTTCCTGATTTGAAACCAGTCTGCTGTTCCATGTCCAGTTCTAACTGTTGCTTCTTGACATGCATAGTGGTTTCTCAAGAGGCAGGTCAGGTGGTCTGGTATTTCCATCTTTTTCAGAATTTTCCACAGTTTATTATGATCCACACAGTCAAAGGCTTTAACATAGTCAATAAAGCAGAAATAGATGTTTTTCTGAAACTCTCTTGGTTTTTCGATGATTCAGCGAATGATGGCAATTTGATCTCTGGTTCCTCTGCCTTTTATAAAACCAACTTGAACATCTGCAATTTCACGGTTCACGTATTGCTGAAGCCTGGCTTGGAGAATTTTGAGCATTACTTTACTAGCATATGAGATGAGTGCAAATGTGTGGTAGTCTGAGCATTCTTTGGCATTGCCTTTCTTTGGGATTGGAATGAAAACTGACCTTTTCCAGTCCTGTGGCCACTGCTGAGTTTTCCAAATTTGCTGGCATATTGAGTGCAGCACTTTCACAGCATCATCTTTCAGGATTTGAAATAGCTCAACTGGGATTCCATCAACTCCATTAGCTTTGTTTGTAGTGATACTTCCTAAGGCAAATAGATGGGGAAACAGTAGCTGACTTTATTTTTTGAGGCTCCAAAATCACTGCAGATGGTGACTGCAGCCATGAAATTAAAAGACACTCACTTCTTGGAAGAAGTTATGACCAACCTAGACAGCATATTAAAAAGCAGAGACGTTACTTTGCCAACAAAGATCCATCAAGACTATGGTTTTTCCAGTAGTCATGTATGGATGTGAGAGTTGGACTATAAAGAAAGATGAGTGCCAAAGAATTGATGCTTTTGAACTGCAGTGTTAGAGAAGACCCTTGAGAGTCCCTTGGACTGCAAGAAGATCCAATCAGTCCATCCTAAAGGAGATCATTCCTGGGTGTTCATTGGAAGGACTGATGTTGAAGCTGAAGCTCCAATACTTTGGCCACCTGATGCGAAGAGCTGACTCATTTGAAAAGATCCTGATGCTTGGAAAGATTGAAAGCAGGAGGAGAAGGGGACGACAGAGGATGAGATGGTTAGATGGCATCACCGACTCAATGGACATGAGTTTTGGTAAACTCTGGGAGTTGGTGATGGACAGGGAGGCCTGCCATGCTGTGGTTCATGGCGTCACAAAGAGTCAAACACGACTGAGTGACTGAACTGAACTGAAAAGCTCTCCAAGTAATTCTAGTGTATAGGTTTGTGAATCCATGGGACTGTAGGCAATTAATATAAAGAGTTAAAGCAGACCAGGTAGAAACTACAGGTAAACCCAGTCTAAAGAAGTAGTCCTTACTCGTCTATAACTAACTATTCCTTTGTGAAATTGCACACTTCTTGTCCACAGATCTTTGATATCTTTGAGAAAATACAAAAATCAGAAAATTGTTAAGTTCTGTTTTTTTATTAAATTTTTTTTTAATTTTGTTGGAATACAGTTACTTTACAATGTCATGTTAGTGTCTACTGTACAGCAAAGTGAATACCTATACATTAGCATGCATGTTCAGTCGATTCAGTTGTGCCTGACTCCTTGTGACCCTATGAGCTGTAACCCACCAGGCTCCTCTGTCCATGAGACTCTCCAGGCAAGAATATTGGAGTAGACTGCCATGCCCTCCTCCAGGGGATCATCCAGACCCAGGGGTTGAGCCCAGGTCTCCTGCATCACAGGCAGATTCTTTGCCACTGAGCCACCAGGGAAGCCCCCTACGTATATGTATGTATCCCCTCCTTTATGTGTTTCCATCCCATTTAGGTCACTTTGTTTTAGCATTGAGTAGAGTTCCTCTTGCTATACAGTAGGTTATCATTGGTTTTATACATAGAATCAATAGTACATATATTTGACAAACAATTAAACTTTTAAATATTGTTCTATAAATCTCACAAAGTATATTATCTGGCCATAAGCTTGTGTCCTCTAATTATAAACCAAGAAAGGCTATGTGACATGTGAAGCCAACATAGAGGTTTTAATAAACTAAGTCTTTTTAAACAACAAGGATAAAAATGAACACTTGTACTGATGTGTTGACATCCTACAGATAATATAATCAATTGGTGTAATGCTTTGCTTTTTCTATCTATATTTTAGGGGTTTCCCTCATAGCTCAGTTGGTAAAGAATTTGTCTGCAATGCAGGAGACTCAGGTTCAATTCCTGGGTCTGGAAGATCCCCTGGAGAAGGAGATACCCACTCCAGTATTCTTGCCTGGATTATCCCATAGGCAGAGGAGCCTGGTAGGCTACAGTCTGTGGGGTCGCAAGAGTCAGACACGACTTAGTAACTAAATCACCACCACCATTGATATTTTACCTTGACTTCAGTTCAGAACCTAAGTGTCTTGAAGGCAGGAATTAGATTTATTTTATGTTAATTTCACTTTGCTAGCCCTGAACACATCTTTGGGCATTTATAAATCATTGAGCATGTTATAAATGTGATACATGAAAAGCTTTAAATATAGACTCAATCTGTCTTCTTTTTTATGTTTACTCAAAAAGAAAATATGTAGTTAATGAAGCAAGTATCGGGGAATGTAATTAGTGGTCAAAACTAACATATTAATTGTACTATTATAAAAAATCTCTGTCTCTCTCTTTCAATCTCTCTGTTTGTCAGTCTTCCCTTACTCTCACTCTTTGTCTCTTTTACTCATTCAAAAGTTGGGACTCACCCAATCTTGAAAATGCCACTTTTTACATGAAAACAATCTGGAAAGAAACTGAAGGGAATAACTTTTCTTAAAACTCAAGAGTGAAAAAGCATGGAAAAGCTCAAATATCAACCTTGAAAGATTTTAATTACATTAGCATTGATTGGGATAATGGCAATCTAATTATAGGAACGCTTCCCTGGTAGCTCAGCTGGTAAAAAATCTGCCTGCAATGCAGGAGACCCAGGTTCAATTCCTGGGTTGGGAAGATCTGCTGGGGAAGGGATAGGCTACCCACTCCAGTATTCTTGGGCTTCTCTTGTGGCTGGAAAAGAATCCTCCTGATATGTGGGAGATCTGGTTTCGATCCCTGGGTTGGGAGGACCCCCTGGAGAAGGGAATGGCTACCCACTCCAGTATTCTGGCCTGGAGAATTCCATAGACTGTATAACCCAAGGGGTCACAAAGAGTTGGACATGACTGAGCGACTTTCACTTTCAATTATAGAAAAGAGTTAAAATTCTGTCCTCAAGTCACACTGTTTTTTTTTTGTTGTTGTTTCTAAGAGTTTCTTTGGCTAGTCTTTACAGAGAGAAGTTCTTTGGGTTTTGCTTTCTATCTTTTTAATTTATTTTTAATTTTTTTCCTGGAAACTTTCCTAAAAATTCAGCCGACTATGATAAATCAGATTGAAGCTGGGAAACATCTCAGATCTAGTTATCAACTTATTATTTGATTTGAAATGCTCAAGAGAATATGCTGTTTATGAAAGGGAAACAATGCAACCATTTCTGACTTTGGGAAAGAAGATTTTTTTAAGAATGCAAAGGGCCCTGAGGAGTGTTGATTGGAATTATATACAGTATGAGAAATCTACTGAACACAAGTAAAGAATTGAGCATTTAGGAAACAATTGGAAAGGCTAGCATTGAAATTCAACAGAGGCAAGTAGTAATCACAGCACTGAATTTAGAATGAAAGAGTTGAATATGAAATAAAATACAAGAACACTCACTAAAACACCATTAAAGGCAGTGCTTGTAATTGAAGGGTCTTAAAATTTTCTACTGTCCATGACACAATTTATTTTAAAATACCTAAAGCATCATGTACTTCAACTTTGCAATGAAGTGAGTACTCCTTTATGTTTTAGTATTAGAGCGTGGAAATACCTATTGTCTGTTTAAACATTAATTTTGTGAAATGTACTCACTCTGGATCTTTAAAAAAGGTTGGACTTTTCTAAGAAATTTTTTGTAACTATAAGTAATGACCTTTGGTATGAAAATTAAAAAAAAAAAAAAAAACTAGTTGGTTAACTGGTAACCATCAGATGGAATTGAAATTTTTCTGTTATAAATTAGTTTTAGTTGCATTTGTTAGAATAGATTTGGCTTCATGTTGATATCATATATATAATCTATATCATATAATTATATATTATAATAGACTATATTAAATTATGCTATCATTATATATAGTTATATTACAAACATAAGTACATTGTAGACATGATGAAGGGCTTCCCTGGTAGCTCAGCTGGTAAAAAATCCACGTGCAATGCAGAGGACCCCAATTCAATTCCTGGGTCAGTAAGATCCCCTGAAGAAGGGATAGGCTACCCATTCCAGTATTCTTGGACTCCCCTGGTGGCTCAGGCAGTAAAGAATCCACCTGCAATGTGGGAGATGTAGTTCAGTCCCTGGGTTGGGAAGATCTCTTAGAGAAGGGAATGGCAACCCACTCCAGTATTCTTGCCTGGAGAATCCCCATGAGCTTAAGAGCCTGGTGGGCTACAGTCCACAGAGTCGCAAAGAGTTGGGCAAGACTAAGCACAGCACAGGACAGGACAGGACATGACGAAACTTGAGAAAGAACAAAATATTTTAATATGACAGCTCAGAATCTCCCTTCACCCTTTAGTCCTTTCCTCCTTTCAAATCTCACTGTATTCTATTTTATTTTTATTTTGGTTTATAACCTATCTTTATCCCTAAGGCATTTTAAGCATATGTATTCTATAGCATCTTTGAAACTTTTTTTACCCAAATTCTTAGTAGATACTGTCTGGCCCTCCATGGTGGATTACCTCCGCCTATGGTTTGTCATTTTTACCAAGGATTGCCTTAAGTCTGGCGACTCTGTGGAGTCTGAGTTGGAGAAAAGTCCCTGCAGAGTGGTGATGTATTTGCTTTGATAGCAACTTCCATAGGTTTTACCAGTATGAGACTAACTTTTATAATCAGTTCCCTGCCTCGAGAATTTTCACATCATCCCAAGATATAAATTTGATCACAAAATTCAAACATGTCACAACCTGTGGTTGGACTGCTCATAGGAGATTTCGCCCCACCTCCAGAATGTCAGGAAGGATACACTGAATCTACTGAGCAGGTGCAAGAGTCTTCACTCAAGTTCCCCATCTTATAGAAGCCCAGATCCTTCCTCCTATCCTTGTATGAATGTCAGAGATCCACCCCCTGGGGCTAGGTTCCTATAATCAAGAGTGCTAGGTCCCAGTTTGCTGGGACATTGGCTAATTTGCTTACTGCTTTGGCTTTCATCTCTGGTGCAAGCATTTGGACTTTCCTTTTCTTCTTTTTAACCTCAGCATTTACATATATAAATTGTTGAAAGATTGTGCTAATATGCATTTAGATTTGTATTTCTACTAAGAGTAGGCCTGAGTTAAATCCATCTTTTATGTCACTGAAATCAGAAGTCTCCTCCCCCACTCTTTGATGATGGAGATTTTCATGGAGAAGCTGTCATAAAGGAAAGAGAAACTCCCCAAGATTTTATTCAAAGTTGTCACAAAGTAAGCATTTAAACCCCTTTAAAATTTTAAGAAAATATGCACATGAGAAAATCTTGTCTAAGAAAAGCTTATTTAGATGCGGCAACAGCTCTTTATCTGACATGTTTTTCTTCTGCCAAGGGGAGGATACTGTGCTATAGGAATGTAACAAATGTGAATTGTTGGTGTAAGTTAGCCAATCTAAGATTTGGACTCAGAAAGGACAGTTTCTTCATTCTTGTGTGTGTGCTCAGTCGCTCAGTCATGTCCAGCTCTTTGTGGCCCCACGGACTGTAGCCCACCAGGCTCCTCTGCCCATGGGATTCTGCAGACAACAATACTGGAGTGGGTTGCCACTTCCTACTCCAGGGATTCTTTCAGCATTCTTATCAAGGGCCTATTATGCATCCCTTAACCCAACAAGAACCAGAATGCATAAGGAAATGAAGCAGAATGGCAGCAACAGAGGATTATTATGGGGGCAACAAAGGATTATAGGGTACTCGATTAGGATCTAGACTTTCCTTTAGGGAGTGTGTGTATGCTTGCACAGTCGTGTCCGACTCTTTTGTAACCCCTTGGACTGAAGCACTCCAGGCTCCTCTGTCCATGGGATTTCCCAGGCAAGCATCCTGGAGTGGGTTGCCATGTCCTCCTCCAGGGGATCTTCCCCACCCAGGGATGGAACCTACTTCTCCTGTCTCCTACAGTGGCAGGTGGATTCTTTACTTCCCTGGGAAGCCTTAGGGAGTAGACAGCTGCAACGAACCACCACCAATATCTCAGCAAAGCATCAGAGCCACACAGAGTCAACAGCAACAGATCAAAGAACCAAGCAGAAACCAGGGTCTGATACCAGGTATGAGTCACAAAGCAGAGAGTAGCCAGCCACCAGGAGTGCCTCCAGGAGGCAAATCTGTTCTGACAGCCTACCTGGATGGTGAACAATTCCTGAAGATATATTCCAGTCTTTGACTCCACCCTAATGCTTAGAGTGGGAAGATCCTTGGGCCTGTCTGTACCTTACTTCAACAACACAGTTTCTTTTGCTTCTACAAGATCACCACCAAAGCCCAGGCACCCAAAACATACATCAGCAGCATTGTTCCTGTGCACAAGCTAAGAAAGCACTTTTTCTCATATTCAATATCTTTTCATCACTAAAAGAGAAAAATACTTGTATCCAGCATTTTTTTTTTTTTAAATTAAGGTTTGTTTCTTATTTTTTTAGCTGTGCTGGGTCTTAATTGAAGCATGCAGGATCTTCGATGTTCATTGCGGCCCATGGGATCTTTCAGCATGCAAACTGTTAGTGGTGCAATGTGGGATCTAGTTCCCTGAAAAGGATTGAACCCAGGCCCCGGCATCGGGGGCATGGAGTCTTAGCCACTGGACCACCTGGGAAGTTCCTATCCAGCAAATTTTTCATTAAAATTAAGTATATCACTTCTAGTAATCATACATATGTGCCTAACCCTCGCTGCATGTATGAACAAAAGACTATATTTATATCAAAGCCAGAGGAAATCTTACAGAGCATAATGGTGAACATCTGCACTTAAAGAGAAGTAATTTAGGTCCAAAACTTGATGTGGTTTTGTTAAGTTTGTTCTTTAGGCAGTAGAATAACAAATATGGCAGAGCATGTGCTAGAATCAAGTTTGCTGACTCTCAGTTCAGTTGTCCTCCTAGAAGAGCAACACTGTGCATATAATTTTAGTCTACTGGTAGAGCTGAGTGAATCATGATCTTTAGCTATTGACACAATATCATCTTTGGTCCATATAAGGCCCTTAATTATTGTTTTGAGTTATAATTACCATACAATATTATATTAGTTTCAGGCTCTGTTTTATTCTTGACCCCCACTCCATTTCCCTTCCTCTGTGCAAGAACTCAGTCCAGTATGACCAATACATGACCTGGACTTATAAATTTCCCTTGCATCCTGTCAAAGTGTGTATGAATGCTTTTAATTTCCCCAGACTCTATGGGTATGCTCTAGTTCTTACTCCTCTTCCTAAAATCTGCATTTTAAAACTAAGCTTGGTGTTTCATGTACTGCCAATTCATTGCTTCTAAACGTTGCATAGCATTACATGATAAATACCCACCATGTTCTGATTATCTACTCTCCCGATAATAGAATCTAAGATTCTCAATTCATGAGGTGTCAATTTGTTTTCAATTAATGTCTTTTTATCTCTGAAATTCAAACAATCACTACACTCTACAGTGAGAGCCTATGGTTCAGTGGGGTACATATCCTCATGATGTATAAGGTAGATGTCTTATGGGCTTCTTGTTTGCAACTTGTGAAATCTTTGCTCAATACCCCATTTCTTAAATACACTACTAACAGCTGATAACATAGAAAGAAATGTTGGTTACAGAAATTTAGGCTAGATGTACATCATATCCAAAGGGAAGGGAATAGAGATTTTCTGTAAGGTTAGAAATGTGTTTTGGAGTACATTTGTGAGTGGCAATTAGCACTACCTTTATTGCTTCACAATAGAAAATAGCTTTATAATGTGTGGGTATATCATTTACCAATTAAAATTCCAAAAATATGTCAATTATTCCCTTGATGATTTTAGTCACAGTAAATAATGAGAAAGTATTCACAGAACAATGAGTGGGAGGAAATATTCAAAGCAAACCATAAGCCAGTAATCCAGTATCCTAAAGACTGAAATTGCTAAATGCTTCAGCGACCCTCAATTGATTCTCTTAGTTCAGATACATTTTGAAATCTGATCGTGTATTCTGTCCAATATATATCATGCACTTTTAACTTATTTTTAATACTGAAGCTTAGAGAAGGAAAGTTAGGACATAAGGCATTCAAGAAATTGAGATGAATGGGGATTCTGGACAAGACAGGCAGCATGGCAACTAAGAATTATGTCATACATATTTAAGAGCTACATTAAAATGCAGCCTGAACCTCAAGCAGAGACTGTCAGGAGAGCTGAGTGCTAAATGGAACCCCTTGTTTAATTGATGTATGACTCAGGTTAGTCATCTAACCTCTTAAGAATATCTTGTTCCTCTGTAAAAAAAAAAAAGAGAAGGAACATATCCTACTTCACGTGGCATGTTGTGATCATAAAACCCAGTAACACTATAGCCCTTAGAG